>NC_067149.1:39201029-39524154 GCF_903995435.1 Acomys russatus | reverse complement strand
TTTTTAAGGCCCACGTGTGTGGTTTCTGCTGACATTTCCTATCAAGTTCCAAGTGCCTGTCACAATGAGTATTGGACTGTGCCTCGTCTTCACCTTGTCACTTGTGACAAAGGAGAGAGGATTGGTTGGTGTGGTGAGGATGCAGGAGATGTCCATCACTTCTCTGTATTTCCCCGACTCCCCATTGTAGTGTAAAGCAAGAGAATTTTTGTATTCCAGTTCTGTCGACAAGGCTGACAGATCACCCTCCAAGAGGCAGGTTATAATCTTGTCTGCAGTCCCTGCTCAATGGCAGTTGATATGACAAGTTCTCGGAGTTTAGGCAAATATCCCTGATTTTTTTTAAACTCAGTGATTATGACAACAAAAGTTTGCCTCATGGTTCATATGTCATAGGAACAAATTAGCCTCGCCCCTGCACCTCCACTTCCTCCAGTGTGGAGACAAAAATTCCCATGCTGCACTTGAAACATAAAGTATGTGGCTAGATTGTCTTCACAGATCTCTGTTGCTCCTGGAAGCCACTTTCACAGAGTGTTGAGAGGAAAGAGGAAAAGGCAAAGGGGGACAGAGGGAAGAAAGAAAGAAAGAAAGAAAGAAAGAAAGAAGGAAAGAAAGAAGGAAAGAAAGAGGGGATTGGGGTATAGTAAGAGGAGGAAAAAAGAACTTTGTTTCCTGTCTTGCCTAGTACTTGGAGTGGAGTCTGTGGCAAACTTTTCTGAAGCCTGTGTAATATAAGATAGTGTAATTATTTACTTCTATGCACTCACGGGCGTGTGTGTGTGTGTGTGTGTGCGCGCGCGCGTGCGCGTGGTCCTGAATGAAAGTTGGGGTCTGAGCTTGTCATTAAGTGATGTCAGTGTCTTCCCTGATAATTCTCCATCTAACGTTGTAGAGCCAGGGACTCTTTTGGCCTGCCTGTCTAGCCAGCTTCCTTTGTGGATTCCCTATCTCTGCTGTGAACATGTTAAGATAGCAGGTGGAATACCATGTCAATTGGATTTTACTTAGGTTCTGGGGCCTGAACTCCAGTCTTCACTTCCTGCACAGCAAGTGCTTCAGCTGCCGTGCCATCTTTAACCCTATATATTATGATTTTTAAGAAAAGATACCATAAATATTTAGTTTGAAAAGGAAATAGAAGTTGGCCTCTTATACTCAGAGCAGGCTCTAACAACTTTTCTGACATTCCTCATAGTGAGAATTGCCAAACTCAATAGTACTTCCTTCTGAGATGGATAATTATTTCTTGGAAGGGCTGTCTCATGTACTGTAAGCCTTTTAACACCATCCTTAGGTTATACATAGTACATATCCATACTCTTACCGCAAGTGGAAACACCTGATAATGTACATAAGTTTGGTCAACTATTCTCCAGCTTCATTTTATGGTCCAGAGGTTCCTGGCTCCATAAAGTTTATGTGCTGAATTCTAACTTCCAAGGTGATGGTGTGAGGAGTCAGGACTTTGGTGGAGCTGATTTGGCCATGAGAGTGAGCCCCTCTTGATGGCATTAGCATCTATATCAAAGAGGTCTCACAGAACTGCTTTGTTTCCTTGAGCCATTTGGGGAAAGGGGCAGGCATAAACAAAGAAGATGACATTATCAGTCATCAAGTCTGCCAGCACCTTCATCTTAGATTTTGTCTCAGAAATATTTATAAACAAACATTCTGTATTTATTAATTGGTGTACCTATCAGAGGGGGGAATAGAACTTAGTTGGTAGAATGCTGGCCTAGCACACAAGAAGTCCTGGGTTTTATCTGTAGCACTGTCTAGCTTGGTTTGGTGGCTAATGCCTTTAGTCTCAGTACTTAAGAAGCGGAGGCAGAAGTCTCAAGTGTTCAAGACTATCCTCTACAATATAGTAATCTGAGGTACATGTGCCACTGTCTCAAAAACAGCAGCAGCAGGAGCAGCACAACCCAAAACAAATCTAATCTAACTTAGTATTCCTATAGTCTCATTGAGCCTTGAGAAGGGAGTAGGAAAGTGCATGAGTAGAAAATAAAGCTACCTAATGAATACTCCCACTCCAAACCTTAAGGCCCATGATGATGACGTTGGACAAGGGGCCTCCAGGAGGCAGTTAGCGTGATGGAACTGGTGGCATAATACATGAGTCCTCAGAATTTCTGTTTGTCTCTTCTGCCTCCGTGTAAGGACAGGACACAAGAAGAAGGGTATTTATGAACTACAACGTTAAGGTCTTACATTAGAATCTTCTAGAACCTGGAGATCTTCCAGCCTTCAAAACCATGAGAAATAGATTCCTTTCTTTTTATTTTTGTCTTATTTTGGGAAATAAATTTCTGTTGCTTATAAACCATGAGGCCTGTGTTAATCTGTTAAAGAAGCTCTGTGGACTGACAGGAAACTAATCCAAAGAGAGAGGAAATGATGACAAAGAAACAGGGCTCCTCAGAGTAAACGAGGTAACAGAACAGGCACGGAAAGGACATGGCACTTGAATAATCAATCATACCTCCTTCTTCTTGAAGAGCGAGTATGACCTATTAATCATTGAAGTCTGTCTTGAAGAGAAAAACTAAGTCCCCAAGAGGCCATAGCTGATAGATTTCAATTGAGAGTGATTTTTAAGTGTATTTATATATCAATATAAGCTAGCTGAAGTCAGGTACAGAAACCCATTTTCATGTATCTATATACTTTCTATTTTAAGCTTTATTTTTATTTTATGTGAATGAGCAAGTATCTGCATACCCTGTGTATAAGTAAACCATATTTCTATGCATGAAGTATGTTTTTAAATTGAAATGTAATAAGGTCTTAGGTGCTGAGAAGGTACAGAGTTTGTGATGTGTGTACCATGGGTGAAGAAGCTCTGCAGCCAGCCTGTCTTCCTGCTATTTGTGTGTCAAGTGTCCCTGGGTTGCAGTCAGGCCTGTACACTGACTGGCTGCTCCTGAACTGTAGGAACATAGCAGAATAGTTGTCCTAGAGACTGTACTGCATGCACGGCCAGGAATGTTTACTATCTGGCCCTTTGCACAAAAGTTTTCTGATCCTTAATCTATTCCCTGCCATGCTTCGTGAACAACCTTAAGGACCCAGCACTTCCTCTAACAGCATGGGAAAGGCATGAAGATATTTCATTTTAGAAAGATCACTCTGCTCACAGAGAGATAAAAGGCAAACAGACTGTACATGCCCCAGAGGAGTGCAGGGCATGGAGGGGGGGGGGACTAACTTTTATCTCCCAAATTGGCTGTTTGCTCCTCTCGGAAGGGAGATGATTGTTACATTCTTTTTTTTTTTTTTTTTTTTTTTTTTTTTTTTGTGAATGTTGTTAACTCTCTCGGAGACTGGCAGAGCACCATGTGGAGGCTGTGTGCTACTTACTGATGTAGTGCATAGTTCAGGTTGACAATAGCTAACCTGGACCACTCTTAGGATCTTCATTTGCATGTACATCAAAAGTCACAATTCTTGTGCTGGGTCAATGGCTCAGCCAGTAAAGTGCTTGCCATACCAACATAAGGACCTGATTTTGTTTCTTAGTGCTCAAGGAAAAGCTGGGCATGACAGTGCATGGCTGATCCCTGCAGCAAGTTCAGGGAGACAGGAGCATCTTGGGGGGGTCACTAAGCAGCGAGCCTACCTGAATCAGAAAGCATCATACTCAGTGAGGAACCTGTCTCATGAAAGAAACTGATAACCAATGAGCAAGACTACTCTGGTTTCTAAAATCCTACACACACAAATGTGTACACACAAAGACATACAATTATGGACATGCCCACCTATGAATACATGAATATACACCCATGAACATGTGGGAGCATAGATGTTATGCTATCAACAATTTCTTTAACATCTCAGCCATGCTTCTAAAAAAAAAATTAGACTTGCAAAGTGAAGGCTGGTCCTCAGCCGCCCAGCATACAGAAGAGAGTCTCTTGTTTTGTCCTCTGGCTAAACAGGACTATAGGAGGCATCAGCTCTCAACTTTGTACCCCTCACCTCCAAGACTGTTTTCTGTAAGCTCTGCAAATGTGGACATGTTCTCATCCAGGGAGGGAACATTCTAGTTCTTCTGGCTTAGTTCCCTGCATCTGTACCTTGTACAGAGGCTCTTGTCATACACAACACTCATACCATGATTGGTAGGAATGTTATGTGAAGAAAGAAAATTTCCACAGTCACCAAAGTGGTTTTTGAGTTATATATTGTTTCGGACTTTATATCCTTCTCCCTTTCATTTGTACAGATAATTGGACATCACTGGCTGGCTGTAATGAGATCAATGTTTCCTCCCAATTAGGCGCGATTGTGTAGACAGTGGCCTTAGCAGCTGGTGAACTTGCTTGTTGTGATATGAGTTGGCAGGACTTGAATGGACTTCATCTCCACTGATGAGAAGTGGGGCCTCACCATGACAAATGGGCATGCTATCCAATCCCTGAAAAATGAATCATGAGGTGCTGAAACAGGGCTTGCTCATATTCTTCTGGAGGAGGTCACCAAATCGTGTATAGAAAATAAAGGGGGGTGTTCCTGAGACTAATATATGACTTTGATCACAGATAAGCTATGCACAGTGCCGTAATGGGCTGGCGATATTCCTGCTACTATAGTAATGTACATTTAACCCATTATAAAACAGTTTTCAGGGGTGGGCTATTACTCAGTGGGCAGAATTCTTGCTTCACTAGCATGAGGGCCTGAGCTTGGATCCCTAGCATCCACTAAAACCCCCAAATGGTACTATGTGTCTATGGCACTGTTACAGGTCTGCGGTGGCAAGGGAGAAAGACAGACGTCCTTGTAGCTTGATGGCCAGCTAGTCTAGAGAAATTGCCAGGTTCGGGGAGAGATGCTGCCTCAAAAAACAACATGGAGAGTAATAAAGGAAGACAGTTTACATTACAAACACACACACACACACATTCATATCTGCTCATACATAACAAACACATGCCTATTTTGTAAGTTGAGTGTCTTACAAGTGTAAGGGGGTATTATGGAGGCGAGTCAGTGACATTTTGAGCATGCAGTTGCCTGATGTAACTTTCTGTGGATTGTAGTTAGAGGCAGTCAAGCGAAATAGCATTTTCTCAGTTTGCATTGAGAGACAGTGCCAGCAAGGAGGGTTTCCGGAATGGGGGAATCATGCAGTACTTTGCATTTGAGTTAGTTGGAATTATGTTTTTACTACTTTGAAATTCTTCAGTTTATGTTAAGAATGATCTCTGAATTTTCATTTTTGTATGGCAAACAGTGAGGATTATTCTTAATAGAAAATAGCACGTTTTGTTTTCTGTCCCAAGGCCTCCTCTAAATCTTTGCAATGTTAACATACTTGAATCATGTGAGACTGCAAGTAGGAGCTTGTGCAATTGTTCCGGGACTTCAGTCTTTTCTCTGAACAAAGAGATGGCACTTCACATGGTGTAAGAAGGGGAACCAAAGATTTACATTCTTACGGTGATTTCCTCCAAAAAAGCAGAGGACACAGGATTTGAAACTTCATTGCTTGACTGTCAGTCTATTGATAAGGGACTCTGTATAGCCTTTTGCTGACTTCAAAATACAGTTAATACAGTAGACTGCTGATGGCCTTCAAGCTCATTCCAATTACGAGGAAACTTTGGGTGAAATGAAAGAGCTCTTAGTGCATACAGGTGGAGGCAAGGACAAAGCTGGGATATCCATTAAAAATGGGAATCAAGGACTAAGGGTGGGAGGACTCCAGGCTTTGGGTTCAATCCCTAGTACCACAGCATGAAAAAGAGAGAGAGAGATGGAGAAAAGGAAAAGGAGGTAGACAAAGAGAAGGATAGAGAGGATGAGAGGCAGTGGAGAACAAGGAAGAAGAGGATGAGGAGGGAGAACATGAAGAGGAGGAGGAGATAAAGGTGACTAAGTAGGGAGTTGTCAGACCCACTTCAGAGTTTATTTTACCTTTGAAAGATCAAACGATGAACACACTACGCATGAGGTAAGACCCCTGCAGCCTTTCCTGGGGTGCCCTGTAGTCTAGTGTGTTAGTTTCTTTGCAGCAAAACATACAACTTTACAAATCAAGTTATAAGAGTGTAAAAATAGCAATGCCAGCTCTGGTCAAGTGGCAGTGCCAAATGTAATCAGATCAAAGAGAACTGCACTACCAATAAGTCACAGCTCTTTGGTCTTCAGAGGGTTTGGGTTTGGAGACTAGAAAAGGGAAAGTAGATTCCTGGCAAACAAGAGACAGACGCTTGTCATGAGCACTAATGACAGTAGTTGGATCTGGGCTTTCTGAGCCTCAGGAGGTTTGGACTAGTGACTTTTTCTTTCCAATCTCCAAACCTCCTTACCAAGATACCCTGGGAACACAAACATTCTTCTTCCTGGAGCCAGGGACAGACCAAGAGCTCCCAGCCATGGGCAAATGTCACCAGCATTGCTGTCTTCTCTCTGTTCCTGACTTGGTAGTTCTTTGAGCATGTACTGTCATAGGACATATTTTTCACTGAAGGAAATAACATGTGGGGTACTGACTGTCCCTATATCCATCTGTCATTTCTCCTCTGCCTTCTTTGGGTTCCAGGTGGCACTTGGGCCTACCCATTACTTCTGAAATAGGTTTCCAAGACCCTAACCACTCAGCACCTTTGTTAGCAACATTCTGGTCTTTAGAGTAAAGGCAGATAATGAAGCAAACCAATGTACGCATTAGTATTAATTTTATTTTATTATTTTTGGCATGTATCTTTGTGTGTGGTGTCCATGTATGTGTGCATGCATTTTACATATGTGTAAGGTGTTGACACATTTACGTTTGCATGTGCATGTGTCTTTATATGTGGTGGCTCAAAGTTGACATTGAGAGCCTTCCTTGATAGCCCTCCACCTTACTTATTGTGCCAGTTTTTTTTTTTTTACTTGAAACTGCAGCTTGTCTCACTGCCTTACTTGTTAAGGGATATCATACCTATGTCATCAACATTCTGGAATGATAGGCAGGCTGCCAACTCACCTAAAATTTAAGTGGCTGAGGATCCAAGTCTTGTCCTTGTGCTTGCATGACAAAAGTACCTCACCCACTAAGCTATCTCCAAAAGCCCTGGACTGATTCTATACATCTGTTAATTATTTACAACTCATGTCTCCTGTCTGTGACCTGTGAACTGTTAGGAAAGTCACCCTTTGTTAGGAAAGCTTCATTTTTCTCATCTACATAAAGATGAGAGACTGCAGTGTTGCTCATGACACCTAATACTAAATACTGCTCCTGTCTGTGCCTCTGCGTCTGTACATACTCATGAGAATGCAGGCTGTGTCTGGCTTGTTTGGATATATTTACTCATCTCTAGCATAATGCCTTATGCATTACAGCTACTCAGTGGATATTTGTTGAGTGAATGAGTGTTTGCAAATATTTAAGCTTCTGAGGAACTAGAGTCTGAGCTCATCCTTGCAAATAAACTATACACCTGAAGTTTCAGGCAAATACCTCTCAGGAGAATCCAACCATCCTGTGATCAACATTGAAAGAGAGTTGGCAGATGTTTGTTAACCTGTGTGATATTCACTGGCAAAGAGAATTTCAGTCCCATTAAATCCAGAAGAAATAAAAATCTGGCATGCTGAATATTTGGGGTGGGAGTCAAGTGTTAACAGATTGAATGCTTCCTCATTCACTTTCCAGTTGAGATCACAGAACCTCATGACTTTGTGACATTGTTCACCTTACTTTAATAAACTCAAGGTCACTACTACTTTCAGCTCTCACTTCAGTTTAATCTTATAATGTTTATTTCCTTCTTATTACAGTGCCAGAGATTGAACCCATGGCTAGGAAGAGCCCTATTGTTAAAGCAATACATCTTCAGTCCCACTTGCAATGGTTCTATTGGGTAAACACCTTTCAGCATCTCTCACCCAATTAGCAGGTGACTGAGCAGGTAGCCTTTTCCTCCTTCTATGGTGGTGATAACTTTGCAAAAGGCATAGACAGAAATAGTAAAATTACCCAAACAACCTTGAAGTTGTTTCTACAGGACTCTTGCCATTTCTGAGATGTTCCTTCCATTCAGTCTGTTTACAAAGCACTTACAGACAGAAGGCCAAGACAAATGCTCCCATTTGACACCCACAGTCAGTAGACTCCAATGACTCTTAAATAGTTGAAATGGCTGGTTGTATAATGTGTGGGAAGGCTTTTTATCTCGGAGAAGCAGATCACAGAAACTCATCAATAAAACTCCAGGGTTAATTTTATTTCCCCACTGGGGGAACTATTGACATCATCATCCTAGGCCCCAGGGAAGCTTGATTGTACCAAGAATGAAAAAGGCAGATACTGTGAAACAGGTCACAAAAGGAGCAATATCCTCCCACGGAGATCAGGAAGGATGCAGATGTCCCTGTTTGGTCTCTAGACAGGAGACTGTGAAGGTAATGAGCTGGAAACACACCCGTCTGACATCCTCTCTGCCCTCCGCCCCCACCTGTCCATGTCTGATTCTCCAGCAACAGCAAATTCTCACTCGACTTCCCAACTACTTAATTAACATTTTGAAACAGAAATCTGACTGTGCTCCAGCTTCAAACCCTCACCAGTTTCTCCCTCCTGCCTTCAAGTCAACACTCTTTCCTGCAGTCTTCAAGGCCCAATTACCCTAAAGTCCACTCACCTTGTAGACAGCATCTTAGACTTTCTGAACATTCCAGGCTTTCTTTTTTTTTTTAATATTTATTTATTTCTATGAGTGTTCTATTTGCCTGTATGACAGGAGAAGGCATCAAATCCCATTACAGATGGTCATGAGCCACCATGTGGTTGCTGGGAATTGAACTCAGGACCTCTGGAAGAACAGACAGTGCTCTTCACTTGCTGAGCCATCTCTTAAGCCCCCAGGCTTCCTTTATAGCATCTTAGGCTTTCTTTTCCTCTCTACCCATGCTTCCATCCTTTGTGCCTTTTTTATACACTCTGTCTTATTCTGCATGTGTATTTCTCATTCTTTTTTTTTTTTAACCTAGAATTTTCCTCTGCAGATCAGTCCATGCTGTGTTCCTTCTCAGCCCCTATATCCTTTTTCCAGTGAGGCCATGGAGCTATACAGAAGACCTCTCATTTTACAACACTCGACATATCCCCCTATAAATACTATTATTGGACTATAACTTAGTTGCTTGTGTTTGATTTTGCATCTACTTCCATCATTGGACTGTAACCTGTAGGAGGCCAGGGCTCATCAGTAGAATGATACTCAAAATACTTGGAATATTTCACACAATTAAAATATCTACCAAAGGAATTTCCATTTTCCTGTATATGGTATACATAATCTCATCTCAATAAAAGCCAAACCTGTTATAGCTGAGTAATTATAAAGATAAGTAATAATTACATTTGTAGGAAGAAATGAAAAAGAGCACTTAGATGACCTTAAACGTCCAGAACAGGCTTTATTTAATTTCAGAAAGGTGGAATATTGAGTTCTGGTCATGCCATGATCAGACCACAAGACTAGCCACTTAATGACTAGAGTTCAAAATAATGGCAATTACATGCTTCATGCTGGAGATTTTGCAGCTAAGGATAGAGGAGAGGGAAGGGAGTTCATCATGGCAGAATGAAGAAGTTAACTGTTCTCCTTAAACAAAGTATTTATGAAACTGTAGGTTCTGGCCTCTCTTTTTGTAACAACTGGGCATCTGGGGTCAAGTCAGCTGCCTTTCTTTTCAATTCCCAAATAGCTAGGTTCCTGAAACTTTGAGATAAGTTTGCTTGGATTTTGGGTGAGTTCTTTTATTTTTATTAATTTATTCATATTACATCTAAATTTTTATTCCCTTGCTTGTCTCTTTAAAAATGTTTTTATTTAGTTAATTTATTCAATTACATCTCAATTATTATCCCATCCCTTGTAGGTGAGTTCTTTATTAATAGTAGCAGGCTCTCCCCTAGGGCCTATGACTTGTCTGGTCATGGGCTGTGGCCCCAATAACAGTACCAGCTATGTGTTGCAACTTGTGGAGTAGGCTTTAAATCCAATTAGAAGGTGGTTGCTTATTCCTGTAAGATTTGTGCCGTTGTTGCACCAGGGGGTATGCCTTTTCTGGCCAGTAATTGCTGTAGATTTACAGGGCTCACACCTGAGTAAAACTGGTGGTTCTTTTTCTCCTTTGTAGTGTACCTGGCACCTTACACCACCACCAAAGCTAGCTAGTAGGAATGAAGCTTCCACTTGGTTTCTTGAGTATCCATTTGATTTCTCCATGTTCTGTGGTGTCCACCTATAGGGTCGTACCATTAACTTCTAGACTCTAGAGGGAAGCTGAGAGCAATGTTACTCCCATTGCTGTAATATTTTGGGGTCTATAGGACCTCACTGACTGATAACTGCAAAAGCGATAGCACATTCTTGATTGTGAGTTTTTTTGTTACTCTGTGTTATCTACTGTGAACACCATTGTCTCATTATATGGTAACTCCATCTGAGAGAAGTAGGGAACGGGGTTAACGTTATTAAAATATATTGCAAAGATTATCAAAGAACTAATAAAATGAGGGAAAAAACCACTAAACTGTGTGAAATAGCTTTGACAAGTGTAATTCTTCTCAACTGTGATTTCTTCAGTTTTCAGTTAACCAATGTTGTGATCAGAGATGAGTCCTGAGCCTACTCTGTTTCAAAGCCTGCGATGTTTGCAGCATCCCGAACCGTCTTAAATATTTAGGTAGTAAGAAATGTTATGGCTAAAGCAAATTGTAAATATACACCACCATTCTTCTTATCCTACCAGATTATTAAAGGCAAGAAACAATTGTCTTTTGTTTTATTAACTTATTTGAAATTTTATTAGGTGGTTCTAGGAGGAGACCTTGGCTACTAATCCTGACTAAAGCATGGTCCCCTTGAATCTGGGAAGGTTTTCTTCTTTGACCATGTATGAATATTTGAGAGGGAGGAACATCTATGGGACAGTAAGGAAGGAAAAGAATACTAGCGTTGCCAGTCAGATGAGCTGAATCTATCCTGGCTGTCAATGGTGTGGGATGGCTGACTTTACAGCCAAATTGCCACATGTCCACCTTGTAATATTTGACACCATTAAACATTTATAGCAATCTCAACTTGCAGTGAGTTTTGCAACATAGGTCCATCTTTCCAGACTAATATTTAGTCATTAAAAAAAATCTACTCCAGACAGCAATTTCATAGCGCTCTATTCTAATAAATATTTTCAAAACATGTTGGTGAATATTTATAAAACATAAGAAGAGAAAGAATGAGTATCTGAATAACAATTAAGTAATTAATGGTGGTTTATTTTCCTTCAATTGATATGATATATGGAGCCTCCTTACAGCAATAGAAAACAACACTTTGGTTATGATTAGGTAGAGCCAAGTGCAATTGGTGATATTTAACCATTTTTTCTTTTCTTTTTTATTTTTATTAATTTATTCTTGTTACATCTCAATGGTTATCCCATCCCTTGTATCCTCCCATTCTTCCCTCCCTCCCATTTTCCCCTTATTCCCCTCCCCTATGACGGTTCCTGAGGGGGATTACCTCCCCCTGTATATGCTCATAGGGTATCAAGTCTCTTCTTGGTAACCATGTTTTCCTTTAATATTAGTGTTATTTATTATTATTATTATTATTATGATGATGATGATGATGATGATGATGGTATGTGTGTGTGTATGGTAGCTTTTATATATATGTGTTATGTTTGCATTTGTGCCTGTGTGTCTACAGGTGCACGTGCCTCTGCAGACCCATTTGGAGGCCAGATATTGATGCCAGGATGTCATCCTTAATTGCTTCTCCACCTTTAGTTACTGAGACCAAGCCTCAATGCACCTATATCTCACAATGTCAGCTAGACTAGCTGGCCACAACTGTCTCTGCTCCAAGCTCTGGGGTTACAGACTCATAACACCATGGCTGGCTTTTGCATAGGCATTGAGCATCTAAACTCAGGTCCTCATGCATGTGCAGCAAGCCCTTTACCCACTAATCCACCTTTCCAGTCCAATATTTAATCATTTTCTGATTTAACTCCAAACAGAAATTTCATATGACTCCATCTTAGTATTTTCAGAACATGTTGCAAGCTATTTATAGAAAATAAGAATGTGAAAAGAATGAGTATCTGAATATCAATTAAGTAATCAATGATAGTTTATTATAGATTTAAATGATAGATGAAATATAGAGTGGAAAATCCATAACATTGAACTATGCAACCCAAACACTGTGCTTTGAGTTAGAACTCTTTACCAGAGACAGAATAAATTCACACAGCAGATGGGGAAGAGAGAGGGCCATCGCTCTAGAAATGGTTAGCTAGGAGAGACAATTTATTATCTATCTCTGTCCATTAATGTGTGACTCCAAACTTATCCTCACTTTGACCAAGGGTAGAGAGATGTAAGAAGGTTAAAAGGAAAGAATTTATAACAGGTATTCTTGAGATTATGATCAATAGTTTTTTGGTGATCCAAAAATCCATTCCACAGGGATTCTCAGAGGCTAGAACTATCCCCCCCTGCCCAGTACTTGTAATTGAACTTAAGTCTTCATGCATGGTATGCCAGAGGTATACCACTGTGCTATATCCCCAAGCTTTTTTAATTCTTAATTTAGAGAAAGACTTTCATTAAGTTACACAAAGCTGGCTTCACACTCATATTATAGTCCAGGTAGGCTTTGAATTCCCTCTGCTTCAGACTCCAGAGTAGACAGAATGACAAGTAGGGGCCACAAGTCTTGACCTGCTTATTTTTATTGACATTTTTTGTTAATGATACAAAAGTCATGGCATAAAGCTATTGGCATGGTAGTACCAGTTCAAGTAAAAACACCGAGCTTCTAGCACTTACTGCATTCTTCATACCCAGCCCTTATATAAAAAAATGTCACTTTCTCTTAGAGATATCTTTGATGAAGTAGTAGAATAATTAATCTTATTCAGTTCTCATACTGCATATCATACTAACAAAATTTATAATCTACAATTATAAAATTGTGCATTGTATAGTACTATGCCCTATACCATACAGACAAAAGGAGACACAGCAAGTATGGGGCTTATCTTAGTGGGCAACATGTTGACACTTGTTTTTGGTGCCAGAAGTGTATCTCTTTTGTTAACTGAGCAGTGCTTTTACCAGAAAGAACAACAGGAAGACAAAGCACAGCTGTTGAGACTGTAGAATTTGGCAGATGTTTTCTTTAAAATAAATGAGGCAAGTTTGTCACTGGAAGAGAAACAAGAGACAACATTTGTGGCAGCTGAAAAATGGCAACATCCATTCAGACAGGCCCAGAAATTTGGAAGAACTTGAATCTTCCAACCTCAGTATGGCAGCTTCCTAAAGCTTAAGGACTTCTCCTTTTAATTTCCCATTTTGATATAAACTTGTTACATATATTAATGTGTGATGGGCTGTTATTTTTTAAAGTTTTAATTTTAATTTAAAATATGGAAAATAAGAAAGCTCTATGACCATGGGTTAACTGATCGTCAGGGTCTTTGGGAGCATTTTACAGAAATATACTTTGAGAGCTAAAGATGTATAAAAAACAGTGTGTGCAGTAGACATTGGAAAAAGCATCTTGTTTATGATTTTTCTATTATTTACAGACTTGATTTAATGTAACACCTTATAATTGTATAAATGTCTAGGATACTGTATCATGTTTTGATTTATATAAAAAGTGGGGATATTAGAACCATCCTCCTCCACTCACACACACACACTTCTGCAATATTTGTGAAAGTACATTTCCAGAAATCCATCAGTGAAGGGGAAGCTGAAACAGTTGATTATCCTAAGTTAAAGCCACCATTAAGATTAATATTGTCTGACCATTGGCTAGATCTGGGTAGGGGTTTAAAGTTTACCGCCTGTATTGTCCTTGGCTGGTGCCTTAGTTTGAGCGGGACCCCTGGGCCTAAATCTGCCTATCATAATGTTCTACTTGTAGGTTTCTAGGACCCTCTGGATCCTTCTACTTTGCTATTCTCCCATGCTTCTCTCATCTAGAGTCCCAATAGGATGTCCTCCCCTCTGTCCCAGTTTCCTGGTAAGTGAAGGCTTTCGTGGGACATGCCCCTTGGGCTAGTATGCAGATATAAGTGAGTATATACCATTTGAGTCTTTCTGTTTCTGGGTTAACTCACTCATTATGATCATTTCTAGCTCAATCCATTTATCCACAAATTTCGGGAATTCCTTGTTTTTAGTAGCTGAGTAGTATTCCATAGTGTATATGTACCGCAGTTTCTTTATCCATTCTTCTACTGATGGACACTTAGGCTGTTTCCATGTTCTGGCTATTATGAATAATGCTGCTATGAACATGGTTGAGCAAATTTTCTTGTTGTGTGCTGGAGCATCTTCTGAGTATATTCCAAGGAATGGAATAGCTGGGTCTTGAGGAAGCCCTATTCCCAGTTTTCTGAGCTAGCACCAGATAGCTTTCCAAAGTGGCTGTAATAGTTTGCATTCCTACCAGCAATGAAGGAGTGTTCCTCTCTCCCCACATCCTCATCAGCATGTGGTGTCGCTTGAGTTTTTTTTATCTTAGCCATTCTGATGGGTGTAAGATGGAATCTCAGATAGGAAGGACAGCAGGTTACCAAGAAGAGACTTGATACCCTATGAGCATATACAGGGGGAGGTAATCCTCCTCAGGAACAGTCATAGGGGACGGGATTGAGGGGAAAATGAGAGGGAGGGAAGAATGGGAGGATACAAGGGATGGGATAACCATTGAGATGTAACAAGAATAAATTAATAAAAAAAGAAAGAAAAAAAAAAGATTAATATTGTCAACTTGACAGAGTCTAGGGTCACCGGATAAGCAAGCCTCTGAGGATGTCTATAAGGGAATATCTAAGTAAGTGTACGTAACAAAGAAAGTTTTGAAAGCTGCAAGAATAAAACACTACTTGAACATAAAAGAAAACCAGTAGCAATAACAGCCGATTTCTCAATGGATGCTTTGAAACCCATAAGAGCCTAGATCAGTGCACTCCTGGCCACAGACATGCCTCTGAGTCTGTAAGGAAGTATCTAAACATTTAACTGAGGTGGGAAGATCCACCCTCCATGCACTATTCCCTGACTGGGCACCCTGAAGTAGTGGAAAGTGTGAGTTGGGCGCCAGCACTCATTTTCTCTGCTTCTTGACTGTAGATATGAAGTCAATAGCACCTCGCATTCCTGCCTTCCCCTCCTTCCCTGCCATGGTAGACTGGATCATCAAACTTCCAGGCCCAAATAAACCCTTCTTCTCTAAGTTGCTTGTGCTCAGCACTTTGTCACAGCACCAGGAAAAGCAAATAATCTAGATGTTTTAGCAGGCCTTAGAGAGTGCCTGCGTGGACCTTTAGTGACTTGCTAGTCCTGTGTAAGGTAAGCAAGAAACCAATTCCTGTTGAGAAAGTAAAATGAATATGCTCCCAAATGCATCTTCTGGGTAGAGTTGTTGTTGTTGTTTTTTTTTTTTTTTTCACTTTATAATCCCGATTGTAGCCCCCTCCCAGTCCTACCCTCCCTCCCTCATACCGTCTCTCTGTCTAGTCCTCAGAAAGGGGAGTCCTCCTCCACTAGCACCTGTCCTCAGCCTATCAAGTCCCACCTGGACTGCCCACATCCTTTTCCTCTGTAGTCTGGTAAGGGTGCCCTGACAGGGACAAGTGATCAATGAATGGGAACCACAGTCTATGTCAGAGGTAAACACTACTCCCCATATTACGGCACCCACTAGGAGATGGTGCTGTCTGTTGACTACATCTGAGCATGGGGCTAGGTCCTCACCATGCATGCTCCTTGGTTGGTGCATCAATCTCTGCAGCAATCCCCCCCCCCCGATTTGTTGGAGCCATCTGTTTCCTTATGGATCTCCTGTCCCCTACAGATCCTTCTATGCCCCAAATTCTTCCTTCACCCCAAAGTTTGGCTGTGAGTGTCAGCATCTGCTTAGATCCCTCACTGGCTGGACTGTTCCAGAGGACCTCTGTGGTAGGCTCCCATCCTGTTCTTCCACTCAATGTCTTCTGGTGTCTATTCTATTTGACCTTCTGAACGAGAATTTAGCATTATCCCTAGGGTTCTCTTTGTCTCTTTGTTATTTAGCTTCTTTATGTCTGTGCATTGTAGAGTAGTTATCCTGTATTATGTGTCTAATATTTACTTATAAGTAAGTGTCTCCCATGCCTGTCTTTCTGGGTCTGGGTTACCTCACTCATACAGAACTAAGCAGAACTCTCAACAAAGGAATATTAAATGGCTGAGAATCACTTAAAGAAATGCTCAGTGTCCCTAGTCATCAAAAAAACCTCTTAGATTCCACCTTACACCTATCACAATGGCTAAGATAAAAACCTCAAGTGAGAGCAATGTTGGCAAGGATGTGGAGAAAGGAGAACACTCCTTCTCCATTGCTGGTGAGAGTGCAAATATGTAAACCCTCTGTAAAAATCAATCTGATGCTTTCTCAGAAATAAGGAATAGTTCTATCTGAAGACCCAGCTATACTACTGGTCCTGGGCATTTAAAACTTGTTTAAAACTCATATTTTTTTTTTTTTTTTTTTTTTTGTGTGTGTGTGTGTGTGTTAGTGTATAGGTCAGAGGACAACTTGTGGGAGCCAGCTTTCTCCTGCTCCCATTAAGTTCCTGGAGATCAAATTGAGGTTGTGAGACTTAGTGACAGGTGCCTTTACTCACTGAGCCATCCCACCATCCCATTCGTGTTTTCTTATTCGGAAACTTTGCATTCCATTAAAATTACAATTGATATTAAAAATGCTTCTATTGATTACTTTTCTGTTGCCGTGATAGAAAACACTATAACCAAAGGTGACTCTCAATTCCCCCAGTATACTACATCCCCTAGGATGCAGTATCCCTAGAGAAGCTATTCCACCTCCGCAAACAGTGCCACCTACTAGGGACCAAACACTCAAACACCTGAGCTAAAGGGGGAACATTAGATACTGAAAACCCCAAAATACTCATGTTAGAGTGTTAGGTGACTGTTCAGGCAGTAAACTGTCTCAGTCATTTTTTTTCACTTTGGAAGATGCTAACCTGCACTTCCGGTTCACTCAAGTATTTAAGTCTTATCCCTCCTCAAATCTCTGATAGGATTAAAGACAAGATAGTTTAGTCTTACAATTAAGCTTAGTTGTTTAGGCGTTAAGATGTTTTTAGATCAAGATAGATGTTTTAAGTTAATAGATATGAGATATTATAGATATTGATTTTTTTTAATTTATTCTTGTTACATCTCAATGTTTATCCCATCCCTTGTATCCTCCCATTCCTCCCCCCCCCCATTTTCCCATTATTCCCCTCCCCTATGACTGTTACTGAGGGGGATTACGTCCCCCTATATATTCTCATAGGGTATCAAGTCTCTTCTTGGCTACTTGCTGTCCTTCCTCTGAGTGCCACCAGTTCTCCCCCTCCAGGGGACATGGTCAAATGTGAGGCACCAGAGTACGTGAGAAAGTCGTATCACACTCTCCACTCAACTGTGGAGAATATTCTGACCATTGGCTAGATCTGGGAAGGGGTTTAAAGTTTACCTCCTGTATTGTCCTTGGCTGGTGCCTTAGTTTGAGCGGGACCCCTGGGCCCAAATCTGCCTATCTAGGGTCCTAGAAATCTACAAGTAGAACAATAGATATTGATTTTCATTGAGAAATTTAGACCCAACAAGATAGGAAAGATGCTTTCTTCAAGTTTGACAAATACAAATAGCCAAATCATTATGAATGTGACATTTATAGAACTCCTGATTGTCTCGTGGTTCTTGCTGCTGTAGGTAGTTTATTTTATTCACATGTAATAATATAAATATATATGTTGAAATTAATAAAAGAATTTAAAAAATTAAAAAAAGAAACGGAAAACAATCAAATACACAGAAAAAGAGAAGTCATGTGTATCTGTGTAACCTGCTTATGTGGAAGAATAAACTGTCCCATGCGAAGTATATTTCTTGACACATTTTAGTCACCTATTTAGAAAAATTGTAGGCTTCTAAAAACACAATATTGCTTCTAGAAGAAAAAAAAAATACATTCCTGATTCTGCATCAGTAAACCCAAGTTTCAGGCAGAAGCTTTTTAGATAGATTCACCCATCTGCCTGGAAAAAGACACTCATAATAATAAGAGGTTGGACATTCAATACCTGTGTGAGATGGGGGTTATCAATGGTGGTTTCCTGGTGCCTGGAGTCTGGGAAACGGTAGGCCTTATGTTTTGTGTCTGACTCCCTATTTTATATATATTGTAAATTTGTATTTTTCTTGTTAGTCTATTGCTAGATTGTCCCAAATATTAAAATTATTTAAACTTTTTATGAAGAAAATAGGACATTTAAAGCTTCCCTTCACCAAGAATATCAAGGTTGAACTTCTGTTCTTTTAATATGTGCAGATTATACACTGAATTATTTGAAAAACCCTGTTGTTAAAGCATTGACAAGATGAAGCCCAACTCCAGGCTTGCTGGTAAAACCACAGATTCAAGACATAAGGGATGTTGTCCTAGTCTAGCTTGACTTTAGAACTTATAGTCATGTGACATGAAGGAAGTCATTTGTTACCTCAGGATGTCCTGTATCTTCCTGACTCACAGCAATTTAGGAAAAAATAAATAAGTTACTCAATGTGTCATTGATCAGGGCAAATGAGTGTCATTACTCCTGGTCATTTAGTGCAGACCTGCAGGGCAAGGATAATCAGAGGCAGACACAAGGGCAGTCTGGATGCTCCACAGAGGGCATCAGTTGTGGTCCTCACTGAGGATGGAGTGGAAGAATAGCCTTTCTCTTCTCCCCTCCTCTTAAACACTGCCTGTCCTCAGTTAAACTTGGTCAGACTTCCCTGGACAGGGACAGTACTGTTGATGTAGTCCTAGTATATCAGTCTCCAAAAACCCAAGGACCAAATCAGAAAAACAACAACAACAACAAAAACAAAAAAACAAGTAGGAAACAGGATCTCCAGAAAATGAAATAGATGTTGTTCTGGGGAAAATAGTTTGACATTTTGTTTTGGAATTACATGTTTACTCACCATATGCCCTACTAAACCCTTTCTAGATACTCACGGGGAATGAAAGCGTATGGTTATGTGCAAATCCCTGTGGAAATACCTCCAGTTGCTCTGTTCATCACCATCACTACATATGGAAACTACCAAAATGTCCTTCAGCAGATGGATAGATAAACAAACCCTAGAGCACTGGTGCAGTGGGGTGTACTCAGCAGTACAAAGAATGACTAAGGCCATAACCAAATAAATGCATCTTGAAATAATTGGCTTGAGTACAAGATGCCAGAGTCAGAGACTGAATGTGATGATTCCATTAGTATGACCTTGTAGAAAGCATGAAGCTGTGTAGCGGAGAGCAGATCTCTGGCTCTCCACTATTCAGAGATAAGACATGAGATGTATGTTGATTACAATAGTGGATACACAATTTTATATATGCATTACAATTCATATCACCATACACCAAAATGAAGGTCACCATACTATATGTTAATTTAAGATTATATGTGTAAGAAAAATTATAAACATGCGTTGCAATGATAGTCCTAGACTTTTGTAGGTACTGAAAACCTATCTTAAAATTGACTTTGAGAAATTATTGACCTAGATTTGGATAAGATTTTTGCTTTCATAAATGCCTTTCTAAAGCACTTTAGAGAAAAATCCTGATAGAGGGAGGCAGATAAGAAAAGGAGAACTGGTCATAGGGTAACACATAAAAGACCATGGAGCTTGTGAGTGTGTAAATGACTGTCCCCAGGTGGGCATGAACATCAAAATGGAAGACACAGGTCTAAAATCTGCCATGTTCAGAAGTCTAGGCATGGTTATAAGCACAGAACCTGCAGATGACAAACCATACTGTAGTTCAGCTGCATCATAGACCAAGACAAGAGACTCTCTGCCCTTTGGGCTCTAATTACTAAGGAGCAGAGGAAGGACAAGAATGAAGCAGGGATGGGCAATGGAAGGAGGCATATATGATCTGGAGCCTTCTAGATGCAAAGGGAGCACTCCATCTGAAGTGCTGCAAGTGTGCAGTGTAGCCACATCTGTCCCTGTGCATTGCCTGCCTTGTGCTGTGCCAGTTAAGAGTAACTCAGTTATATATCATATGATGACATATAGAGAACACTGTCTCATGAGGCATGGATTTGTCAGATCACTTCCTCTTGCCATGCCTCTACTTCTAAATCTACAAAATAGTTGTGCCATCATATGCAGGTGGTGTTTGGGAGAGAAGTTTTCATGAAGATAAGAACTATGAAAACATGTTATGAACTAAGACTTGCTATCTAAACATATTTTAAAAGGCAGAGCAGGGTCAAGAAGAAGTCACTTCCCCTCATTTATCTGAGGCCCTGAAGGTTCAGAGAACATTGTGTCTCCATCAAGGTTGTTGTCTGAGATAGTCTCTAGACAGCTGATTATGGTGTTCCACACCTGTAATCCCAACATCTGGAGAACTGAGACCATAGCTGTAAGTTAAGGGCCTCTCACTGAACCTGGTGCTCACCTCTTAGACTGACTGCCTTCGAAAGCAAGTCCCATGGATCCTCCTTTCTCTACCTCTCCAATACTACCCAATACTATGGTTATAGCTGTGCCACCATGCCTGGCTCATTTTGGGGAAACATGGATACTGGGATCTTATCTCAGGCCTTCATGTTGTGTGTCAAGAGTGTTATAGCTGGGCATTCTTTCTAGCCCCTGGACACTCTTAAAATTCATCCCCCGTCTCAAGACATCTTAACATACTTCTCTGAATCCATGAGGGCTATTTGCCGGCTCACTCTCAAACACCTGACAACACAGCTTGCAAATGCATCATGATTTGATTACAAGAGAAAACTATGCAGATCTTGCAAAAGATGCAGAGTTGGCCAAGATGAAAGAGGTGATGGAGAACCTTTCTAATCACATGCAAAGTAATTGACAAATGAGGCTCTGGCAGTGTTAGACTGATGAATAATTGAAGAAGAGAAAAATCAGCGAGGATGATGACACCACAAGCTTCAAAAGAGAATTATTTGATGATATGAATATCAAAGGGTATAGGGAGGCCTATGGGAAATTGAAATCTCAAGGATTTTCACAGAAATAATCATCTTTATTGATGAGCATTAAAGGGCATGGTATCATGCTATTACTTAATTTATTTGGAAAATGATCCCCAAAATTTATTCTTTGTTACTTTGAAATGATTTCCAAATAATGACACCATTACCCATGTTTTAATAGATAAAACATAAACATCTTTCATAAATTTACTTTTTCAAGAAAAAGCTTTAACTCTCTCCCTTTTTCTAGAAGAAGTTTGTTTTTATTTTTAGTGGTTCTTATCTCTTCACACTAAGATATCTTCACCAAAGGTTCTTGTGTTGAGGCTTGGTATCTAGCATAGTAGTGGTCAAAAGTGAGGATCATGGGAACTGATTTATCAACTGATGTCTCTGACATTATTGGGAAGATTAATTCCTTAAAGGGTTAAGATTTGACAGGCTATTAGAAGGTGACAGAATCTTAGAAGATGGCATTTAGGTGAAGGTTGTGGGCTTTTTGTGGTCATATCCCCTTTCTTACCTCTCCTCTTCCCTCCCCACTCCCCCCTTCTCTCGTTTCCTTGTTTCCTTCTCTCTTTCTCTCACACACCTTCCTAACTGGCATGAAGTGACCAGTTCTGAACAGTGTGTACAATTTTTTGCTTAGAGTCATATTTTAGATCCTTTTTGTCCTCTGAAAAAGTAGAAGAATAATATTGCAGAAGCTTTCTGAAGATTTAATGAGGCTGTGTACATTAAAATATGTCAAGTAATGTTTATACAGTAGATGTTAACCCCCCCAAAAAACCCCAAAAGCTAAGATCATTTCTAGTACAGTCCTGGTGATCCTCCAAAATATTGCACTCGGTATTTCCCCCTCCTCTTCCAATTGCCCTTCAGATTTCTTTATTTTATTTATTTTTCCACTTAGATACACAATATAGAAAAATGTCTAGTGTAAATTTCATTATAGTACCTAGCAGTGTGAAGAGTTCACTGAAGAAAGGGGAGGGAAGGAAGGTCAAGAGGAGAGGGGGAGGGAATGGGGGGAGCAGAGGAGAGGGAAGCAGGGAGAAAATGGAAGAGAAAGCAAGTTTGTGGGTGAAGGCAGACACTGCATGAAGAAAAGCATTTTTCACCCTTCATGATTTGTGAGGCATTCACATTGAACAAATTGCTTTTCTGATGTACCAGGGTTAATTTTTGTTGCATATGCAACAACCTGACTATAAATCCCACTTTGAACACTTTTGTATTTAAAGAAAAGAGGACTCAGAGATAAATTTGAATTACTTGCCTGAGGTTGTGCATGCAATGGGACTCTAAGAGAGGTGGGTTTAAACCCACTCATCACCTGTAACTTCTTCACTATATGTACCCCCTAAATAATAGCTCCACAGGCCATCCAAGGGCGTCACAGGAAACACTGAATTTTATATCCTTGAGGGCTTGCTTGGGGACACTACCAGGGGAGTGCAGTACCTTTGATTGAAGATGGGTCCTCCTCCAATTGGCAAAACCCTCCTTTTTGACCTAGTGTGATGCTTTAGGAGGAACACAGGAGGAACAGTGTGGGAGAAAGAGATGCCCACTCAGCCACAGTCATTTGCCTAAGTAATTCTGGGAACTATGGGGTGATGTATGTCACAACCAGATAATTCCCAGGCATCCAAGGTTTTATCTTTGATATACTATTTTATGTAATAGAATTTATCTAACCATTTTTTAAGAATTCTGTGGTTATTTCCACCAATTATCTTCTTTTACCAAATTATTTTTTATTTATTTTTATTTTTTGGTTTTTTTGAGACAGGGCTTCTCTGTGTAGCCTTGGCTGTCCTAGACTTACTTTGTAGACCAGGCTGGCCTCGAACTCACAGCGATCCACTTGCTTCTGTCTCCCGAGTGCTGGGATTACAGGTGTGTGCCACCACCCCTGGCACCAAATTATTTTTAACCTACATAAAATTTGCATCCTAGGTCGCCTTGTGATATTTGGAGATACACACATACAAACACACACACATATGTATATGTATGTATATATTTTGTACTCTCTAACGATCTCTTGGAACATTTTCCTATTTTCCTGTTTTACCTGTGTACTGAGATAAGTTAGGCAGAAAATGCTACAGTGCTAGTGAGTTAAAGAGATTTACCCAAGATCACACATCATAGCAGCTATCCTGAGGCTCTGATGGATCATACTCCATTCCCTGTGCTTTCATATTTTCCATTTCCTAGTTCTCTTTCTTTTGTGTCTTGGAGTCTTTGGCTTATGTACATAGCTGCTAACTGCTCAACGACACACCTTCTGAGAGGATGGATAGAAAGACGAAGCTATGCCTCATGGAGACACATCAGAGACGCATTCATCACCCTGCCTTCCACAAAACCCTGCTGATGCATGCCCAGACATGGCGAGAACACATAAATATAATGAAATCAGCCAGGGGCCAATTTACCCTAACAGAAAGTGAATTGCATTTCTCAGGCATGCAGGTAAAAGAAGGTCGATTAAACAAACATTTCCCAGATGCAGAGACCCATAGCCGAAGAAGAAGTCCAGCTCAGGGAATTCTGTGGAAGTGTGGGAGGAAGAATAGATGGAGCTGGCAGGGTCAAGGACATCACATAGAGATCTACAGAGTCACTTAGCCTGGGCCCATGGGGAATCACAGAGACTGAACCACCAACCAGAAAACATGCATGGACTGAGCCTAGATCTCTACACATATGTAGCAGATATGCAGTATGGTCAACATGTGGGTCCCCTAACAATGGGAAGAGGGGCTGCCTTCAATTCTGTTGCCTGCCACTGGATCCCTGTCTCCTCTAGTTGGGCTATCTTGTCAGGCTCCAGTGGGAGAGGATGCACTTACTCCTGCTGAGACTTAAGGTGCCTGGGTGGGTTATAATACCCCTTGTGGGCCACCCTTCTCTGAGAAGAATAAGAGAGGGGAATGTAAGGAAGGGTATGAGGATGGGACTTAGAGGAGGGAAGGAGCTAGGATCAGGTTATAAAGTGATAAAAATTCAAAACAAACAAACAAACAAAAATCACAAATGTTTCCGCAAAGTGGGCAGCATAGGGGTATGTCATGCCCACGTGTGGGAAGGGGATTCTTCTGCACTGATACAGTTGGGAGCATCTGGGTTTCTGTTCACTTCATTCAACTGTCTAACTAGTTAGAGGACTGATGCTCCGAGTAGCGTGGAGACACTGGATAGACCTAAGACCCATTATTTAACATGTCTTGAGATTCTTTTGAAGTTTCCAGAAAGGGATGTAAAATATGAAATCAGATCAAACAGTAACAAGGTGGCTCACTTTGCATTTTCATCTGTCACTAGGTGTCAACAGAGATCAATAGACTTTTTTTTTTTTAAAAAAATGATATCCTTGAGAACCACTGCCATATCTGAAAGCTGACCTGATTTGATAATCAGGAAGTTTGTTTCTAACTTCGAGTCTCTGTCTCCATGCGGGAATGTGCACATATTGCAGTGCCAAGAGAAGCCAGAGAGGGCAACAGATCTCCTAAAGCTGTAGTTACATGTGCATATGAGCTGTCTGACTTAGGTTCTGGGATCCAAACTTCTATCATTTCTAAAAAAAGAAGTGTTTGTTAACTGCCAAGCCACCTGTCTAATGCTTATTTTCATAATTATTTTCTTACAATGTAAAAAATATTTATATTACTCATTTATTCCCTTTGTCTCAGCAGTTTGGGGTTTTTGTTTTGTTTCTTTTAATTTGAAATGCCATTTTGGGCACTGTATTTCTACTTTTCTGTGAATTATTATTACCAAGAACTTTTCCTCACAAGGAAAACTAGATAACTATGTCACAAAATGTATTTATATTGATAGATGATAGATCATTATTGATTGATTTAACATATAGTAAAATTTGGTTTAGACGTTGGCTCAAAACCATATATATGACACACCCACAGCCTATGGGGCAGGCTGGAGACCCAAGACTGAGTTTCAAGGTGAGTTCTAAGTCAGTCTGTGGGAAGCATTATGTCTTGTTGATGGAAGGTCAGTCTTAACCTAACCTTAAGTAAGACCCACCCATGTAATGAAGTATGACCAGCTTGACTCAAAAATTTCTTAACATATTAAATTCTTTTAAAAGACACCTTCAAAATTTTCTAGAATAAAATTTGATTGTGTATAAAGCCACTGTGGTCCAGCCAAGCTAGGGTGTGGTGGGCTTGTTTTAGCCAATGGAGTTGTCTTTGAAAGTATGAAGTCAAATCACTAGGAAGAAAGACATGTGGTTTAGTAACTGTTCTGCTGCTATGAAGAAAAACCACAACCAAGGCAACTCTTGGAAAAGCAAACATTTGATTAGAGACTTGCTTACCATTTCAACAATTTAGTCCATTATCATCATGGCAGGGAGCATGGCTGTACACTATCTAAGTCAGCGCCATGAAAAGGAGGATATAAACTACGAATTATCAAATACTTTATTGATTCAATAGATTAAAGAGAATGAATGGAAGGTTTTTCTTTCCTTTACATTTTATAATTCAAAGCTGAAATTGGGGACATATAGCTGGTAGAGGTAACCTACTTATGTGCATATCCTTTTTTCTTAATCTGTGCTAGTGTACTGGAGATTAGGCCAGAGTGTGGAGCATACTAGGCAAGTTTCCTACCACTGAGCTCCATCCTTAGTCCTCAGTTTGCTTTTTATTTTGAAGCAGACTCTGACCGAATTGCCCAGGCTGATATTGAACTCACCCTGTTGCCCAGGCAGGTCTTGACTTTAACATTCACTTGTCTCAGCCTCCTAGGTTTCTTAGATAGCAGATCTGTTCCACAAGGTTCAGCTCCTTACATTTATTTTAAACACACAAAGGCTAAAGTGTGTATGTAAAAAAAAAATGCCTCTCCAGGAGAACAGGTGCCCCTGGGAAAGTGGAGAGGGTGAGTGAAAGGTATAGCAGTGGCCTCAGAGGTGCAAGTCTTATCTCCCCCTCCCACAGGATCTGATATAATGAGGAAAATTGCTAAAGTTTCACAAAGTGAAATTGAAAACATTGCTGTGATTATTTAATGTACTTTAATAACTAGCCTATTAGGTGGTGTGTACAAGGATGTTCATTTTTATTATTTTATATACTCTGTATATGCTTGAAATATTTGGTAATAAAATTACTAGGGCATCTACTTCCTTTCCCCCTCTAAGTTCCTAGTGAACATACGTGCTCATCTTTTCCTCTCTCATGTAGCTTCACTAGATTCCGAGGTCTCAGATATAAAACAAGAGTTATAGTGTCTACTGAGAAGCAGGGCAGGAAGGAGAGGTGAGGCTGTGCATCAGAAAAGTCCCACCAGGGCTCTGTGTATTCTGTACCTATTACTGAGGCCGATCCCAGTCTATGTAGTGCTCAGCAGTCAATCTTGAGCATCCTACCAGGGACACATTATGTAAATGTTTGAATGAAAGATTAAAGAATACATATGCAGTTAGCTGAAGCCTTTTCCTTCTCAACTCTTCTAAAGGCAAAGTTAAAAAATATGAGTATTGAATAAAAAAGGCAGCTGTCTTCAAATTTGTGTAGATAGTTTTTGGGTTGAATTACTGATGCTACCAAATGAATCAGAATACATATAGTGTCACTCTAACTCTGGTCTTACCACACAATAAGTGTGTTATGGTAGGAGACATACACTCCTGCCTTTGTGATGGGATATTTCATGTTACTCTTTTTAATGATGCTGATGAGTACCTTGAATTGATGCCTCATGAAATTGATTTGAGAAGAAAACACTTAAAATGGGATTGGACCTTTTTTTATTATTTTGGAGATTGGACATACAAATTTTGTCACATGAAACATGTCTCCTTGATAGGAGGAGAAGGGCTTGCTTCCAATGAAAATGGGTAACGATAAAGTAAAATTCTCATAGAAGGTGAGAGTTGTGTTGTGTATACTCCATCAGCCCCTACATTAGTGTGACTGTCCTTCATCGGCTCCAACATTTGAATACTTGGTCCCAGTTTGGTGGCACTCTTCAGGGAGGTTTAGGAGGTGCAGCCTTTCTGGAGAAAGTATATCCCTCATGCCATTGCTAGTTTACTTTCTACATTTATCTTGCAGTGAAAGATGTGATCTCTCAGCTTCCTGCTCTAGCCTCATCTGTCTCCTGACATGTCTCCTTGCAATGGCAGATCCTTAGCTCTCTGGACTGTAAGCTTAAGTAAGCTTCCTTCTATGCGTTGTCTTGGTTATGAAGTGTTGTCACAATAACTGAAAAGGAATAAAACTATGAAGATTAGAAAACAGAACATGCACACTAACTCCTTCAGATAACTGGGATGTTTTCAAGCGAAGAAGAATTTTTTTTCCAAATAGCAAGTGAAGAAGGCTGTTTCTCATTATATTTATCACCTTTGTGCTTGGAAGTTTCTAATAAGTAGAAATATATTACAAGAGTGTGAGTATCATCTCATATTCACATATTTAATAAATAGTGAGTGCTTACAATGTGCCAGATACACTTAGATAATAATGAATTGATAAGTGTGAAGGCCATGTTGGTTTTTACTTACACCTTTTCTGGTAGTTATGTAGTCACAAAGCAAACATGAGATTGAGCCACTTGAAAGACAGAGAAGAGAGAAATTAGATCTATAACTAGGGTGTCTGGGTGAAGAAGTTGATGAGGCTTTCCTGAAAAAAAAATGATGCACAAGGTGGGGGAACATAGAAAACTAGCATGCCAAGAGTATACCCAGCCACTCACTGAGCATCTACCATGACACAGGCTCTCCTGGCCAGCTGGGATACTTCAGTCAAACAAACACACTTGCTTCGAAGAGTTTGCATCTGGGGAGGAAACGTAAATGCAAAGTAAATATAACAATAAAATATTTTGTGCTTATGGTGAAGTAAGGTAATCCCTGGCAGGGGAGGCATTGAGCAGTCATGGTGGTTTGAATGAAAATGGTCTCCATAAGGTCATATGGTTGAATACTTGGTCCCCAGTTGGTAGGAAAAGAATAGGAGGTGTGTCCTTGTCTAAGGAGGTATGTCACTGGGGAAAGGCTTTGAGGTTTTAAAAACTAACACCATTCCCAGTCATCCTAGTCATCCCTGCTATATCTTAGTGTTCTCTCTCTCTCTCTCTCTCTCTCTCTCTCTCTCTCTCTCTTTCTCTCTCTCTCTCTCTGTCTTTCTGTGTGTCTCTGTCTCTGTCTCCTCCCCCTATCGCTGCCTCTCTCTCCCTATATCTCTCAGGCTTGTACTTGAGGATCAAGATGTACTCTTTCATCTACTACCCCAGTGCCATCCTATCTGACTGCTACCATGCACCTCTGCCATGATGTCATGGCCTCACCCTCTAAAAATGTAAACCTCCAATAAACCTATCTTTCCCTAGTTTTCCTTGGACATGGTGTCTAATCCCAGCAATAGAAAAGTAACTAAGACAATGGCCAAACTAGGTTGGACTTTGGCTTCTGTTTTCGAAGGATCCCTCATACTGATGAACTGGAGATGAATGCTTTGTCATGAATGTGGAAGGAAAGACCAAAAGGCAACTGAAGTGATTCACACATGCCTACACTTCAGGGAATGAAGGGTTTCATAGTTCAGATGTTGAGTTCCCCACAAAGACCCACATGTTTAGGGCTTAGTCTTCAAGTGGTGCTGTTGGAAGGGGTGGGACCTTTAGGACATAGAGCCTTGTAGAAGATCATTTAATCATTTATAGTATTCTCTTAAAGGTGGTTATAGAAGCCAGTGTCTTAAATCTTCCTTTCTTTTCCCTTGCTCCCTAGCTCTTGAAGTAAATGGTCGCTCTGTACTATGTTCCCCGCAACATGGTATAATGCCTCTCTGTATCTTCAAAGAAATGCGGATGACCAATCATGGACTGGGATTCCTTCTGCCCCCAAATATTCTCTCTTTTGAAGCTGATTGTCTTATTTATCTTGCTGTAGTGAGAGAAATATGACTGTCACATATAGCCTTCTTTCAATGACACTCTAAGGATGGGGCGCAGCAGGTTTGGTCTGGTGGATTGCATGGTGGCTTAGAACCAATCACACATTCTCCCAAGTTCTGCCCTCAGTGATCAGAAACTTGGGGTCACCATGAAATGACAGCGGAATATATCCAGTAAAAGTTAGCAAGGAAAAGGCACACACGAAGAATTCATTGAAGATGGACACACAGCAGTGCCAAACAGGCAGCTGGGAGGAGAAAGACTGATGACAGTGGGAATGTACAAAGCTTCCAGGGAGTGTCATTGCCAATGGGAGCAGAAAAAGGAGGCTGAGGCTCACAGGAAAAATTACCTTTGTTTTGTTTTGCTTCAGTTGGGACCAACATTTGCAGGGTTGTGTGCAAGCCAAGAATGAGCATGGTAACTAATGAGAATGGCAGTTAGGGTGACATGAGGCAGGGAGGCCTCAGTGAGACATTCAAAGCTATTGAGTTTTGATTAGAGCAGCAGCAGGGAACTATTGAGAGCCTAAGCACAGCAGCTTGGCAAGAGAAAAATTATATTTTGAAGACAGCCTCCTGCCTGGAAAGAACACAATGGATTGAAAAAGAGCCCAAATATTTGCAGGTGAAATACTTAACATGTGCTTAGGAATGTGATAGGCATTTTATACCTTACTTCCCTTCATCTTTACCATGAGCTTTCAAGATGGGTGGTCTCCTGAGATCAATGATATAAGCCAGGGTCTGGAGGCTCTATGGGTTTCAGTGACTTGCCCAAAGTCATCACAATTCTGGCATCTCAGAGGCAGTACCAAGACCTGGGTTATTAGAGCCAGACCTCAGATCCAGGCCTCTGACCCCATGTACCTCTGGCCATATGCTCATGTGCTTCTTAGATTGAAAGAGCTTTTAGACATTGCTTAGTTCAGACCAGGAGGCGAACAGAATTTGAGATATTAAAGAGCAATAGCTTGTAAATGGAGTCATAGTTTAGTGCACTAGGGGGAGGGTACTATTTAAAGTTGAGTTCTGGAAATCTTTTAGTAAAGTTAAAACATCCTTTTGTAAAGTCAACGATTCACTCTCTCATTTAGCCAGGGAGACTCCAAACATTGTGTAAATCTGTAAGCTGAAAGATGTCCAACAATGATAATATTATTTAAAGAGCAGAGATATGGTCAAGTGGTCTGAAAGGAAATGGTAACAAAACATTATGAGGGGGTACTCCATCCTTGGGATGGGCTAGATGATATAGTTTGAAAATTATAGTTTAAAACTTTTTAGGTAAAAAGGACTGTTAGCTTCATTCTGTGAATCTGTGGAGAATAAGAATATTAGTTTCTCCATTTATTTTTCCATCTAAGAATATTCTATCTTTATCCCAATCTTTTCCAAGGGTTCTAGGGGGATCATAGATTACAAGGCTTCACCTACTCAAGCCTCTCTGTTTTGGGTACCTTATTATGTCTAGTCAATCAGCTTGCCTGGACTTTACTTCATCACCCTCCTTTCCAGATGGTGAGCTATAGAATAAAGTAAACCTCAGACTCTAGTCAACGTGCAACCGTATGCAAAGAGACTATACATAACTAAGATGAGAGAAACACCTTATAATGGTAAACATGGAGAAATGATACAGTGTTCAATTTTTATTTCTGTTGCTACAATAAAATATCCTGAGAAAACCACGTTATGTGATAAGGAGTTTATTATTTCCTCTTATAATTACAAGTGCCAGTCCATTATTGTGGAGAAGTCAAGGCAGGAACTTAAAATACCTAGTCATATTGCAGCCATAGTCAAAACAAAGTGAAGTCATCTGTCCATGCTTTCTTGCATGGGCTCAGCTTGATTTCTTTACTCATATATAGTTCAGGAACTGATGCATCAGAGCTGGTGTTACCCAGAATGGGGTGGTCCTTCCACATAAATTTAATTAAGACAATCTTCTGCAAAAATAGCCTCAGGCCAAGCCCATGTAGATAATTGCATATTGAAACTCTCTTCCCATAGGTTGTGTCTAGTTGACTATTAAATGAAATACAACAGCTAACCATATCCAAATTCTGCAAGATCACCCCCCTCTGTTAACTAGATTCATTAAGCAAAGCAATGCATTCTTTGTTTTTCTATACTTTAGGCCTAACCTCTAAAAGGTAAACAATATTACCTACCACTCCCCAGTGTAATAGGGAGCTACCAGGAATCTTGAGTCAGTTAGATATTGTGGTATAACAAATGACACAAAAATCACTGTTGATTAAAATTGTGATTCTGGGTTCAGGGCTACCAGCAGATGCCCTGTTACCTCCACATGCCAGATCTTGGGCCCCAGATCTAAATGAAATGGGTACTTTTCTTGATAGATTACATTTACCAAAGTTAAGTCAAGATCAGGTTATAGATTAATATAGTCCTATAACCCCTAAGGAAATAGAAATAGCCATTAAAATATCCCAACCAAAAAATCCTAGAGATAGAGCCATTGGGGAATACCAGCAGTGGTGAGGTCTGCCCTGTGATCTTGGTGTGCTATTTCCAAGACCCCAGCTTGGCCAGCAGTTCCAGAGGCAGTAGCCATTGGTGACTACTGGTGGTGGTGAGATCTGCTTGTGATCTTTGTGTGCTAACTCCCATGTCCCGTCTCTGTCTGTAATCCCAGAGGTAGCAGCCCCCAGAGTTTGCTAGAGGCAATAGCCAACAGGGCCTACCATAAGTGCAATACACCAGTTCCCTGGGCACCAACTCTACCTGCAAATTATAGAGGCGGCAACCATCAAGGACCTTAAAGCCTGCCAACACTAGGGACAGCCAGATTGCTAAAGGACAATGTAAGAACATTCTCATCAAAACCCTGAGTAATATAGCATCACCAGAACCCAGCCATCCTCTTACAACAAGTCCTGAATACTCTAGCACACCTGAAGCACAGGAAAATGACCTTAAATATAATTTTATGAAGATGATAAAGGCTTCTAAACAGGAAATGAATAAATTCCTCAAAGAAATACAGGAAAATACAAGCAAACAGGAGAAGGAAGTGAATAGAACTGTTCAAGATCCTAAAAGGGAAACAGAAACAATAAAGAAAACACAAACTGAGGAAATTCTGGAGATGGAAAACCTAGGAAAGAGAACATAAACTACATAAACAGCATCACCAACAGACTACAAGAGATGGAAAAGAGAATCTCAGGCATAGGAGATAAAATAGAAAAAAATCAATACATCTATCAAAAATGCTAAATATAAAAAGTTTCTAACAAAAAACATCCAGGAAATTTGAGACACCATAAAATTACAAACCTATGAATGATAGGAATAGAAGAAGGATAATATTCCCAACTCAAATGCCCAGATAATATGTTCAATGAAATCATAGAAGAAAATTTCTCTAAAGAAATAGATGGCTACAAATGTGCAAGTAGCTACAGAACACCAGCTAGATTGGAAAAAAATCCCACCACCACATAATAATCAAAACACTAACCATATACAACAACCACAACAACAAGGCACAAGGGATAAGGGCCAAGTAACATAAAGACCTATGAGAATTACACTAGACTTCTCAACAAAGACTTTAAAAGCCAGAATGACCTGGGCAGATAGATATCTTGCATACGCTAGGAGAGCACATATGTTAGCCCAGATTGCTATACCCAGCAAAATTTCAGTCACCATAGATAGAGAAAAAAAGATTTGATGGCAAAACCAAATTTAAACAATATCTTTCCACTAGCCCAGCCCTACAAAGGATACTGGAAGGAAAACTTCAACAAAACAAGGGAACTACCCCCAAGAAAACAAAGGAAATAAATAAGTTCATACTAGCAAAAATAAAAAAGAGGAGGAACACACATTTATACTACCACCATGAATATAAAAATGACAGGTATCAACAACAATTTGTCACTGCTATTTCTCAGCATCAATAAGCTCAATTCTCCAATAAAAAGAAATAGGCTAGCGATGTGGGCATAAAAACAGAATTCATCATTCTTCTGCATACAAGAAACACACCTCAGCAACAATGATAGACATAACCCCAGAGTAAAGGGCTGGTCAAAGGTTTCCCAAACACAGGACCCAAGAACTAAGCAGGAGTAGATGTTTTAATATCTAATAAAACAGACTTTCAATACAAACTAACTACAACAGTTAAGGAAGGGCACTTCATACTTATCCAAAGAAAAATCCACCAAGATGGGATTTCAAATATGAACATCTATGTTGCAAATGCAAGGGCACCCACATTCATAAAAGAAACATTACTGAAGCTTAAACTACATGTTTATCCACACATGTTAATAGTGGGAGATTTCGACACCATACTCTCGCCAATAGACAGGTCAATGAGACATAAACTAAACAGAGAAATAATAAAACCAACTGACATTATGAATCAAATGGACTTAACAGATATCTACAGAACATGTCATGCAAACACAAAAGAGTATACTTTTTTCTTAGCATCGCACAAAACTTTCTTTATAATTGACCAAGTCACAAAACAAGTCTCAACAGATACAAGATGATTGAAATAACCCCTTGAATCTGATCTGACCACCATGGATTGAAGCTGGAACTCATCAATAATAGACCCCACAGAAAGCTAAAAATTCATGGAAACTGAACAACTCTTTACTCGTGACCACTCGGTCTGGGAGGAAATAAAGAAAGAAATTATAGACATTCTTAGAATTTAATGAAAATAAAGGCACAACACACCCCAACTTATGGGACACAGTGAAAGCAGTGCTAAAAGTAAATTTAATAGTGCTAATCACCTTCATAAAGAAATTAGGGAGATCACATACTAGCAACTTAACAGCACATCTGAAAGCTCTAGAACAAAAGGAAACACTCCTAAGAGGAGTAGACAGCAAGAAACAATTAAACTCAGGGATGAAATCAATAACTTAGAAATGAAGAGAATAGTATAAAAAAATCAATGAAACTAAAAGCTTGTTTCTTCAAGAAAATCAACAAGATAGACAAAACCTTAGCCAAACTAACAAAAAGACAGAGAGATAAGTTGTAAATTAAAGTCAGAAATGAAAGAGGGACATAACAACAGACACTGAGGAAATCCAAAGAATCATTAGTTCTTACTTATAAAGCCTATACTTCACAAACTGTAAAATCTAAATGAAATGGGTAATTTTCTTCATAGATTACACTTACCAAAGTTAAATCCAGATCGGGTTATAAATCAATGTAGTCCTATAACCCCTAAGGAAATAGAAATAGCCATTAAAATATCACAACCAAAAAAATTTCAGTGCCAAATGGTTTCACTGCATAATATCAATACTCCTCAAACTATTCCAAAAAATAAACACTGAAGGAACATTCTATGAAGCTACCTTCATCTTGATATTTAAATCCGATGAAGATTCAACCAAGAAAAAAAATTTCAGACCAATCTCCCTTATGAACATTGATGCAAATATACTCAATAAAATACTTGCAACTAAATCCAAGAACACATCAAAAATGATCAAGTAGGCTTCATTGCAGGGATGCAGAGATGGTTCCACATATCAAAATCCATACATGTAATCCACTATATAAACAAACTGAAAGAAAAAGTCCATATGATCATTTCATTAGATGCTGAAAAAGCCTTTGACAAAATCCAACACCCTGTCATGGTAAAAGTCTTAGAGAGATCAGGGATACAAGGCCCAAATTTAACCATAATACAGACAATGTACACAAGCCTATATCTAACATTATTAAATGGAGAGAAACTTAAAGCAATTACATAAAATCAGGGGCAACGCAAGGCTGTCTATTCTCTCAATACCTATGAACATAGTACTTGAAGTCCTAGCTAGTAGAATGAGAAAACTAAATGAGATCAAGGGGCTACAAATTCGAAAGAAGTCAAAGTATTGCTATTTACAGATGATAAGATAGTATACAAATTGGCCACCAAAATTCTACCAAAGAACTCCTATAGCTGATAAACACCTTCAGCAAATGGCTGGATAAAAAATTAACTAAAAAAAGAATAACTCTCTTTTATACATGTGATAAACAGGCTGAGAAAGAAATTAGGGAAACAATACTCTTCAGAATACCACAATAGCCACAAATAATATAAAATATTTTGGTGTAACTCTAAACAATCAAATAAGGACCTCTAGAATTTCAAGTCTCTGAAGAAAGAAATTGAAGAAGATCTGAGAAGATGGAAAGATCTCTCATGCTCATTTATCAGTGGGATTAACATAGTATAGATGGCCATCTTACCAAAAGCAATCTACAGAATCAATGCAATTCCCATCAAAATTCTATCAAAATTTATGGACCTTGAAAGAACAATTCTTAACTTCATATAGAAAACAAAAAATCCAGGATAGTAAAAGAATATTGTATAATAAAAGAAGTTCTGGAGGCATCACCATCCCTGATTTCAAGTTGTACTACAAAGACATAGTAATAAAATTCATATGGTATTGGCATAAAAACACAAATGATGATCAATGGAATCAAATCAAAGACTCAGAAATAAGCCCACACACCTACAAAAGCCTTATTTTTCACAATGGAGCCCAAACCATACAAGGAAAAAAAATCTTTAAAAAATGGTGCCTGCTTGTAGAAGAATGCAAAGAGATTCAGTTATCACCCTGCATAAAACTCAAGTCCAAGTAGAACAAAGACTTCAACATAAAACCAGAAACTCTAAACCTATGAGAAGAGAAAACTGAGAAGAGCCTTGTACTCATTGGCATCAGAGACAACTTCTTCAACAGCACATGAACAGCTCAGGCTCTAAGATCAACAATGAATAAATAGTACCTCTTGAAATGGAAAAGCTTCTGTAAGGTAAGGGACACTGTCAATAGAAAAAAGGACCACCCAAAGACTGGGGAAAGCTCTTCACCAAATCTACAGCCAACAAAAATATCCATTAAAATATGTAAAGAATTCAAGAAATTAAATACCAACAAATCAAATAATACAGTTAAAAATGGAGTACAGAGCTAAACAGAGAATCCTTAACAGAGGGATTATAAATGGCTGAGAAGCACTTAAAGAAATATTCTACATCCTTGGTCATCAGGAAAATGAAAATCCGAACAATGCTGAGATTCCATCTGACATCTGTTAGAATGTCTAACATCCAAATCTCAGGTGACAGCACATTTTGGAGAGGTTGTGGAGAAAGAGAAACACTCCTCCATTGCTGGTGGGAGTGAAAACTTGTACAACCACTTTGAAAATCAATCTGGTGCTTTCTCAGAAAATTGGGACTAGCTCTACCTCAAGATCTGCTATATACCATTCCTAGTATGTACCCAAAAGATACTCCACCATACCACAAGGACACTTGCTGAACTATGTTAAAAGCAGCTTATTCTATAATATCCAGAACCTAGAAACAACCTAGATGTCCCTAAACAAAGAATAAATGAAGAAACCGTGGTACATTGACACAGTGGAATACTATGCAGCTATGAAAAACAAGGAAATCATGAAATTTGCAGGCAAATGGATGGAACTAGAAAATATCATCCCAAGTTAGGTAACCCAGGTCCAGAAAAACACATAGTATGTACTCACTTATAAGCAGATATTAGCCAGTTATTACAAAGTAATCATACTATAATTCACAGACTCTATTAAGCCAAGTGACAAGGGTAGCCCCAAGGGAGGATGCGTGAATCTCACTTCTTCTCTACCTAGGCAGGACTCCTAGCTGAGGGAAGGAAACACTAAACAAGCCACAAAAACTTTGACACCAAATTTATTCTGCCTACAAGATGTGCAGGGATAAAGTTAGAGAAGAGACTGAGGGAATATCTAGCCAGTGCCTGGCCCAACCTGAAACCTACCCTGTGAGAGAGACTTTAAAAACAGAGCAATGCTTTATCATCTCTGATCATGTGTCTGGGTTACATGTTCGTGAGAAGCTTGGCACTATTAAAGATACTCTGCTATGCCTGAGGATGGAAACCTATCATAGTTGTTCTCTGAGAGGCTTCACCCAACAGTGCATCAAAACAGATTCCAACATTAGGCAGAGAATGGGGAGCCTTATGGAAAAGTGGTGAAAGAATAGAAAGACCCAGAGGGGACAGGAACACTAGACTAACAGAGTCAACTAACCAGGGCCCAGGGATGCATACAGAGACTGAAGTACAAATCAATGGCCATGCATGGACTGGACCAAAGCTCCCTACACAGTTGTAGCTGCACTCAGTCCTGATGTGACTTGTTGTGCCTGGGTGGGCTGGAGGGAGGACACTCCCTTTTTCTGGGGAGTAAAGGAAGGAGAATAAGGCAAGAGAGAGAGAGAGAGAGAGAGAGAGAGAGAGAGAGAGAGAGAGAGAGAGAGAGAGAGAGAGAGAGAGAGAGAGAAGGTGGGAATGGAAGGATGTAAAAGTGGGAGCATTGGGATGTAAAATGAATAAATAAAAAAAGAAATATTTGGGCCACATTAAAACTTTTTTATATTTGAAAAAATAAAATAAAATTATGATTCTGTGAATAACCAGCTTAGACTGAGTTATGATGGGAGGGCATTCTTGTAATCTCAGCTCTGTTCCTACCCTGCATCTACTATTGGTTTCTGAGAAAGCCATTCACATTTGAATGTGTTTCATACACCCGACAACCATTGACACCATTTCTCATGACTAGCCATTGCCTACTCTTAGAGATTTTAAGTACATCAGCCAAAGGCCCCTTTAATTTCATTTTTGGACCTATTGTTGAAACCCAGATGTATTTTATTTCTGTAAAAATATAATTTGCACCTAAAATTTTACACAGTATGCCATGTATATCATTAGCAAAGCATTGCAGAAGCAAATGCCTATAATTCCAGAAGCAGTGTTTCGTATCCTCAGAAGACTGTGAAAATTTCAAACTCTAAGAATCTAGTTTAAACAGCCACTTATTTGTTGGTGAGTTATTCTTCACTAGCCCTCATTTTGTAATTATTTGTATTTCTTCTGGTTGGGTCACCTTTTAATTACTTTAGATTTAAAGAGGGATACAATTGAGATCATTCAATTCTTCTTATGAGACCACAATATTTATCCTTTTCAGGAATAAATACATTTTAGATTTCTATGCTTATTAATTTTTGATTGTGCATAACATCAAGTTATGCAAAGTGTGTGGGGAATGAACTTAAATTAATTACTTAAACATATTCCATCAAGACTATTAATGCCAATTTGATTATTTTCATTATTATATCAGTAAAGATATTACCAGTGATAGGTTTGTTCTGTTTCTAAATCCAGCTAGGGAATTAGCATAAGATTTTTCTTCTGTTACTGTGAAGACAAAGAATGTGAAAAGGGATAAGGCTTCTATATCTTGGTAAGGAGGTAGTAAGGGGACTTATGGAACATTCATTATATCTGCATGTTGATTACAGATATCAGCAATGCCATTTCCAATAGTAACTAGGAAAACAGTGCCTGCATTTTCAGTCCGCTCCCCAATAGAGGATGTCCATTGTTTGTCTTCATAGGACTCAGTCTCAGCTTGTGGGGAGAAAATGCTTTCTTGTGTGTGTTTAGAAGCCTTAGTACTAATGTCATCCATCAGGAGCAAAAACACATTTGCTTTGACCCCTTTTTGATAAAGTTAGTGACTAAATGCCAATTTATTACATTGGCCTATGAAGTTACTTCTTAAATACTGGCAATAAAAGACTCCAAAATTTACTTTAAAAACAGATCATGTGTCTGGGTTACATGTTCGTGAGAAGCTTAGCTGTGTCATTCTGGTTGAGAATATCTTGTTAGGCTTCTGGTATTTGTCTGGGATTACATTCATGGAAAAGTTGATTGCTAGAAGATTCAGGTCCAACTTGGGTCAGTCATGTGACTGTTGTTTCTGGCTTTGTAGGACACCAAAGTTCCTCTCTGTTTGTCTGGGGTTATGTAAGGGGCTTCCTGACAGTTGCAACACTGAATAAATGGACCTGTACCACTCATCTGAGACTGGGTTTACATTAAAACTGCATCTGCTTGGTGTTGTACAACCCCCCACATTTATAACCAGAAATCTGGTTGTTTACATCTTCAGAGTTTGTAGCTTACACTTAAGATTTATTTAGTACTCTGATAATTTTTCACTATCTTCTCTATAAGAGTATAGACATTTTTTTCTGGTGTTTTCATCATAGTCATATCTTTCCTATGTATATGTAAAGTTATATGATCCTTTTACAATATTATCATGATGTGGATATGATCTTATTTTTTAATATTTTTACATTTTCATTAATTGATTAATTTACTTTACATCCTAGGTAGAACTTTCCCTCCCTCCTCTCCTCCAAATCTCTCTCCCCTCCCCCTACAACCCCTCCCTTTCTTCTCAGAGAGGGGGACACTTTCCATAGTTATCAACACAACTTGCCATAGCAAGGAGGACTGGGCACATCTTCCTTTATTGAGGCTATCTATATAAAGCAGTCAGTTTGTGGGAAAGGGATTGAAAGTCAGGCTACAGACTGCTGTTAGATGTCCTACATGAGGACCAATCTGTACATCTGTTACATCTATGGCGGCAGGTCTAGGTGTGTCCAATGGATGCTCTCTGGTTGGTGGGTCAGTCTCTGTGATTTTCTGCTTAGGAAAACTCAACTAGTAAAGTCCATGGAAATAGTCCCCTACCCATAAGGTCAAAAATCAGAAGTACTTTTTGTCCCACACATTTCAGATAAGATTTTCCCCCTTAGTATTGCAGAAATTTGAATTCAAGAAGCCCCCTTACCTTCAGAATATTAAAATCTGCATGTGCTCAAATCCCTTTCCTAATATTTACAAATGATCTAGACATGGTGTCCATATATGTTAAAGCATGTCTTGGGTACTTATAATAATATGGTATGAATGCTTTGTCACCAGTAAACTGCATTGTACAGAAGGTGTCAAAAAGTTCCTGTATACAAACAGTCATTTTTCTCCTGGAAGTTGTCTATCTAGAGATGTAGAAACACAGAAATATGGAGCCAACAGTTCTTATTTAGACAGAGAGATGAGTTTTGTTTCAAAAGAGGTTGAAAAAAGAATTGTTACTTACAAAATAATTTGCACAGGACCCCAGAGTATTCATGTAGTCTGATTTTCAAATATCCAAGAATAATTGTTCCACTTATGATGCTTACGTTTGGCAATTGTTTCCTAACAATTCCTAATTGCAATCTCTAACTCAACTCTCAAAACTACAGGTGTCAATTGAAACCTTCAGATAAGTCGTTGCATACATTTTATATCCTCCTTTCTACTCCTTTCAGCAGTCTTCAGAGTGTATATGTGTGCTTTATGTGTACATATAAGCACCACAGGAGTGATGGTGCCAAAGAAAGTCAGAGATGGAGTCAGATCCCCTATAGCTGGAGAGCAGTAGTTGTGAACCACCCGATGTGGATGCTTGGAATAAAAACCAAGGCCTCTCCAAGAGAGGCAACTGTTCTTAATAACTGAACCATCTCCCCAGCATCAAATGTGCAATTTTCTAAATTTGCTGTCCATACCTGGAGAGAGCCGATGCCTGATACTACTAATGATATTCTCTTTAATCATAAACCCTTTAATTTTATCTTTAAATTTAAAATTTTACTTTTATCTGTACTGGTGCTTGGCTGTGTTTATGTCTATGCACCATGTTCACGCCTAATGCTTATGAAGGCCAGGGAGTAATGGATCATCTGGCCCTAGAGTAACCTATAACTGTGAGCTGCCATGTGGATTTTAGGAATCTCCTCAGATCCTCTGGAAGAGCAGCAAGTGCTCATAAGTGCTGAGCTATTTCTCCATCCCTGCTTTTAATTTTTATCTTTTTATTATTGCTTAGGGTTTTTCCCCTACAAATGACTTTTCTTTATATATATGTGTGTGTATATATATATATTTTTATTGAAGGTCTATGATTTATTTGCACGTCATGTACTAAAATCCCTCTCCTCCCCACAGTAAAGTAAAACAAACAGACAAACAAAAAAATCTTGTCACAGAAGCTGTAGTGTATCATCATGCATTATAACATTCTGTCCATATATGTTTACTTTTAAATGTTCATTGCTATGAGTCATGGGTCTGGTTGGAGGCCTACACTATAGTTATCAGATGCTCACTGGGACTGCTGTTGGATTTCCTGTTGTGGCTGTGTGTCAAGAAAATTCTTTTTTTTTTTTTTATTAATTTATTCTTGTTACATCTCAATGTTTATCCCATCCTTTGTATCCTCGCATTCTTCCCTCCCCCCATTTTCCCAATATTCCCCTCCCCTATGACTGTTCCTGAAGGGGATTACCTCCCCCTGTATATGCTCATAGGGTATCAAGTCTCTTCTTGGCAACCTGCTGTCCTTCCTCTGAATGCCACCAGGTCTCCCCCTCCAGGGGACATGGTCAAATGTGAGGCACCAGAGTACGTGAGAAAGTCATTTCCCACTCTCCACTCAACTGTGGAGAATGTTCTGACCATTGGTTAGATCTGGGTAGGGGCTTAAAGTTTATGGCATGTATGGTCCTTGGCTGGTGCCTTAGTTTGAGCGGGACCCCTGAGCCCAAATCTGCCTATCATAATGTTCTACTTGTAGGTTTCTAGGACCCTCTGGATCCTTCGACTTTGCTATTCTCCCATGCTTCTCTCATCTAGAGTCCCAATAGGATGTCCTCCCTTCTGTCCCAGTTTCCTGGTAAGTGAAGGCTTTCGTGGGACATGCCCCTTGGGCTAGTATTCAGATATAAGTGAGTATATACCATTTGATTCTTTCTGCTTCTGGGTTAACTCACTCATTATGATCATTTCTAGCTCAATCCATTTATCCACAAATTTCGGGAATTCCTTGTTTTTAATAGCTGAGTAGTATTCCATAGTGTATATGTACACAGTTTCTTTATCCATTCTTCTACTGATGGACACTTAGGCTGTTTCCATGTTCTGGCTATTATGAATAATGCTGCTATGAACATGGTTGAGCAAATTTTCTTGTGTGCTGGAGCATCTTCTGGGTATATTCCAAGGAGTGGAATAGCTGGGTCTTGAGGAAGCCCTATTTCCAGTTTTCTGAGCTAGCACCAGATAGCTTTCCAAAGTGGCTGTACTAGTTTGCATTCCCACCAGCAATGAAGGAGTGTTCCTTTCTCCCCACATCCTCGCCAGCATGTGGTGTCGGTCAAGGAAATTCTTAATCTTTGAATCTGCAGGTCTGGCCACTTCATGTGTTCCAGCAGGTTATACATGGGGCAGATGTTGGGGTGAGGTTCACTCAGTCCTGGACCAGAGCTCACTCCCTTGTCCTCAGGGCAGGGCCAGCTCTCCTGCTCCCCTGTCCTCAGGGCAGGACCAGCTCACCTGCTCACTTGTCCTCAGGGCAGGGACCATTCTCCCACTCCTGTGTCATCATGGTAGGGCTAGCTAACCCACTCCCCTGCCCTCAGGGGAAGACCAACTCATCTGTTCCCATGTCCTCAGGGCAGGGACAGTCCATCTGCTCCTGCATCCCCAGCACAGGGCCTTCTCTCCCATCCCCATGCCCTCAGGGCAGGGCCAGCTCACCCGCCCCCATGTCTTCAGGGTAGGGTCTGCTTTCCCACCACCATGCCATCAGGGCAGGGCCGGCTTACCCGCTCCCATGTCTTCAGGGAAGAGCTGGCCCACCTGTTCCCATGTCCCCAGGGCAGGGCCCACTCTCTTACCCCCATGCCATCAGGGCAGGGCCAGCTCACCCGCTTCCATGTCCTCAGGGCAGGGATGTCTCTCATGCTCCCTTGTCTTCAGGGCAGGGCCCACTCTCCCACTCCCATGCCATCAGGACAGGGCCAGGTCACCCACTCCTGTGTCTTCAGCATTGGCCCTGTTCTCCTGCTCTTCCACTCCTGTGTCCTCACGCCAGGGCTGGCTTTCCTGCTTCCAGGTCCTCGGGCTGGGCCTGGCTTTCCCACTTCCATGTCCTCAGGTCAGGACCAGTTCACTCACTCCCATGGACAGCTCTCCAGTTCCTGTGTCCTCAAGGCAGGGTCAGCTCTCAGGCTCTCATGTCCCCAGGGCTTGTTCACCTGCTCCCTCATCCTAAGGGCCAGCTCTGTTCTTCTGTCCTCAAGGTCAGATCTCTTGCTTCCATGTCCTCAGGGCCAGATCGCCTGATACTGTTCAATTTGCCAGATTGTTGCTGGCTGTCAAGGCCTGTATGGCCTCCTACTCCTGTGGGTACTGGATCTTGTGGACTATCAAGCAGGGGGCAAGCGGAGGCTCCTCAAAGTCTTCATTGAGTAGCTTGCAGAAACCATTGATGTTGGCCCAGCTCAGCTTCTTGTCCCAGGGAACTTGTAGTTCTGTTGACTCGCACCTCTTGAATCTCTGGTTCCATTGCATGCTCCATCTGCCATGGGCCCCTGCCTCTGTGATGCTCCTCATATCCACCTCTGCATGATCCAGCTCGCAGCACTGAGCATGGCCTCAGACTGTGAGAGGAGGTCTGTGAGGACTGTGATGTGGGCAGTGCAGTCCTTGCTTGGGCTTGACTCAAACAGCATGCCCTCCTCAAATGCCATCTCCTTGGCACACACTGCAATGGACCACAACCTGAAAAATGGAGGCAGTGGTGGCCTGGGGTCCCTGGAAACTCACCTGAGCCTGATTTCATGGTCCTGTGGTGGGAGGGCATGGGTGATCCACATGAAATAACTTTTTCCTTTCTGGAAAACATCAGCACTGTGTTTTGGAGAGGTGGCTGTACAGTCACTGCTATTCTACGGATCAGACACAGTGTGCAGTTGACACCATCTTGGATGATCTCGGCTTGGGTATTTCTAATATATTGCACTAAGTGTTTCCTCCCAATCAGGCTGCTTGGATAGATATGTTTAATACATTTTCTGTGTTCACACTGGTGGAGGGAAGGGCTTAAGAATCTTCATGTGTTCATGTGTGTTGTCCTCTCTTTTTCTTTTTTCAGCAATTGATTTGAAGCAAAAATCTTTAGACCATTTTCTGTTCAAAGTCTGCCCTTAGAAGTCCTTCGAGGAATAGATGTGCTCCCACCACAGAATGTGGTCTGGATCCTCCTGGTTATCTGTATACATTATTTATTAACTCATGAATTCTATGAAATATTCATTCATTCACTTTTGATATAGTCAAAATGTGATAATAGAAAACAACAGCACATAAGAACTTCCATTTTGACTCCTACTGTGTATTAAAATGTCTGCACACCAGGAACCTCCAGAATGGGAAAACGGAAGACCACATTGCTCAAGAGCAGCATATATATTGGAGGTCTGAGTGTGTAAGACTTTTCAGTACCCCAGTTCTTCCAGATTAAGGGGTAAAACTGGCAGAAACTTTGGAAAAGTAGACAAAATTCTGGGGTAGGGAAAATTCTAAGGGGTTCCCAAGATTCCGCCTGTGTCACACCTGCAACTGACTCTGATGGATAAATAGCATCATCCACATCATTCACGCACCACAGATGACCTTGTGAGGAGGAGGCTGTTCCAGGTAGATTTGGTTTGATTCGATGGTGGATCTTCTTCTTCTTTTAAAAAATATTTTATTAATTTATTCATATTACCTCTCAATTGTTAGCCCATCCCTTGTGTCCTCCCACCTCTCCCTCCCTCCCGCTTTCCCCCCACTCCCCTCCCCTATGTCTGTGACTGAGGGGGACCTCTTCCCCCTGTATATGTTGATAGGGTATCAAGTCTCTTGTTGGTAACCTGCTATCCTTCCTCTGAGTGCCACCGGGCCTCCCCATCAAGGGGACATGGTAAAAAATGGGGTTTGAGCCCTTTTAGAGATTCCATGTGAGGGATAGGCTTCATGGCTGAACTTGAAAATAAAACTGACAAGGACATATAAGAAGGTATAAGAACTGGGAAGCCTTGGCTAGTAGCCAGCAGTGAACTTGGGGTTTTGATTTGACAACCATGAGGAAGTTCTGCAGCTCCTTGTGAATCTAATTGGCTGTTCCAGCCATTGAGGTCACAAGGTTTTTTACATTCTGATAACTCACAGCTGATAATATCCTAAAGGCAGACATATGGGGGTTCCCATAACAAAGTGTCCTAGGCCATATGAATATAAATTTTCTTGGAACTCCAAAGGAGAAAACACACAATGCCAGAAGGATCAGTCCAAAGTATGTGTCAGGGGAACTAACTGACGGAGGACTGCAGTTTATCCAGGAGACAGAGAAAAGGGGTGTTCTAGCTCATAGATAAATCTGTAGCAAGAAGATATGAGTTATAGAAGAAGAACTGGAGAACTGTGTCCCAGGGTTAGAGCTTGAAGCAACCTGAAAACTCTTATCAGTGTCAGGGATGGTCAAGACTAGGAACACAGGACAAAACTTAGGAATTACAATCTGAATTTAGGATATAGGAAGTAGAGGAGTTAGGGACCTTCCTGAAGAGGACCTCAGGCTCCAGATTTTATCCCACAAAAGCTCAGAGGGGATGTACACCACAGCTTCTAAATTATAAACTGTGAGACAGCAAACAGGGCCATCTTACAGCGTTGACATCCTGACAACCTGTGTAGCAGCAGAAAATGAATTCAAGTCCTATTCTGTATTTTTTCAGCACTTGTGAGATAAAAGATGAGAGAGGAGGGGCCATATAGATGGTCATCTCTGGAATCATAGAACCTGGTGTATGGCTCAGTTCTATTCCAGTATGAATCACATCATTTCAACCAGATGCCTCATCTCTCTGTGCCCTTATCCTTACCTGCACAAAGAGAAATAGCTGTTGTTTGTCCAAGAATTGTTTAATGGTTAATTAAGAAGTAGTACTTTTACTATATATATATGACTGGAACTCAAATGTATTGTCTTATGCAAACTAAGGAAGTTCTTTACCACTGAACTACATACTTATCCCTCATTAAAAAGTGATGAAGAAAAAAATGGCTGATGACTTCAAGCTCTCCTTGAAAGCTGAGGATTAAATATATGGATCAATATTATAAATCCTCTGTCTTCATAGTCTGCGTAGATTAGCCTTCCTCAAAGTAGCATTTACCTGACCATTGTCGAAGTGCCTTTCTCTTGAGCATTTTGTCTTTGACCAGGCACACTTTTGCAAATGCAAGAAGAAAGATGACTGTAGATTTCTACTCTTTCAGAACAAGTTGACATCTGTGTCAACAAGTTCACAAGCAATTATCTGGGGAAAAAATGAGAACTATTCTCAACTTTTCCTTTAGTTACCACCCAATAAAAAAAATTAACAGGAAATTAAGCCAAAAGGGACACAGGAGTTAACTCAAGGCCCAGGGATTTTTGACTGTTAAAAGAGTCTGTGGATGTTTGCAAGATCTAAAGAGATTCTTGAAGAGGATTTTATTCTGTTTTCCTTGGGAGATTATATTCACACACCCCTCTCTTAGCATTTCTGTAATTTGGTCAAAACTTTCCTGCAGCCCCCTGCAACCTTTGTCACCTGAAATGCTTCCAGAACTCTATAATTAGTTTTTGATGGTGGAGAGAGGCTCAGTCTACGTGCATACACAGAAGCACTTATCTCTGGCTGGTCATGGTGCTTAAACTAAGATCTCAACAGTTTTGGAGGCTGTTAGCAAAGAAGCAGGATTTTGACCCAGCTTGGGTTATATATCCTGCCTCAAAAGAGCAAACAACAAACAAGTTAGCTTAGAAACTAGGGTTTCTCTTTCACAAATAAAATGCATCACAACTCAGTGCAGAGGTGTCTATAGGAACCTTGTCTGATTTTTATGACTTCTGGTTAGTCTGATTATTCCAAACATAGGAATTTAAATGGAATAATGTTGGTGCTTGAAAGATGGCTGGCTGGTCTTGCAGAGGACCCAGGTTCAATTCTCAATTTCTTTCCTAAATATCTGTCAGTGACTTTCTCAAGATCCCAGGGCTACAGCTGCCTGTTCCATGTTCACTCTTCACTATCTTTCCTGTGCTGCGGAGAAAAATACACTCCTTCTTTTCAAACATTGTGTTTATGTACGTATATGTATGTATGTATATGTGTGTGTGCAAGTATGCCAGCATGTATATGTATGTGTATGTGGAGACTAGAGGATGAGCTTGGGTGTTGTCCTTCAGGAACATTATTTGCCTTATTTTCGCAAGAGGGTCTTTCACTGGCCTAGTGTCACTAACAAGCTATGGCAATAGGAGAGGGAGCACCAGAGACCTTCCTAGCTACATATAGTTCTATTGTGTTGAGGCTCCAAGGACGTGCCACCCTAACCATGCTTTTTTATGGCCTATAAGTCATATGCCCCTGCTTGTGAAGCCAGTGTTCTACCAATTGAGTCATTTTCCACAGCCTTTTCTCCCCTCTTTCTCTCTTCCTCCTTGTACATTCTAGTTCCCCTCCTTAGGTTTATATCATCTAGTCAAGTCATTACAGATGACTTTTCCAACAGTTTAGGTTCTTTTCCCAAGATGACATCTGATGCTACCTGTTAAAAACAAGCATGTTAATTCTAATGAATATTTACTCTATTACATATTTAATCATCCATTTAACTATCTGATCACCTAGCATCTCTACTGTGAATTATTTGAGGCTCCTGAAGACTACTTAGTACGTTAGTACCTTTCATTTCTTTCCACTTTTCTTACCAGAATATACTAAGTCAGGCTTACTCTGGGTGGGGTACTTTTCATTAACAGATGAACTCATCCTTGTGTCGTCTTCTGTAGCAAGGTCTGCTCTTATATAAAAGCTACTCCTAATTCATCTCTTAAGATTATAGGTCAGAAAATTATCTCATCTTTTCACAGATGCTGCAGCTGTGGTTGGGATCCACAACAGTATAGGAAGAATTAAGCACTGAAAAGTTTCCTAGTGAGGAGTCAACTTGATGTCTTACTCATTTGAAGATATTGGGTTCAGTGGTAGATTTCCTAGCAAGCATAATATCTTGGTTTCAATCCCCATTATCACATAAACAAACACAGAATTTTGGGTATCTGTTCATTCTCCTTAAAGTACTGTTAATCAAGGAACATGTTTTCTGCACTCAACAGATATGTCCAAATGCATAATGAAAGAAAAAGTTTGAATTATTTTGGTATTTGTAGGTAAACAGCTCTAGGATCCTGCAGATGCTCACTTCTCTCATAAATACCCCATGCACATCCTCCCACATACATTAAACCGTCTCTAGATCACTTACATCTGCTTTAGTTACTCTCCTGTTGCTGTGATGAGATGCCATGACCAAAAGAATCTACAGAAGATAGAGTTTATTTGGACTTGTTATTCCCAAAGGATAGAGTCCATGGTGGTAAAGTCAAGGCATGGCAACTAGTGACAGGTATGGTGGCAGGAACAAGAAGCCAGATGCTCCCATCTTCCATCAATATGAATCAGAGAAAGCAAACTAGAAATGGTACAAGTGCTTAACACTCAAAGCCCATCTCCAGTTATGCAGTTCCTCCAATAAGACCAAATCTCCTAAATTTCCTTAAAAAACACCAAAAACTGCGAGTATTCAGCTACATGAGCCCTTGAGGGGCATTCTCATACAAATCACCACTGTACTAAATCTAACACAAATGCTATTAATTGTTATATCACCATTTACAGATGTTATACAAAAATAACACAACAAAAATGTTACTTTGGAAATAATGGCAAGAAAAGCATCTGTGCATGCTGGTGCCAATACATATTTTCCCTAAGATTTTGAAACTCTCAGTTGGTTGTGCTCACAATGTACAAGTTAAAGATATGGTAGGCTGAATGTGTATGTTACCTTAAATTTTATGAACTGGTAAACTTTTTCACAAACCGTAAAGTAGAAGTAGTTCCTGTGTAGTGTAAGCAACTATCTACCTGAACCAGGTATTAGGAAGACTATGTTTTTAAAACAGGAACAAAGTAAAATATACAGTTGCCCAAGAAAAATATTCCAGCTCATCATTTTGTTTGCTTCAGGAAGCCGACTGGAGAGCAGTCTGCGTGTCCATGTCTCATTCCAAGCAGAAATTCTAGAAAAAGGCTTTTCCTTCCTCCCAACCTTAAAGTCTTTTTTAAAAGTTAAATCTCATGCAGAAATCTAGACTTTGGTGGCACAGTTCTCTGGGTTGATGTCTCATGTCATTTCTTATCAGGATAATGTTGTCAGGGTTGCTGGGGGCCAGGGCTGGGGTGGGCATAGCTTCACTGGTTGTGTTGACTAAAGTGACAGACAGTCCAACATGATTAGTATCTTAGCACTGGGGCTTCTTCCATCTCCAAAGATACTAAGAAAATGATGAAGCATCAAGATGATCTCTGAAAAGGACCCTGGATCACGTGGGATCTGGATGAGTCCAGCGCCTTGGGTGGTTTGAGGGAACTGGTGTGAGAATTCAAGCAATCCCCTCTGAATGGTTTAAAATATGTAGTGGCTGAGCACACATATGTATGGATGGATCAGAGATGTCAGGGCTTCCCATTGCTTCTGAGTGATATTAGACATGAAATGTAGCTTAGAGGTTCATGTTTGAACACTTGGTTCCCTGGCTGATGGTGTTGTCTTAGGGGCTTGAGGGACTTTTGGGGTATGAGGCCTAGAGCTGGCAGGTGTAGACCTACAGAGATTGGGCTAGAGGACTGCCAGTCAGCTCCATTTGTGGCTTTGGTTTCTGCTTCATGGTCCACAAAGATACAGGCAAACTACCACACACTTCTGTTGCTATAGCCATGAGCCACTCCGCTATTTCATCCTGCCATGATGATCTGAGTACTTTTACACCTTGAGCCAATGTCTATCTTCCCTTAAGTTGCTTTTTGTAAAGATGTTTTAAGTAGATAATGAAGAGTTATGATACATATTGATTTACATTCAAAATTTTAGACTCATCAATATAAGAAATATGGTTTCTCCAAAGTTGCCAAATATAAATAGCTTAAACAATATCAATGTAACATTTATACAATTCCTGATTATTTTGTGGTTCTTCTTACTGTAGGTAATTTAATATATATTATATATATGTGTATGTGTATGTGTGTGTGTAATAATATAAATGTATATGTTAAAAAAAGAAAAAAATTTTAAAATGAGCTCTTAAAAAAAGAATTTGGCTACCGGCAGGATACTTATGCTGTGATATGGATGGCTGCACATACACAGTTGAGAGGGAGGGACATCAAACAGACATGAATCGTAAAGGCAGCATGAGCCAGCAGAAGCCAAAAGGCTCCACCAAATCAGCATAAGTCACTGGAAGTGGCCAGAATCAGCTGGAGTACCATGAGAAGTCCTCTGGAATGTGTCACCCTGTGAAAAAAGAACAGTGAAGATCAGCAAAGACCAGTGAAGTGTTGCACAGTGTAGAAATGCCAAAAGCATCCCCACCATCACATGCCCTCTCACATGTTTGCTCCCAGCAAAACATCACATGTCCTCCTTCCAGAAAAACACCACGTGACCTCTCACAAGACAGCTTTCAGCAAAACACCATGTCACACAACTGAGTTTTCAAAGAAACTTCCACTTCAGGCCTCATGGTTTCCAATTCCATTGAACATACTAATGAGAGTATATTACTTCAAGACATTGAGCGAGAGAATAATTTTTTTTGTTAGGTCCCTAAAAGTATTGGAAATAACAGCCAAAATGGACACATTGTATGTTTTACAGCAACAGCAATAATAAAAAATAATAAATAAGTGAACAGACAACCAACAGAACAGCAGACAGTATTTGCCAGCCATTTCAATGATAGAGGGTGATTATCCAGACTATACAAAGAGCTCAATAAAATTAGCAATAATGCCATCTAATTAAAAGATGGGAAAGTGATATAAAGAGACATGTTTCAAAAGAAATAACATATTTTTGTAAAAATATGAAAATATGTCCAGTATCATAAAACGAAAATGGATGCCACCAGATCTCCCCCTCCAGGGGACATGGTCAAATGTGAGGCACCAGAGTACGTGAGAAAGACATATCCCACTCTCCACTCCACTGTGGAGAATGTTCTGACTACTGGCTAGATCTGGGTAGGGATTTAAAGTTTACCACCTGTATTGTCCTTGGCTGGCGCCTTAGTTTGAGCGGGACCCCTGGGACCCATTTTACTTGTAGGTCACTCAGAAGAAGGACAGCAGGTTGCCAAGAAGAGACTTGATACCCTATGAGCATATACAGGGGGAGGTAATCCCCCTCAGGAACAGTCATAGGGGAGGGGAATAATGGGAAAATGGGAGGGAGGGAAGAATGGGAGGATACAAGGGATGGGATAAACATTGAGATGTAACAAGAATAAATTAAAAAAAAAACAAAAACAAAAAAGAAAAAAAAAAAAAAACCAAAAATGAGAAACTATTTCCTACCTGTTAGAATGGCTTTTATAAAAATATAAAACCAAAATATAACAAATGTTGGTGAAAACACATGAATAAAGGAATTTATAGATATTGTTCATGGTAAATTAGCATAGCTGTTGTAGATACCAGTATGAGTGCTTTTTAAAACTAAAAATATAACTGCTTCTTGGTCCAGTGATCTTACCACTGGGTACAGGTTAGGGGGGTGGTCAAAGCACAGAAAAGAGACCTACACATCCATCCTTGTGTTTGTTCATGGTAGTTAAGAAGCAGAATCAGCCTAGTTCCCTGTATCAGTTACTTGTCTCATTGCTGTGATGATAAAATCCCTTAAGAGTTCAATTTATGGAAATCAGGATTAATTTTGACTCACAGTTTTAGGGTACAGCCCACCCTGATAGACAAGGCTTGGAGGCAGCAGTCTGAGGCAGCTGGTCACATTATATTGGTAGTCAGGAATCATAGGAACACGAGTGTTTTAGTGAGCTTGCTGTGAGCTCCTAGGTCCCAGCCCTTTGAACATCACATTTAGGGTGGTTCTACTTTATTAATCTAATCTTGAAAATACACCACAGATATTTCCAGGAATATGTTTCTATGTTAATTTTAAATTCCATCATGTTGACAGGATTGAACATCACATGGTTGTAAATAGGCAAATTGATAAGGAAAACATGTATGTATAAATAATGCAGTATTATTCAGCCACAAAGCAGGGAATCCTGTCATCTGCAGCAGAATGGCAAGAACTAGACTTGTATTAAGGACTTGTATTAAGAGATAGTAACCAGACACAGCAAAACAGTGCCACGTATTATCTTCCATATATGAAAAGTAAAAACAACAACAACAACAAGCATCTGAAGTAGAAGAATGATTACTGGGGACTGGGAGAGTACACATATGGGGGAATCTTATATAAAGGATGGTTAGGTTTGATCACTGCGCAGTCTATGTACATATGGAAAAAGCATATCCAACCCTATTACAATACTCCCTTGGCATGCATTAGTAAAAAAAAAATAACATATATTGAACAATTAGCACTGCAGGCAACTTCATATGGACACTTTTGTAGAGAACGAGTTTTGAGACAGAATGCCTTTTGATTTCTGGAGCTTTAGATAATTAGGCTGTAAATATCCATCCCAGCCATGCTAAATGAAGGAGGCATAATAATAGTGCCTCTGTGTGGATAACACATCCTTACACAGCTCCTGTACATGTGAGCTTAGATGCTCTTACCTTCTATGCACCTATACTTCTTAAATACATGTTTTGAGAGAGGGTTCTACTCACGCTAGGAAGGCACAGTCAGAATGCTAATAGAGCCATCAAGCCCCAGATGCCCCCTTCTGAAAGACTGAGCAAGGTGAACAGAGCAGTTAATACCTGTGCCTCCTCCTACATGATTGCAATTAACATTTTATCTGCCCTGTGTCTCAAGTCAAGGCTTTGGCACTATTCTCTGGAGGGTGAGGGAGGACCTTAATTACAGAGCCGATGTCCTTACCCAGCTGCCTGCTGTATTCTGATGTCACCACCTCTGAGTTCCACTGAGAGGTCAAGCTGATCCTTGGATGTCATGTGGCTCAAATCGAATATTTTAATTTAGAGACTCAGCAAGTGGTTCTATCAATTAAGACTGCCTGTACTTGCAGCCTGCTTGCTGGGACACAGCCAGGAGCTTTGACTCATTTCAGTTCTTACTGACCCCATCTCACAAGGGAGATGGCCAGTACTTGGATGGGTGGTGGAAAGCTGCCAGAAGTCAAACGAAGGCTAACAATTGAGGAAGATTTGAAAGCATAGGTCTGCCCTTTGAAATGACAGTGAGTAGGTCATACTGGCTAAATGCTGTACTTGGTGGGGGTCCAGAAAAAGTGGATCAGATGACTTTATAGTTTGGTGGGAACTCATAAATCCTATCAAAGTGAATTAGTAAGTCAAGTTTGGGTTATAAATATATAGAGCTCTATACAAGGACATGTACATTTCTTAAATGAGTTTTCGGCAATGCAGACTTCTTGCCCCTGTTTGTGATTGGTGTGTGGGTGTGGGGGCATAGGTTGACATTGGGTGATTTCCTTGGTTACTTTAGACCTCAGTTTTTGGATCAGGGTCTCACTAAACTTGGAGCTTGCTGTTTTGGCTAGACTGGCACTGAGTGAGCTTTAAGGATTTTCCCCCAACTCCCAGCACTGGGGTTACAGAGGGATCCCGTAGTGCCTCTTTGTTTTGGGTCCTGGAAAGTATAAACTAAGGTCTATGCTTTTGTGAGCAGGTCCTTACTCACTGAGTCACCTCTTTGGCCCTTTGCATCTTTGTCCCCGTTTGACCAGCACTGGTCTCCTTCAGGAAAGAAAGAGTGCTGCGGAGCAAGAAACCTTTCTGAGATGATGGGTGAGGACCACTTCTTCCCTGCTTAGTTAGGAGGGACTAAGCCTGTAGAAGGATATATTCAGGGAGAGGAGCAGAGGTGATGAGGTGGTGAATGGGTTCATCCATCCAAAGTATGGATGCTGGAGTGGATATTAAGATTTATTTATGGACTCTGGAAAATTAGATCAATGGTTAAGAGCTCAACAACCGAAAGCATAATGGCTGCTCTTCCAGAGGACCCAGATTTGGTTCCCAGTACCCACATGACAATTAACAACTATTTGTAACCCCAGTTCTATCCCAGGGTATCCAACACCCTTTTGTGGCCTATGTAGGCACTACAGATATGCATGCAAACAAAAACATCTATATTTACAAAATAAAACCTAATAAATCCTTGGAGTTATATGTGCTCAAAATTTGGTCATATTGGGAACATCTGTAATTCTAGGACTCCAGAGGCTGAGAGAGAAGGTTTCAAGTATAGCCTATGATACATAGTGAATTTCAGGCCAGCCTGGGCTTATATACCAAGACCCTGCATCAAAATGAATTATACAAGTAATAAAGTCTATTTCTTATTTACCAAGTGCACAAGCTTCCACTCTTTGCTAGGAGGACAATGAAGCTCTATTCTGGGCTCATTATCTGACCTCTGCCCCACCATCCACCCCCTGTTTTAAAACCTTGTATTTCCATAGTTGCCAGTTGGGTCAACTTCATGGAGGGAGTAAACTTGGAGCCTGAAAGTAAGACAAGCAACAGGATGGCTTCTGAGCATGGCATGCCACTTCATGTCTGGTAGGTGTTTGGCATCAACATCACAAAATCAGGTCTTAGGAAAGAAGTGCCTTGCTCACAACTCACCCTAATATTATGGGTCTCAGTTGAAACATAGTTTTGAATAAAATATTGTTTTAGCAGAGACACCATAGCCACCTAAAATATGCAAACGTTATTACTTACAATGGCCGCCTGGTTATTATCTTGCTTATTTACAAAGAAAGTGGCTAGCTGTCACCTCAGCTTGCTTCTACAGTAAAGCATGAATAATTTCTGCTAAAGTTGGTGCTTGCAATTGAAACATAACTGGACTATTATGTCCAGATGCCATATATCTAGCTGAGCACTTTCAAGGTGCAAACGAGGGTGGCAGAACATTGCCTTGCCTCCCCTCTTTTGTGCAGAAGTAACAACCATCAAGGAAACCAATTCATAACTAAATATCTAATCGAAGAATTGGAACAGGATGATATATAGTTGCCCAAGTGGACTTTGATATGGGATTCAAATCTCCATTGAAATCAGCCTTCCAGACATTACTTGGCTGGAAGTGTAACCTGCTCCTTGTCAAACTCATTTCTATCCTGGAATTGATGGACACAATGGGAATTTCCCTCTCACTCGCAGTTTGAGGCACATATTAGTGCCCAATTATTGGGCACATGACTTCTCTCTTCAGAACCCCTCCCATCACTACCAACAAGGAATCTGTGCTGAGATTGCATCACATTCTTAAACTTATACATGTATTAACTTTGCATGACTGTAGTGATACATGTCACTGTATGTGATAGGCTCACTCATGAACTAAATGATGCTGACTAAGGAGAATCCTCAAGCTTCTGACATTGGTGGAAGGAAATGGAATTGACAGTATGACTTCTTAGGGGAAGTACATAGATTATTGTGATTTTCTTCATAACAGCATTTCTCCAGAAATTTGACAGCAGACTCCTGTTGGAATCCAAGATAACACTAATTCTGTAGAGGTGATTACTAAGAACATTGGTTATTGGTAGCAATAAAGGGGGATGATGATGATGATGATGATGATGATGATGATGATGTGTGTGTGTGTGTAGCTTCAGATTCCAGAAGAGGGCATCTGATTCCCTGGAGCTAGAGATCCAAGTATTTGTGAGCCACCAGGCATGGGTCCTGAGGATTAAACTTGGCTCTACTGGAAGGACAGCAAGTGTGCTTTTCAACTCCCATGTCTGTGTGTGTTTTGTATTATTGATTTCCAAGTGGCCAGTTGACTTTGATATCCCAATGAACTGAGGTATTTTCAATACCAAGAAGCTATTCCAAATATTCTCTGGAACATTTTAACAGGTAAAACAATTATCCAAATAGCCATTGTAGGAATACCAAAAACAAACTTAGGTGCTCTCATATTTAGCATTTAAATAGCCATTTGGTTTAAAATGTGTACCATGAGAATGGCATTGTTTGAGAATCTAAACATCATCCTGGCATCTTGCTAGTGGCACATCTTCATGATATGGGTCAGAGGGGCAACAGAAGAGGGATGATTGCAGGTTGCAGTGGTTTTCTCCTGGCAAGCAACCTGGGAAGATCTAGGTACTGGACAGACCTGGGAAGACTCAGAGTACAACTGTGGGTCCTGAATTAACACCCTGTTGGGAAAATTCAGTTTTGGGAGGAAAAAATATCTCTACGATGGGAGTCAGAGGTTTGAGTTCTCCTTTTGTCATTATCATTGAGTAGGACATTGAGGTTCTGATGGTTTGTGTCCCTCTAGAGTCCATGTATTAGAAGCTTGGTCCCCGGTGCTATTATGTAAGATAGTAGAACCCAGGGGCACTATTGGCAATTCATAATTGGCAATTCTTATTGGCAAGTCAGTTTACTTTAAGAATGTGTTCCCTGCCACATTTATCATGCTCCAGGGGATGGCCATATGTGCAAGAGTATAAGAGTAGCACAGATTGGAATTAATAAGTTTTTTTTAAATAAATAAGAATACAAAGTTGGGTGGATAGGGAAGAGGTAGTGGGTCTGAGGAGAGTTGGGAGGTGGGATGCGTATGACAAAATGCATTGTCTGAAATTAATTACCAAAGAACTATTAGAAATGAAAAGGAAGAGGGACCTTACTGAGGTCTCTTTAAGTCATGCAAGAGCAAGCCTTCTTCAGAGGAGGGGCTCTGTCTAATTTTGGCTTCTAATTTTGAGATCTAATCCTTCTCCTAGTTGGAATCTGATGTTAAGCATGGAGACCTTGACGGCTCTGCTTGTATGCTAATTGGCCTCTTAGTGTCCAGAGCTAAGCTTAATAAACTTTCTTGTCATCATAAGTGGATTGCTTCAACTGTTTTGTTATAGAAATGAAAAGGGAACTAACATTGTGACATAAGAGATCTCTGGTTTTTCACAGTATTTCTATGCAGACAATGAAATTTTCTATCAGCAATTTTGACCTCATTCCTTCCTTGTGTTGTGGTCAGTATCTTCTGAGAGGAAAGCTGTTAAATGTCATTGACAATTAAAGAGTCCTCTGAAACAGAGTCCTATACCAAAGTAATACGTAAAATTTCCTTCTTAGACAACTTTTTAGAAAATTATTTTAACCTCCCTCCTTATATAAAAAGGATTGTACTTGCAATAGCTGCACTGTGTTAGAGCAGTTTATTCTGAAATTATTTAGAAGGTGAGGTCCAGACAGAGCTTAGACTCTGCCAATTCTGAGATAGGGGTTGTCTCAAAGGATAATTAAAATTGAGATCTGAGTACTTTCCCATCCAAGCTACTGATTCATGTAGTAGAACTAGTGCAATGCTGAACAGTAGCGTATTTAAAGGAGTAATGATTTCAAGTCAGTGCCATGAGAAATGGCTGGAACATGTACACATTCTCCTTTACTGTGATACATCATTAGAATCCCCATGTTTCATACAATATAGAAGTTATTAACACACCAGGACCAAGGGAGGATGCTTAGGGTGCTTTCCCCTTACTTGAAAATAAAAGCTGGAAATCATTCTGGCAAACCTTTAATCTTTATTCTTCTCCCTCTTTTGTTTATTAATCTTTATGCTTCTTCCTCTTTTATTTATTGACAAATGGCCACAAGGCTGATTCCAGAACTTTAGAGAAAATGTACCTAATGTGTCCCTTTGAACAAGTAAGGATGCTGTGGCCCTATGGTGCTCTCTTACAGAAAGTTGGAAAGAAGAAGATATCTTGAGTTGTATGGTTGAATGGGGTCTCATACATACTTGGACTCAATAAATGCATATTTAACAATAGATCTTGGGGGTGAGGCATTCTGACAGCGTACCACTCTAAAGTGACAAGACAGCAGATTTGACCAAACTTCACATGATACAAATTTAGCTCAAGTGATTTGAGTTCTAAACCCAGTTCTACCTTTAAGGGATTATGCAGAGCACAATACTCTGTTTATCTTAAGATTTCAGTATCTGTACTGTGTGAGCTTTCTCTTCTAGTACATACAGATCATCATTTAGTGTGAATGGAATGAGGAACCAAAGCACTGTGGGAAATGCCCACTGTCTCCCCTTAGCTAGGGCATTTGGGGCAGATTGTCTTCACAGTAACTCCTAGTGATTCCACTAAAGCTGAAGTGGGTAGAGGGGGCTTCGTTTTTCCTGAGGGGTAGGAGATGGGGAACACAGGGAAGAGGGTGGCAGGTCTATATGAGTGGGATGTAAGTGAATAAATAAATAAATTAATTAAAAATAATATATTATGCAGTGAAAGTTAAGAGTCTTGGAGTTTTGAAGAACAGTATATGGATCTTAGGAAAACAGAAAAAGGAGGGAAAGGGACAGCAAGAAAGGGAGATGGAAGAAGAGCGACAGTGAGGGAGGGTGAGTGGGACAGGATGAGGGGACAGAGGTGGAGAGAAAAGGGAGACAGTGGGGATGATATATGGTAATAGGAAGAGATACAAAGAAAGGGGAGAAGAACAGTGAGGGAGGGTGAAAAAGAGCCAGAGGGACAAGGAAAAAGGATGAAAGGAAAAGGAAAAAGAGGTAGAGAGAATCAACAGTGTAGAATGGATAGTCCCTTGTTCCTGAGACGGTCTCAATTTAAAAGTGTCCTGATAGGCAAGACAAATTTTGGGCCTAAGTACAGGAATAGAGATTGAGCAGAGATAGAGGGAATGATAAACTAATGGCTGGCCCAACTTGAGTTTGATCCCATGGGAGAGAGCCAACATCTGACAGTATTAACGATAATCTGCTATACTTACAGACAGGAGCATAGTGTAACTGTCTTCTGAGAGGCTTCATTCATCAGTTGATGGAAGCAGATTCAGAGACCCATAGCCAAACAGTAGACCAAACTCTGGGAATCTTGTAGAAAAGTGGCAGGAAGGATTGAAGGAGCTGGAGGGGTCAAAGACACCATAAAGAGATCTGCAGAGTAAACTAACTTAGGCCCATGTGGGCTCACAGAGATTGAACCACCAACCAAAGAGCATGTATGGGCTGGACCTAGACCCCCTCCACACATGTAACAGATATGCAGCTTGGTTGTCATGTGGGTCCCCTAACAGTTGGAGTGGGAGCTGTCTCTGACTCTACTGCCTGACTTTGGATCCCTTTCCCCTAGTTGGGCTGCCATGTCTGGCTTCAGTGGGAAAGGATGTGCTTAGTCCTGCTGCAACTTGATGTTCCAGTGTGGGTTGGTACCCACAAGGCAGGGGGGAATCCCCATCTATGAGAGGAAGGGGAGGGGTGGGTGAAAGGGGGAGGGTGAATGAGGGTGGAGCTGGGAGAAAAGGAGGGAGGGGTTGCAATCAGGCTATAAAGTGATAACATAAATAAGCAAACAGAAAAAAAGGGGGCCTGACAAATGTCTCTTTTCCCTTTCAGTGAGTCATGTGTAAGCGATAAACTCTGTCTCGTGAAATTCCTGAGTTAACAGAAGTGTTCAGTTGATGGATGGATATTCACATTTCTCTGAAAGACTCAAACCAATTATTCTAGTATTTAGAAACAGGAGCAAGTGAATTACATGCTTCGACTTTCCATCGTTTAACAGTTGCATACCTAACTGCCGCTTTTACAGGGGTGTGACGGTCCTGTGAACAAACCTTTAATTTTCTTGCTGCTGGGTCATGTTAGGTAGCTACAGGTTTCCTTAAAGCAATTATAATAGAAGTCAGACAATCACAATGCAAAATTTAAACATGGATAGTTTGTCTTGGTTGAAGCAGAGTGGAAACTCCTATTATGAGAGCACCCTTTCCCCCAGTATTGTGGTATTTTCCTCATTGGCTCACTGTATTGTGACCAACACAAAATGGCCTACTTTAAAATTTGTCTCCATTTCTAAAGAAAATGTTCTTATATAGAAAGGAAAAAAATACACTTGGCCACCATGCTTATAAACTTTTCTGTTAGGAGTAGGTATATCAAAGAAAGCTTTGATTTCTTTCTTTTTAAAAGTTAAAATATAGTTCTTTGATATAGGCTGTCACTATGTTGACAATTCTACATTTTATCTACTCCTGAGCTCAAGTAATCCTCCACAATAGTCACTAATTAGCTGGGACTGCAGGTCCTAGAACCCATCACAAGAACATCTGGCCAAGACCCCTTGTAGACAATCACTGTGGATCACTGTGAAATGTTCAATTTTCTTAGTCATTTTGTGGTGATCCATATATAAGAAACAAATATATATGATACATATATAAGAATCCACCATGTGTGTGGTTGATGCATGTATGGTACTTGTATACATGCTTTGAATCATTAGAACATAATTTTGGGTGTTTTTGCCTAACCCTATTAGTTGGTTCTCTTTTCACAGGACCTCTTCATGAACCAGAAATCCTCCATTTTGGCTAAGTTGGCTGTCCAGGAAGCACTCAGGATGCAACAGTCTCTGACAACCAAAGCTGAGGTAGTGCATGTACAATTATGCCTGTTGGGTTTTGTTTGTTTATTTTGGAAAAAATAGATTTTAGAGGGTTCTTATGCTTGCAGAGAAATCCCTATTACACACTGAGGTGTCTTTTAGGATTTTCATTCTAACCTTATCCTATATGTTATTTTTATAAATGACAATAAATAATTATTTTTTCTCTTGCTCCATGTAAAATTCAAATATAGAAGAATTGGACTGACTGATATTATCTGAGCTTTCCAAGAGGTTTACTTCTGCCTTATCTATTTTAGCTAAGGTTTACTATTGCTGTGATGAAACACCATGACCAAAAGCAATTTGGAGACAAAAGGGTTCATTTCACTAATACTTCCAGCAAAAGCAGTTAGGGCAGGAACTTAGGCAAGGCAGGAACCTGAAGGCAGGAGCAGATGCACAGACCACTACTCATTGGCTTTCTCCTAGTGGCTCTTATAGAACCCAATACCCCCAGGCCAAGGGTGGCCCAACCCATTATGAATTGAGCCCTCTCACATCAATCAATAGTCAAACTAGTGTCCTACAAGCTGGCCTAAAACTCAATCTTATGGACACATTTTCACAACTGAAGCTTTCTTGCTTTCTGACTTTTGTCAGGTTAACATAAAACTAGCCAGAACCACTTCCAAGAAATAAGACTTACTTTTTCTTTAGGTCATCTAATTTCTAGTTGAGGACCATGCATTATTTTTCTTATCCACTGAGACATGTCTCCAGCCCCATGTCCTCCTCCTTTTCATGATTTTTCATTGTTTTAAACCTAGTTTATTCATTCACTCTGACTTTTTTGAAACAGGGCCCTGAGTGTCCCAAGCTGGCCTTAAACTTAACATGAAGCTTAGGATCTCTTGCTCCTGATCCTAATGCTTCTGCCTCCCAAGTGTTGTGACTGCAGATGCATGCCACCATGTCCAGCTTTTCATATGAACATAACACACATCATTGGCCCTCTTATGTGTTCCCCAGAGCTTTTAACCTTCATGGCAGTTGTCAGTTGTCTTGGTTTTGACTCTTTCTCTACTGTTTTTTCCTTTCTATCTTCTTTTCAGTAACTATGAGTGCAGGACTTTTCATGGTGCTGCTATTCACAATTGGTTTCCATTGCTATCTCTGGGCTTTGCTTTCCCAGGGCATTGATTGAGTGTCCCCATTTATTCAGGTTTTTTTTAGGAGTCTATGAGGGATAGTGAGGGATTACTCTTCTCCATTTAATTGATATGTTCTGTTTCTGATAGGTTTCTTGTAAATATCTCAGTTACCAAAGAGTTTTTTTTTCTTTACATACTTCTTATCCATTCAATAAGATCAAATTTGTAAATATGAATTATCAATGCCATACAACATTCCTACAATATGAGGATCACTCAGGGATTTAGATTCTCATTTGTTTTCTTCCTAGCTGCAAGCATTGTTTTGTTTTGTGCTTCTTCTATATATATATAAATCCTCTCTCTGTTATATATATATTCCTAGGTGTGTATTTTATGTATATGCATATATATGTTGTACATATGTAGAGTCAAGAAATCGATGATAATGTCTGCCTATATAAATCGTGAGTTTCTTTTTTAATTATTTGCTTTGTTTTAATAGTGTTTATGTGTGTGTTTGTATATACCTGTGTCTGTGTCTATGTCTGTGTATAGATATATGTATATGTGTGTGCAGATGCCCAGAGTCCAGACACGGAGCATTATATCCCCAGGAGCTAGAGTTACTAGTTATCTATAAGTCACCTGACACAAATATTGGGTACTGCATTCTAGTCCTCTACAAGAGCAGGGCATGCTATTTAGTGCTGAGCCATTGCTCCATCCTTATCCACCTTTGTTGTTAAAGACAGGATTTCTTGCTGAAATAGCTTGACTGTCTCCTATCAATCCCCTGGGGAAATCCTCCTGTTTTCACTGTCTCAGTCATAACACATCAAGCATGTTTTGCCATACCTGGCTTTGTATATGGTACTGGAGCTTGAGCTCCAGGTCTTTCATGCTTGCACAACAAGCACTTTACCTACTAAACGATCTTCTCTGCCTGGGGCTTCTTTTTCATGGTTCACTTGAAAGAAATCGTATAGATTGGAAAAGACAAACCGAGTGTCAACTCAGTGGGTAACTTTGGCTTGACATAGCATAGAGGAAGAATTTGCTCCTGTCCTGGCTGGAGTGGACATAGGATTCTGAATTCCTTTATGAGGTCACATCAGCAGCTGCACAATTGGAGTGATTAGAGCCGTCATTTCAAAACAAGCCAGATTCCTTTTTTGCTCACCTGTGTCTTTACACATTTAGCTCTTCGTGTCCATGGGTAAAGCCAGCCTGACAGACTTGTCAGGGCACGAAAGGCATGTGGAAGGCTCCTTGGTGCTTGACAAAGCATGAATTCAAGTGAAACATGAATAAATTCATTTCTGAGATGGATAAATAAATGCACTCAATGCCTAGGATATTCAATTCTCTCATTCTTTTTAATAACTGTTGGCAAGAAAGATAGTAAACCGTAATGTCTCCTAGCCTCTTCATTGGGAATAATCCCAAGGACCCAACATTAATATGAGAAATTTTAGAGAAAGATTGTTTTTTAGTAGCTAAACATGGATGGGTTACCCTGCTTAAAGTAATATTTCATAGGTGATGGAACCTGTCATTAAGAAAAACAAACTAAAAATAGCTTGGTATTTGTGCATCTCTTAGATCTACTTTCAGATTCTCTGAGCTCTTTCCCCATGGGCTTATTCTGGGTTGCTTAAGGTTAGAAGAATAATTCTGCAGAACAATCTCAAAGAGGTATCTAGGAGCTATATGTGAGAAAGCACCTTAAATCTTCAATATGTTTAAGGGCAGCAGAAAATTATTGTCTCTAAAACAATTCGATCTATACCAGAAAAACTTGTCTTTCCAATGTGATTTTATCAACTCCATTAAACAATAAATAATGATAAAAAGCCTATTGTCTATGCTTGGAAAAAAGTAACTGGCTTGGAATTCCTGATTTAAAAAAAAGAAATGAGATTTCCCTGTACCAGCACAAGGTTCCATCCAAAAGAACGTCTCTTATTCTTATCATTCTTATTATCCCTATTATTATTATTATTATCATCATTGAATTAAAATGGGAGGGACTTGAAATTTATTCTTTCATTTTTCAGTGATGTGGAGTCCTGGTGAAGTTGAGGCTTTGAGACTTCTGATGGTAGAAGTTTTGCCAACATTTTAGCTTGGTGGAAAAAAAAGGGAGGGGAAGGCAGGAGAGAGGACAGATTAAAAGAGAAAGGAGAAGGGGAGGAAGGAATAAAAGAAGAAAGGATGGAGCAAGGGAGGGAGGGACAGACAGGAAGGGAGGGAGGGAAGAGAAGGGGAGGGAGAGAGAGTGAGCAAGAGGCAAAAGCTTATTTGGCTTACACTATTTCTCTATTCTACTATGTCCTGAAGCACTTCTGAGCCCCAGAGGAAGGGTGGATTACTATTAGTGTATTGGCTACTTTCGTGTCTTAGAAAGGTGTAAATTTGAATAGTGAATAAGTCTGCAATCAAAACACTATTTATGAGAAAAAGACCTGCTTTGGGTCCACAATGGATGTCAGCGAATTCCCCTTTGTGGACTTTTTGTTGTACCCCTGGGCCCATGTTTATGGGAACTCTCCCACAATCCCTCATTTGGCAATGTCTATGGCGTTACTCAGTTGCTTTGCTGGAGGGGTTTCTCTCCACCCTATCCCATCTTCTTCTGTGTGATGAACTGTTGTGATGAACACAGTGGTAAATGAGGCCTCCTGCCAGAGTCTAAAGTAACTGTAATCCAACCCTGTTCATACACATAGTGTGTGTGTGTGTGTGTGAGAGAGAGAGAGAGAGAGAGAGAGAGAGAGAGAGAGAGAGAGAAAGAGAGAGAGAGAGAGAGAGAGAGAGAGAGAGAGAGAGAGAGAGAGAGAGACCCTGTTCATCCACATAGTGTGTGTGTGTGTGTGAGAGAGAGAGAGAGAGAGAGAGAGAGAGAGAGAGAGAGAGAGAGAGAGAGAGAGAGAGAGAGCACAATGTAGGCAGCCTAGGGTCCAGAGCCCAAATAATTCCTGGGAGGCGATTGGACAGTGTCCTTAAGTCTATGGCATGCCAATTTAGCACTGTATACAAGATATGAAATCACACCTTTTTAATAATCCCTGAAATGGTAGAGAAGCTTGTATATTAGAATAAGCCTGCAGGAGTTATCCTGGCAGGCAAACAGGAAGGAACACAGAATAAGAAGAATGTGACAGATTTTGTTTATGGTCTTTGAAAACCTCATCTAGGAAATGGTTTTGAAATCTGTCTCATGTTATTTCAGTGTCATAATTCAGCTGTGTCCTGTGTTACTCTGAAAGCACAAAGCTCTTGTGTGTTATCACTGGGGTTCATGTGTACAGGTGATGGTGGCTAAAACTCCCTCCATGGAATGTTAGTGGAACATTAAGTTGGAAAGAAATCTGTGCTTTTTCATATTTTCAGAATTAGACATGGATTTCAAAATGCCTTATCCACAGTAAAGAAAGAATATCTCCATGTAAAAAGAAACATGACTCAGATCCTACATTTATTTAAATAGATGGGCAGAGTGTTAGAGTGGCAACTCAAGCTTAGACTTTAGATCACCTTACTTAAAACTGATGGGGAGGAACAGATCCAAGGCATAAGATACTAGGGCAGTAAAATGGATGATGGTTTTCTTGTGAGAAGGAACAGTTTGAAGGTAAGGGAGGAGCCAAGGGTAGTGTCCAGATGCTGGAAAAATAGTAGGTCCAGAAGCAAATTGGAATGGAGTTGTAAACTTGGATTTTAATTTGGACTTTGCAAACATTGTGTGATTCTCCTGAAGGGCAGGGAATTCATGAAAAGGCTCTTTCCCAATTAGATAATGATTAATTGAGACAAAGTAAAGTAAAGGACAGAGAGAGAGAGAGAGAGAGAGAGAGAGAGAGAGAGAGAGAGAGAGAGAGAGAGAGAGAGAGTTTTAGTTACAGAAAACAATTCTGGAACATTCACACACTGGACATCACAGATAGAAGATGGAGGAACACAGTTCAGAATCTAGAATGGAAAGTGATGTGGGGAATTGTATTAAAAGTTGAGGATTTGGGACAAATCATCTAACTATGCCTATTGGACTAGTCCTTTGGATAGCTTTGTCCACGCAGCAGCTTTCAGACAAAAAGACCCAGGAATGGTTCATTGGTACTCATGATTTTAGCCTAAGCATTGACAGCCCAGAGATAGTATTATTTCCATTAGTAATAGTGTTATTGTGGCCTGTGTACTTGTTTTTACCCAGGGCTCCTAGTTGATGGCACCCTCTTCAGGTTAGGCAGTGGAAGCTAGAATTTCTTCTACTCTGTTAGAGGGCTCTTAGATATTTGACTCTTCTCCAACCTGCTCTTATCTCCTATCTGCCACGAAGCACTTCTCTGACTACTCTTGTCTGAAAAAAGATCCAAGACAACACCACACAGTCTATTAGCATTTGGTATAAACATCTCCAACTCCACCACCCAGAACAGATAGAATTTGACCAGCAGTACCACTGGGGATCCCTTGAGGTTGGCATCCCTGGAAAGGGCATGGAAGAGTGTGCCATGCCACTTCCCTCATTCTCACTCTGTGTGTCCTTTCTTTTCATTTGTGTTCTCTGTGATACTCATTGAAGTAAGCCTGTAAGTCTAAATGGCTCCCTGAATCCTGGAAGCCTCTGAGGAAGATTAGATGAACACAAAGAGAGGCTTGTACGGACTTTCACTTATAGTAAATGGATGGAAACACAGGCAAAACCACGTGTGGCTTCAGACTGTCATTTATTTTTTTTTATTTTTATTTTTTATTAATTTATTCTTGTTACATCTCAATGGTTATCTCATCCCTTGTATCCTCCCATTCTTCCCTTCCTCCCATTTTCCCCTTATTCCCCTCCCCTATGACTGTTCCTGAGGGAGATTACCTCCCCCTGTATATGCTCATAGGGTATCAAGTCTCTTCTTGGTAACCGGCTATCCTTCCTCTGAGTGCCACCAGGTCTCCCCCTCCAGGGGACATCATCAAATATGAGGCACCAGAGTACGTGAGAAAGTCATATCCCACTCTCCACTCAACTGTGGAGAATGTTCTGCCCATTGGTTAGATCTGGGTAGGGATTAAAATTTACCGCCTGTATTGTCCTTGGCTGGTGCCTTTGTTTGAGTGGGACCCCTGGGCCCAAATCTGCCTATCATAATGTTCTACTTGAATGTTTCTAGGACCCTCTGGATCCTTCGACTTTGCTATTCTCCCATGCTTCTCTCATCTAGAGTCCCAATAGGATGTCCTCCCATCTGTCCCAGTTTCCTGGTAAGTGAAGGCTTTCGTGGGACATGCCCCTTGGGCTAGTATGCAGATATAAGTGAGTATATACCATTTGAGTCTTTCTGCTTCTGGGTTAACTCACTCATTATGAGCATTTCTAGCTCAATCCATTTGTCCACAGATTTCCTTGTTTTTAATAGCTGAGTAGTATTCCATAGTGTATATGTACCACAGTTTCTTTATCCACTCTTCTACTGAGGGACACTTAGGCTGTTTCCATGTTCTGGCTATTATGAATAAGGCTGCTATGAACATGATTGAGCACATTTTCTTGTTGTGTGCTGGAGCATCTTCTGGGTATATTCCAAGGAGTGGAATAGCTGGGTCTTGAGGGAGCCCTATTCCCAGTTTTCTGAGATAGGGCCCGATAGATTTCCAAAGTGGCTGTACTAGTTTGCATTCCCACCAGCAATGAAGGAGTGTTCCTCTCTTCCCACATCCACGCCAGCATGTGGTGTCACTTGAGTTTTTGATCTTAGCCATTCTGATGGGTGTAAGATGGAATTTCAGAGTTGTTTTGATTTGCATCTCCCTGATGACTAAGAAGGTTGAGCATTTCTTTAAGTGTTTCTCAGCCATTTGATATTCCTCTGTTGAGAATTCTGTTTAGTTCCAAGCCCATTTCTCAATTGGGTTATTTGGTTTGGTGGTGTTTAATTTCTTGAGTTCTTTATATATTTTGGATATTAGACCTTTGTCAGATGTAGGGTTGGTGAAGATCTTTTCCCAGTCTGTAGGCTGTCACTTTGTTCTCTTGACAGTGTCTCCTGTCTTACAGAAGCTTTTCAGTGTCATGAGGTCCCATTTATTAATTGTTGCCATTAAGGCCTGGGCTGTTCAGAAAGTTGTCTCCTATGCCAATATGTTCCAGGCTCTTTCCCACTTTTTCTTCTAAGTGACTTAGTGTCTCTGGTTTTATGTTGAAGTCTTTAATCCACTTGGATTTGAGTTTTGTGCGAGGTGACAAATATGGGTCCAGTTGCATTTTTTTACACATAGACCTCCAGTTAGACCAGCACCATTTGTTGAAGATGCTATCCTTTTTCCATTGAATGGATTTGGCTTCTTTTTCAAAAATCAAGTGACCATATATGTGTCGATTCATATCTGGGTCTTCGATTCGATTCCACTGATCAACCAGCCTGTTGCTGTGCCAGTACCATGCTGTTTTAATTACTATTGCTTTATAGTACAGTTTGAGATCAGGTATGGAGATTTTCTGGAGCACCTTTTATTGTACAAGATTGTTTTAGCTATTCTGGGTTTTTGTTTTTCCATATGAAGTTCAGAATTGAACTTTCAGTCAGACTGTCATTTAAAGGTGTGTGTGTGTGTGTATGTGTGTGTGTGTATGTGTGTGTGTGTGTGTGTGTTTACAGATGGGCAATTGAGGGATGTGTTGAATCCGATGATGTTAAATGGACAGTATTAGAGTGAAATTAAACAGAAGACACTTGGTGTGAGCTTCATTTGCTGGTGGGGAGACATCCTTGGAACTTGCTGTACCACTGAGTTCTTTTGTGTGGATTGTGGTATGATGCTGGGTGGGGAAAAAATAAGTCCTGTTCTTTCTTCAACAGCAAGGCAATACAGCCACACATACCTTTTTCACAGTGGTGAAATATTACACTTTCTAGATATGGTGGCATTGGTAGAGAAAGGTCAAAAATACCTAAGTTCAAAACATTTTGGGCACAAATTTGATACCACAAGTAGAAATTTCCCAATTATTAAACTTGTTTTCATGTATGAAATGATTAAAATAACTACATAAATAACCTTGCTATTCTATGTGTAATATGTATGTGTGTTTGTGTGTGTGTGAAATTTAAGTGAAAATTGTGTTAAGTCCCCAATCCCAAGGTTTCTTCTTATATGTGTGTAAATATTACACAATACAAAATCTAATGCACTTCTGGTTTTAACTATTTAAGGTTTGGGGTGTGCAATATTTATATTTATAGGCTCTTGGAGAGTATCAGCAAAGTACTAAGAACCAGGAAGAAATTATTCCAGGCAGCAAAAAATGATATTTTCTATAACCATGTTCTTAATGTTAAGAAATTCTCTTTGCATACATAAAAGGTTGTTTGAAGGTTAGTCTAAGGGTCTGAGAGATGGCTAAGCTAGTCCAGGTAATTCGTTCCAAACCTGGTGACCTCAGTTCCATATCTGGGACCCTCACGCTGGAAGAAGAGAACTGATTCCAATCATTTGTCCTCTGATCTCCATGGACGTTCTGTGGCACCTGTGTGCTCACATACATGCACAGCAGATGGAGGTGCACATGCTGTGGCACCTATTCACATACATGTACAGCACATGCAGATGCCCATGCAAGTGCACACACACATAAGTAATATAATATTTTTAACATTTAAGATGTCATACAAAATAGATCTTCCACAAATCAGTTCAAAAGTTGTAAATACAAAAAGGAGCATCATAAGTTGCTTATACATTGGGAAAATACTCTTTGGCATAATCTACTCGAAATGGGACCAGAACAATCTGGAATTAGATAAGGAGCCAGCTCTGGAAATGGGCTGAGGTGGGAATCTGAAATGGCCCCTTATTCACCTATTATATCCACTCAGGTGAGTTTGTTCACATCTAGAGGTTAAAAACAAAAACAAAAACAAACAAACAAAAAACATTATTTAACTCCTAATATTGTGTAAAGATCATGGAAACTTCTCTGTACACACCAGCACTATGCCATTGTTATGCCTAAATAGTCACACATACATCAATTGATTCAGATTCACTAGAAAGATTAAAAAAAAACAACAACAACAAAACAAAAACAAAAACAAAACCCTGATTTGTGATTCTTTAAACTCAGAATTTGGGCTTTAATATTACAGAGCTGTAAAAAAAAAAAAAAAAAAAAAATACAGCTTAAAAAAGGCATAGTTTGGGATCTGGTGCACAGTGTGAAGGAACCTGACTCAGTGGGGTTCGGGTATTTACCCAAGGTGACACAGAAAATAGGAGCAGGAGGGGGTGGTTTCAGAAATGAGGTCTTTCCTAGTCTTCTCAGCCGTCTGAATCTACCTAAGCATTAAGGACACATTTTTAGGTAAACAAAATTATTAGGTATAGAAATAAAAGACTGTGTTAAAAGAGCCACAGTAAGAAAAGGAATCGATTTACACCTATCAGAAAAATTAGGAAGCTAGACAGAATTTAATCCCAGGTGGTAGAAACGTGGATCTATCTAAAATGTGGTATAATTGCCCCTGAAAAGGCTCCTGCGGCATGTAATAAGCCCAGGCTGACTGGATACATGTTAGCGATAATGCTGAATGATGTATGACAAATATGTATTACTCTCCGATAAATACTCAATTGAAAGGTGCTTTTCAACTAGAAATTTCTGTCTGAAAATCAGCAGACTAAGCATGCTTATTATACAATGAATTTCAAATGCCACCTAAACAACATGCATTTGGTTTAATTTTTATATGTGAAATGCATACCCATTTCTATTATTTGCCTACACATCTTGGTAGTGCAACAAAAGTTGAGGTAGAATATTTTATTCTTTTTAAAAATTTGAGTAATTTATTCAGATTACATCTCAATTGTTACCCCTTCACTTGTATCTTCCCCCCCCCCCCGCCCTTGCCTCTTTCTTTCATCCTATTTCTTTCCCCTAGGTGACAGAAGGGGACCTCTTCCCCTACCATATGATCATAGCCTATCAGGTCTCTTCCTGATAGCCTGCTTACTCTTCCTCTGAGTGTCATCAGGTGTTTCCACCAAGGAAAAGGGGTCAAATATGGGCCATCAGAGTTCATGTCTGAGCCAGTCCATGCTCTTCACACAACTGTGGAGAATGTACTGTCCATTGCATAGATCTGGATAGAGGTTCTAGGTTTACTGCATGTATTGTCCTTGGTTGGTACAGTAGTTTGAGCAGACCCACCTGGGTCAAGAACTGCTAGCCTTAATGGTCTTCTTGCAACAGAACAATGTGACAGCATTCAGACTGGGAAAAGATCTTCACCAACCCTACATCTGACAAAGGACTAATATCCAAAATATATAAAGAGCTCAAGAAATTAAACACCACCATACCAAATAACCCAATTAAGAAATGGGGAGAAAGAGCGAAGCAGTCAGGAGCTGTTGTGACCTTGAAATAACTAAAACAGAAAGTGAGAGGGGAAACAGCCACAGATACTGAATAAATAACAACGAATTAAGTCATCAAAAGGATGATTTCACTCGATTTTAGTGAAAAGCAGTTTGTTAAATATTTTGTCAATGCCAATTGGCCATCAATGTTTAAGTGCAATTTTAATTGTATGGATAGGACTGGATATTATATCACTTCTTAGAAAAAAAAAAAAGAAATGGGGCTCAGAACTAAACAGAGAATTCTCAACAGAGGAATATCAAATGGCTGAGAAACACTTAAAGAAATGTTCAGCATCCTTAGTCATCAGAAAAATGCAAATCAAAACAACTCTGAGATTCTATCCTACAACCATCAAAATGGCTAAGATAAAAAACTCAAGTGACAGCCTATGCTGATGAGGATGTGGAGAAAGGGGAACACTCCATTGCTGGTGGGAGTGAAAACTTGTACAACCACCTTGGAAATCAGTCTGGCACTTTCTCAGAAAACTGGGAATAGGGCTACTTCAAGACCCAGCTATTCCACTCCTTGGAATATACCCAAAAGATGCTCCACCACACAAGGACATATGCTCAAGCATATTCATAGCAGCCTTATTTGTAATAGCCAGAAACTGGAAACAACCTAGATGTCCCCAAGTCAAAGAATAGATAAAGAAACTGTGGTACATTTACAGTATGGAATACTACTCAGCTATTTAAAACAAAGAAATCATGAAATTTTCAGGCAAATGGACGGAACTAGAAATGATCATCCTGAGTGAGTTAACCCAGACCCAGAAAGATACACATAGTATATACTCACTTATAATTGGACACTAGCACAACAGTCTTCACTTAGCTGGAGATTGGGATAGATACTGCGACTTCCTGTTGGGACTCCAGGTGAAAGAGGTAAGGGAGAATGGGAAAATAGAAGGATCCAGAGAGTCCTAGAAACCTACAAGAGGTAGAATATTTTTAAAGATTTTTGATGTACACGTGTGTGCCTAAGTGATCTATGGTGTATGTGCGGTGCTCTCTGAGGCCAGAAGAAGGCATCAGATCTCCTGAAACTGGTGTTACCTAGCTGTGAGCCACCTGATGTATATGCTAAGAACCCAGGGAGTATCCTATGGGAGAGTAGCAAGGGCTCTTACTTACTAAGACATCTCTGTAGCTGCTTGAAGGAGAGTCTTCACAGGATTTCTATGTTTATTTTAGCCAACATTCCTATAGAAGACAGCTGATTTCATAGGTCCTACTAAAAGCCATTTGAAAACAATGGAAAGGGCATGTTACATGCTTCCAGTCTGGGTCAATGAAGCTATTTGAATGATTTCCTTAGAGCTACTTGTGTGTTTATAGTTTCTGGCATGTGGTGGAAACTTACCAAATGATATGATCGGTCAATGTGTGACAATCCAGTAGGGAAACTGAGATCATTAGAAGGAAAGAGATACACATCAAAAACCAGGGCTGGTGAAGGTGGCTTTGAGGACACAATTTGAAGAAACACACAAGCATCTCCTTCAACTTCATCCTTCCGCACATATCAGCTCCTTTCTCTGCACCTCTGCGCTTAAGAGTCTGATGTCCTGGAGGGTTTCTCCGGTGGGTACAGTTAAGGTGGGCTCCATGAGTTTTATACCCACCAAACTGCATCCAGTTTGGTAATGAAGGTACTCCAAGCTGCAGTGGAAATACTTCTTAGAAGAAGGAGGAGCATACTAGGTATGGAAGTAGTCAGAGGTCCAACACATCAGAGAGGGTAAATCTAAAGTATTCAAATGCTGAAGTGCTGCCTTTTGTTATAGTCATTTAAAAACACTTTTAGACACATAAGTGGTCTGACTAACGTGGTTACTCAGAAGAGGCTGAGAGCCAGCATCGATGTGCCAGAAGCACTTGTCCTTGTCTGCTGTCAGCAGCCTGATGGCCAGCTCCTAGAAGGGCATCGTGAGCTGGAGAGGATCTGTACGAGAGCGTGAAGGTCTAGAGAAGCTGCCACTGGACAAATGTTATGGAAGTAAGCAAACACTTTCTGATTTATTTAAGGCCCATTCCACAAGATAGAGCTCATGCCTGGCATTACTGGATCAGCAACCTGTGGCTGAGTAACTAACAGGCCCAATGGGAGAACTTACTGCTATTATTCTGCTAAATGGACAAGGTACTAACCTGCCCCATGTGTTTTTGAGGGTGTGTGTGTGTGTGTGTGTGTGTGTGTGTGTGTGTGTGTGTGTGTGTGTGTGTGTGTGTTACAGGCTTCCTTTTGTAGTAGATGTAGTAGATGTCGATTAATATAGAAACTTGCCACTGTTTATAATATAGAACAATAAAGACACTGTGGAGTGCCCAACCCTAAATGGGATATCTGCATCACATCTCCTACAAAGGCTCAGGAAATCATCATGGAAGAAGGGGCAGAAGGATTGTAAGAGTCAGAGGTAATAAGGATTATTGTGAAGCAGTGTTTTTCCTGTGTGATGGGGCCTGCTGGCACATGTGAATTCTCATACGATCAAGCCAGCCAAAATGCCGGCATGAATGATGGAGAAGCTTAAAATCCCACCCCTAGCTGAGGCACTACGGACAACTGATGGCTGTCGGGGGAAGAGAGGAGTATCAGCTTCTTAGATTGACCCCTGACAGGTTGTGCAGGATGCAGTGGATAGCCCCATACCTATGCACACTTGGCAGCACTAAGTAGACATGCTGGGTTTAAAAAGTGCATGAAATTAAGGAAAACCATTAGAGGGGATTTAGAAGTAGTTAGAGGAGAGAGATTGGGAAAGAATTTGGCTAAAACACATTATGTACAGGTATGAAATTCTCAGACAATACATTTCTATAAAAAATAATAAAAGTTGCCACTTGAAAAGACCAGAGTGAAGAAAAACATCAAAGCTGAGGTGACACTGAAGCCAGTCTGGTCTGTCCAATGCGGTGATAAAAGAAACTGTGTGAGCTGACATGAAGCATCTATACTTCAACTTTTAGAAACACTGGACTATGCAAGCACAGTGCCACGTGATGAGTTCCCGCTATTAAAGGGATCCTCTGCACTGCCAGAGACAAACAATCCATGTCAAGCTCCAAATTTCTCATTTATAAAATAAGGTTTATTATTTGCACCTAAGAATGGTATATCTCACAGACATCCATTAGCTCAATGCCTGACAAAATTAGCATCCAAAATGTAGTAGCTATTTTTATTAATTCAGAGTAATATATTTTGTCTCTCTCTTTCGTGCATGTGTCTGTGTGTGTGCATGTATGTGTCTATGTATGGGTACATGTGTGTGTGCACTCATGTGCATGTGTGTACATGTGCACATGAATACCTGCAGAGGCATCTTGTCAGTCCAAGTTTCTGCTCATGGGAATGTGTATCAGTGTTTGGCTGTTTCCCCATCAGACACTAATAAAAGAGAAGCATACATCTGACCAGTATTGGATTTGGTAGCTCTGTGGGTCATTTTTCAAGATCCTGGTGGAGAAACAGAATAGAAAATCCAAAGGAAAAAATATATGTATTTATGCATATATTGCATATTATAACACAAAAAGTATGTATATGCACATATTGCGTGTTATTACATAAAATATTCATATATATAATTTTGTAAATTCTGTGAGTTAGGATCCATAAGAAGAAATGTTTCTACAACTTATCTGTACATTATACTTGAAGATGATTCAAGATGAAATATGTACAAGACGTCAAGACTTCATCAACCTAGCTGAGTTTTCAGGATTAATTACCATGGAATGAAAAAAAGTGATCTGCAGGGGAGGCAACTAATAATTTTGAATTTTTCAAACATGTTTTGCAGAGGCATTTAGCAGATACATATGATATGTGCTAATTATTACCTCTGATTGTAGATGATGTAAAGGTCCCTTTTGAGTCCCACGAGGTGTTATAATTTTCTGTGCTCAACTTCACAAGGAAATGAAGGCTTAATTGCAGTCCTGTCCCATCCCACATGAGCATACATTGATGCCAGAATTCTTATTCCCTCCATTCCCAAGGGGCTGGCACATCATATCTGAAGCCAAAGGGCATCGTTGGTTTTTTTCTCTCCTCTTATTTCCTTACGATATATTTACGCATTCACAGAATTATGAGGAATAATAACCTACCGCATTTCCTTACCCACAGTTAGCATGTTATCCTATTTGTTTTATGTCCCCTCCATTTTTTTCTTTAAATAAATACAGTGTTTCAGAATAGAATTGTGGCCCACTATAAGGGACACTTATGGAGAAGCAGAAGCAAAATGCAGCACACACATACACACACACACACAAAAAGTGTAGCTTTTGCAATCAGGCTGTCCAGTTCAATAAGAGAAAAGATCCACATGTTAAAACACTTGACGTATGTAGTTGTAACAAACTGTTCCATATACATTCACAGACTTGCTGGTAAACAAACACTTTGGGAAAAAAAATCTTACAAAATGTCCCTGTTTCCATGGTATAAGCTGTAGTCACTGTGGCTGGCTTCCAAGTATCAGCCCAAATGAAATTCTTGAATATTTGTTCATCTGCTTTTGAGAGGTGACACAGCACAGAGCTAGCTCTAGCATAAGGCCTCCAAGTATCCACTCATCAGACACAAGTGGTTCCCATATGCGAGGCATACTGTCTGTGGGCAGGAGAGCAGACTTTCTTACAGAGTAGGCTTCAGTGTGGACCGTAGACTAAGAGATTGGGGTAAAACAGCAAAAATGACCTTTTGAGCAACAATGAATTACATGCAGGAGAGTGTTCCCATGAGGCTGTGATGTAGCAGAGAAGTTCTGATCTCTTAGTAGCAAAGAGGCTATCATGATGCTGGGGTGGAACACATAGCTGATGTGTGTCTGGTGATGCCTGGGTAGAGAAACCCGCTGGACCAACCATTGCCTACGAGTGTAGCTCCCTCAGTGCATCCAGCTCATTAGACTTAACAACAATCGCCAACCATGCCTATGTGTTAAATCTTGAGTGGCCACCAAAGGCCCGTGTGTCCATGGTTGGTTCCTTGGTGTGGCACTGTTAGAAGGTGATGGGGATTTTAATAGTGGGAAGTTGCCTTAGTTTCTTGTCTGGCTGCTGTGGTAAGGCAATCCATCAAAAGCCACTTAAGAGAGAAAGAGTTTATTTTGGTTCTTAATTCAAGTTTCAGGCAATGATGGTGAAGAAGTAGAGGCACCAGGAACCTGAGGAACTAGTCCGATGGCAGTAGAGGCACCAGGAGCCTGAGGAACTAGTCCAATGGCAGTAGAGGCACCAGGAGCCTGAGGAACTGGTCCGATGGCAGTAGAGGCACCAGGAGCCTGAGGAACTGGTCTGATGGCAGTAGAGGCACCAGGAACCTGAGGAACTAGTCCGATGGCAGTAGAGGCACCAGGAGCCTGAGGAACTAGTCCGATGGCAGTAGAGGCACCAGGAGCCTGAGGAACTAGTCCGATGGCACTAAAGTCAGGAACAGGAGTGGTGATGAATGCCAGTGCTCAGGATGCTTGCTCTGTGAGCCCAGAGTCCCCTGTCTAGAGAATGGTCCCACTTACACTTGCGATGGGCCAACTAACACAATCAAGATAGTCCCCCTACAGCCATTCCCCACCTCCAAGTTGACTGTAGACTCTGTCGAGTTGACAACACTAACCATCACAGGAGGGGTACCTCCAAACTGGTTAGTGAGATCTTGAAGCTACCCCTCCCCCCCCTCCGCCTTTTTTTTTTGGTCTGGCTTTGATGTGAGCAATTTTTCGACATAAAACTCACATTTTTCACTATGATGTGCTGCCAATGACGGGCCTCACACAGTCTCGAAGCATGGGGGCCAAGCTTGCCTGAGCTCACACTTCCAAAGCCATGAGCCAAAATAAAGGGATTTTTTTTCTTTATAAGTTAATTGTCTTAGGTATTACTTATGCTGATGGAAATCTTGCTCAACCGTGTGACTAGTTTATGCACTTTCTACACTGTGTAGTTTATCATTGTGTTATGGTATATTCTAAAAGGAGGGTCTTCTAAAAAGCGGGAGGGATGCTATTGGAGAAGCAGCAGTCTTCAAGACTGAATTCACTCTGAATGCATCAAAGGCACCAGGCCGCTTTGAGATAGGTAAGTACAGAGGATTAGATTTTCAGAAGGATGAAGACATTTAGTATGGCATGACAGTTCCCCAAATGCCTACTTGTCAGTAGTGGCACATGCTGTACTATCCTCTACTAATAAATGCAAACACTGAGGTCCTGCGTAGTTAGGCAGTGCCGAAGAGACTACTGATAACCCATACGTATTCCCTTGGTTTTGGCCACACTTGGAATGTCATACTTCCATCTGTATATCTCTGGGTCCCTGTAAGCCACTAGGCTCTTCTGAGATCATTGTGCCTTTGAATAAGTTGTTGTGGGACAGAGTGGATGAGTTGACACCCAACTAGGTCTGCTGCAAGTTCAGGAATAAGCTTCTCATACAAGTTATATGCTGTCAAGAGGTTTTCTATTAGGACAGTTTCCTAGGTGGAATTGGTTTGAGAATTTTTTATTATTTATTTATTTATTTATTTTGGTTTTTGTTTTGTTTTGTTTTGTTTTTCAAGACAGGATTTCTCTGTGTAGCCTTGGCTGTCCTGGACTTGCTTTATAGACCAGGCTGGCCTCGAACTCACAGCGATCCACCTGCCTCTGCCTCCCGAGTGCTGGGATTAAAGGTGTGAGCCACCATGCCCGGCTCGAGAATTTTTTAAAATCAGCATTTCTGTTCTATTCTCGTGCCTCTCCTGGATTGAAATTTCCTATTGTTAGCTCCTAGATACTGTGCATGCTCTGGATCCCTAAGTCTGCTGCTGGAGAAGCTTCCAGGTTGGTCACCCACAATGTTCTCTTACCTGCATTTTCATCTTTCCCCTAATCATTGTGGCTTGGCAGCTGCACTGCCATCACCTCAGTGGGGCACAGTATAAGTCACAAATTCAAATCTTACTCTCTTTTTACCCACTCACCTCCCCAAGGAATAACCAGGCTGAACAAGGGAGCTGGAAACTATAAGGCACTCCAGCTGAATGCCAAGTTTATGCCTAGTCCAAGTATTTCATCTGAATATGACCACACCTGTTTTCTGGACTTAGATGGCCTAGAAAACCAACTAGGGTGGTAGAATGCGTTATTTACTCCTCCCTTGTCCATCTAGGTCCCAGAGTTGCTTTGGCCAGCCTTGTTGTTTTCCAACCTAGCCGCTGATTCTGCCCTGGTGCCTTCTTCCTGGCATAGCACACTTTTCTAATCAAAAGCCATCTTTGCAGTGAAAGACCCCCCAAAGCCTTATAGTACTTACCACAGTCTCACTATTATAAGGCTGCGTTGCCTAACTATGCTGTAAGCACTGTCTTTTTCTCCCCATGACATTTGTTATTGTCCTAATTTTATCTTATTTCTGTGCTTGTTCTAGTCTGTGCCGTCCAATTGCTAATGACATCTATGGACAGTCTCTATGTCCTAGGAATCTTCACCACCTAAAATCAAGTCTGGTTATATCATAGATTATACTTATCTTTGCCCTCAGTTTCCTGATATGATTTAATAGAAATCACTAATGAGTAGATGCAGAACTTAAAGATTTAAAGTACAAATGGCTAATTGCTTTTACATAAAGTTTTAGGTTTATGATTCTTTGTAATCACAAATTGTAGCCTGCTGGTAAAGAAAAGATGGGTGAGAAATTACCTTGCTTGCTCACACTTTGTTAATAAATAACAAGTTGCTTAGCTACAAATGTATATGGTTTTCTTGGGAATAACTTGTTTTTCATATTTGTTTCTCACCCATAATATGTAAAGCATTTGATAATATGAGGGTATTGGGGGAACATTGTAACTGTTCCCTTGAAGAAAATAGAATGAAATCACATTGTGATTTTTCTGTACTGCTTGAAAGATTTTGGTGGGATATATAAGCTGTGGAAGAAAAAAAATGAAGTTGTTGGAACTCTTTTCCAGTCACAAAGAAGAAGCTTGTTGCAACCTATCTGCTGTGGTCTGTCTTACTTCATCATCAGGTGCAAGTGGTGTGTGAGTGTGTGTGTATGTATGTGTGTGTGTGTGTGTGTAGTCATTTTCTCTCCTTCTTTCCTTTCTTTCTTAGACTCTTGACACTACCAGTGGAAGCCCCCACGAAGAGCCATCAGCATATTCATGCTTCAATCAGATGGAAGGCCCTGCCAGGAAGTTACCAGCTCTGACCCTGCCCCCCGCCCCGCCCCCACCCCACCAAGAACAATCTGTTCTGGCCCCTTAGCTTACCACTATGAGTGGAAGCCAGTCAGTTCTGGACTGAAAAGTTACCCTCATACAAAGTCTGCTGGGTGATCAGCCAGCCACCCAGCTATGGCCTACCTCAGTTTACCCTGTGGTGTTGAAGCTGGCCTTCAACAGTTATAGCTACAGCGGTCTCGGCTCAGCATTCCACACTCAGCCTTGTGCCCTTTCTTTCCCATCATTTCTTCAATATTGTCCTGCCACCTCTAACTCTTCCTAACCTGAACAGTTTCAGGTGACATCCCAGTGTGGCTTGAGGCGATGGCAGAACCAGGTGTAGATCCATCCTTTTCCGCCAAGGGGCTGTATAGCCCAGCCTTATTGAGGCTCAACATCCTCACAACTAGAAACTGCATGGGAAAAATAGGAAATGCCTGTCTCTTGTAGCATCCCCAGGATTCACTGAGCTAAAGCAAAAAAGAGGACATTGTTTTAAGTGAATGGCAGAAGATGCATGGCAACATTTAGTTTTTTAGTAGTTTTCTGAACTTGAAAACTGACCTGTTCTAGACCCCTGGCCCTCTATTGTTTCTTCCTCACAAATAGTGCCCCTTCTTGATGCCCCAGCCTGGTCTCAGCCATATCCCCATGTATGGGGCTGACCAGTGAATTCATATTCATGCTTCATTATAGTTGCCAGCACTGGAGTCTGCAGAAACTGTAAATGTGACCTGAACAAAGAAACGGTTTGATCACAGGGCTCAGAAGTATAGCTCTGTGTGTCGCCTCATCAAAGATACAACCTTTGGATTCCCTTTCATAGCCTGCACCATGGGCAAGGCAGATGCCAACCCACAAGCCTCACAGATAGCTAACAGCTCACGGTGCCAGCCCCCTCTGGACTGCAAACCCATAGAAGAGAAAGCAAACTGCAAACTGTTCATATCTAGTGAAACCATAATGGATGGGATAGCAATCAAGGAGCTGTAATGTGGCATTGTAGAAGGCTGCCGAGAAACCGGGCACCTCAGCATGTACTGCTGACATCTTCTGAGAGATAAGGATGAGACTACAATGGCCTTGGACCCTGCATCTTGATTGTTCCCATATCCCTAGGCTAGTGACTGCTCAGTCCCAGCTTGTCTCATTTCCTCTGTCTTTGAAAAAAAAAAAGAAAAGAAATATGTAAGTAACAGTTATGTTAACTATTGCAGGCCATTGTCTTTTCTGGAACAAACTTCAGCCCTTACACTAGGCAAAAAAAGTTTTAACCACTTGCTTTTTTTTTTTTTTTTCAAGACCTTGAGTAAAAGTGCGAGAGCCTTTTATGAGATGGAAGCAAGTGTAGGAAAACAAAGTGATAAAATACTTAAGTTTAAGTATTAGGATTTGTGGGAGATGCAAGTGGTTATTGCCCAGCGTGTGTCTCTCTATTCATTAAGTCAGGATGAAACCCAGCCATGTTAAGTAAGCTATTGCTTAGGAACCAATGATGGCTCATCTTCCTTGCAGGGTAAAATCTTTGCAAGTACTTGAAAACATTAGTGGGGCCATTTACCTGTCACTGGTCTCTCTTTAATTCCTTAGCAATGAAATGATGTCTTTGCAAATACCCTGTGAAAAGAAATCAACAGACAGAGACATTGTATAAAAGGGAAATAAATAACATGCATTCCTGGAACATAACGTCACGGATAATATTACTGCTTCTTGCTAATTATTTTATGAAGGGTAGAAAGCTTCCTGATGGGATGTCTAGGACCATCCTAAGTCACTGCTGAATGTGAGAGCATTCTTCTCCCTCTAATGACTTAAAAATCTCATCCACGAGAGTGATGGAAAATCTTATTTGTGTTCAACACTTGATACAAATGCTTTGCTGAACAAGGAAGTATATACATTTCATGTTTCAAAAGTGGGTTCTCATAAATATTTGACTCTGGATGGTCAACCTGTCTTTGTGGAAAGCCTTTCTGTAATCCTTTACCTTATATAAAAGTTGATTTTTTTAATGGATTTCCTACAGACTCTAGATATGCTCGTTTGTCATCATGGCTGTATTCATTATCTACTGCTGTTTAGCCAACAATCACTTCTGAAGTAGTTACTTTATTTGTGACCATACAGTTTCAGTGAGCTACAAATCCAAGTGTGGCTGTGGGTCATGATTAATGTCTTCAGACTCAAAGAGGTTTGTGTCTGCTTCAATTTTGTTTGATGACTTTTATTAGGATTTTATCACTTGTGCATTTTGGAATGAAGGTTTGAGTCCCCTGGTGGATGATATATGGAGTCGTCCTTTGGTTCTCTGCTATGTGGGCTTCCTTGCAGTATAGATTGAAACATGGCAGCCTACAAGAGAGAGAACCATGGGCATGTCCAGACAGAAGATATAAGCAAGTTGGAAGGAGGCCTTTCTCTCCTTCTTCCAGCCAGATGTCCCATTCTGTTCCTTGTCGTCAATCTGTTAAGTTCAAATCACTAGGCCCATCCACACAAAAAGGGAAGCATTACCTAATGATGTGATTGCGAGAATACAGGAGTTCTTAAGTACCATTTTTAAAGGTCACCTGTCACCAATGCCTGGAATAAAAATCAAAAACTAGTCTGTGATGCTTCTCTAACATGCAAGCTGGTGATCCACGTGAGGCTAGAAGATTAAGTGAGGTGTTTGCTTGCACAAACTTCGACTGCAGATGGCAGGGTCCAGATTCTTACTTTTCACTGTACTACCTGGAAGATTTGGCCGTATTAAACCACTGTCTGTAAAATGGAGCTGTATCTCCCAACTTATAGGAAAGGATGGGTATTGATACCAACACCCTGCTTCTTGTGCAGGAAGTAATTAGGGGTTCTAATAACTGCATTGTTTTGTATGAAAAACAATATAGAACGTAGGTGAACACTGACAAGAAAAACGTGAGGCAACTAATAAGTCAATAAAAGCAACCAAGAAAGGCATTGGGGCCAGAGAGTGCAACAAGGATTGATTCTGAGCAGTAGTTACAGATCCAAATCACCAAGCATGCCATTAGCTGAGAACAACAGTGTGTGTGTGTGTGTGTGTGTGTGTGTATGTGTGTGTGTGTGTGTGTGTGTGTGTTTGTATATGCCTTTTAAGGATGTTGCCTAAAAGTTTATTATTTGTTTTGAGACAGGGCCTCACTATGTCGCCTTGGCTGGCTCAGATCTCACTCTATTGACCAGGCTAGTCTTGATCTCAGTCTGCTTCTGCCTCCCAGATTAAAGGCATGGGCCGCCATTCTAGCTTCCCCTCAGAAGTTCATTATACAAAACCAACAAATAGTAGAAAAATGTGGAAGCCAACTGTAAATGTCGCAAAGATTATTCTCCTCCCTGGGAATTAGTGTGTAAGGCAGAAAGTGCTGGATAGAAAAGGCATTTTCACTAAACTTCGATGACATTTTAGATTTCAAACTACTTTCAAATATACTATCATAAAATCATAAAATTAAAAATTAAATTTAAATTATTAAAATCAAGGCTAGGGAAATAACTTAGTTCTTGTTGCTGTAGAAGAAGACACAAGTTTGGTTCCTAGAACTCATGTTGAGCAGTTTACAATCATTTGTAACTCTAACTCCAGGGGATCTGACCCTCTCTTTTGGGCTCAGAGTGTACAAGCACTCACGTGTGTAGACCCCCCCCCCCATATATATATATATATATATATATATATATATATATATATATGTACACAAAATTGAAAATAAATATTTAAAATACTAAATATTAATATTAAAATTAGCAGCATTAAAAACATATCTGGATGAAGGTACAACTGACATCCCTATTATTTGTATTTGATTTTGTAGAATTCGTCTCTGGATTTACCCATGAACTTTTACATTTCTACATACAGGCTTATGAGATTTGTATATTCTTATTAGAGAACGTAGTTTTCATGTTTTGTGTGAATAATTTTTAGAGAGATCTCACTTAGTTTCTTTGTTTCTCCACTGTGGAACATTTAAGAGGATCCCTCTTTGTGATGGTGGTAAAAGCAGCATTGGTTTTTCACATGGTTACTTATTTTGTTTCTTTTATGTGATTTATTCCACTAATAGAGTTACTGGCCGAAGGAACACTTGTTTTTATTTTTAAACTATGCATTATATTCCAAAAATCAATCAGGATAAAAATATGTTCAAGAGTTTGGGATCTGTAAATGTAGGCTGAATCAACAGCCGAACTCTGCCAAGACAGGGTAAGCAAGTCCTCAATAGTTCCTGGGTATCAAATATGTCTGGCAGAGATAATGGGCTAGAAGGCTGAAGATGAGGCTTCAACACAATAAAGAGTGTTGGGGGACTGTTCAGGCAGTAAATTGTCTCAGTCATTTTTTCATTTTGGAAGCTGCTAACCTGCACTTCTAGTTCACTCAGGCATTTAAGTTTTATTCCTTCTCAAGTCTTTGATGGGGTTGAAGACCAGATAGTTTAGTCTTACAATCAAGTTTAGTTGGTTAGGGCATAAGATCTTTTTAGATCAAGATAGATGATTTAAATTAATAGAGATGACATATGATAGATAATTGACTTTCATTCAGAAATTTAGACCCAGCAAGGTAAGAAAGATGTTTACTTAAGGCTTGACAAATACAAATAGCCACATCACCATGAATATAACTCCTGATTGTCTCCTGGTTCTTCCTGCTGTATGTAGTTTATCTTATTCATGCGTAATTATATAAATGTATATGTTTTAAAAGATAGGCACTCAGAGGAAGGACAGCAGGCTACCAAGAAGAGACTTGATACCCTATGAGCATATACAGGGGGAGGAAATCGCCCTCAGGAACAGTCACAGGGGAGGGGAATAAGGGGAAAATGGGAGGGAGGAAAGAATGGGAGGATACAAGGGATGGGATAACCATTGAGATGTAACAAGAATAATTAATAAAAAAATAAAATAAAAAAAGTTTAAAAAAAGATACATAATAAAATAAAAAATGTTTAAAAAGATTTTGGGAGCTGAAGATGTAGTTCGGTTGGTAGAGTGCTTGTCTAGAAGGCAGGAAGCAGGAATTCATTGCCTAACACCCTATACACCAGGTATAGTGGCTCTTACCTGTAATCCCAGAATTTGGCATACAGAAACAGGAGAATCAGGAGTTTAAGATCTTTATGGGCCATGTGAGACTCTGTTTTAAAAACAGAGTTCTGGGACAGGAGAGATAGCTCAATGATTAAGATCAGTTGCTAGCCTTGCTCAGGATAGGCGTTCTGTCCCCAGCTCCCACAATGTGACTCACAATCACCCATATCTCCAGGTTCATGAGATCCAATGCCCTCTTCCATGGGCTTCCACAGGCCTCTGCATTTAACTGGACATACATGCACACAGGAACACATCTATACAAATAAACAAAATTCAATCATTTAAAAGGGGTTTTTAAATGACTTGTGCATCCCTGGTGACATCTTTCTAGGGACTTATTTCAACAACCATAAAATACATGAACTAGATTATCACCTCATTTATGTGGTAAGGTACATTAATTCACAATTTGTAGCAGTATTATTTGCTAATCTGTTAGCATAGAATGCTGATGTCGCATTCTGGAGTTTGCAGTTTTAGTTTGGCTCAAAGGGTAACAGTGTCTCCTGAATTTTTCAGAAGCATATTTATTTTAGAAGGCTCTTCAAATATCCATCAATGTCGATTTAGTACAATAATAGTAATGGCTTTTTTGCACTACCCATATTCCTCATTCTGTGTAGGTTATACTTTCATGTGTTCACAATCCAAGGGGTACCATTCTCATCCTAAATTTGCACATATAGAGCCTCAGTTTGTATGGTGCATAGGCCATGTTGATGCATGTAACAGATATGTTTCAGACAAGCCACCCTGGTGTAATATATAAGTGATAGGGATAATGGCTCTAGTTTTAGTCCAAGGAAATAAAAGTCCACAGCCCTCCAACCCCATGTACAAAAGACTGTAACGGAAAAGTTGACCTTAGTTTTGGTTACTCATGAGGGAATCAGAGGCAGGCCATTTTGCTGGATTCAAAATGCCTCCTAGGGAAAAATATGAAGTAATCTTTTTTTTTTTTTTTTAACAAAGAAAAGGAAGTTCATTCTCATTCTAATAGCTCTTCAGAATTTCCAGACTTAAGTCCTGAGATGAGTGTAGTCTAGGGTTCTCCTTTATGTGGTACCCAAAGAAGCTGGATCCAGTAGCATTGAGATAAGCCATTAACTCTACAGTGCAGAAGGTCTGGTCACTGATCTGAATGTAGAGTGTCTGAACCCTGGGGCTTTTGAGGCTTTAACTATAATAGGTAGCTCACTAGAGATGACCACTCAAACACAGTTTATAGCCAACCAAAAGTCTCCATTCCAGTTGGCTGGGATACCCACAGAACATTTCACCCAAACAAAAATAGAGTATCCCTTCTTTTCAGCATTGCCTGGAACGTTCTCCAAAATTGTCCATAAACTCAGTCAGAAAGCATACCTCATCAAATATAGATGACAGAAACCACTCCTTTTATACTATCAGAACACATCAACAACAGCAACAATAGAAAGCCTACAAACTCATGGAACCTGAACAGCTCTCTACTCAATGACCACTGAGTCAGGAAGAAAGAAAAAAAGAAATTAAAGACTATCTAGAAACAAAGAGAACAACACAAAGAATTAAGGAAACTAAAAGCTGGTTCTTTGAGAAATCAAAGGCTAGACAAACCCTTAGCCATACTAACTAAAAGGCAGAGATATAATATCCAAACTAACAAAATCAGAAATTAAAATGAGGGCATCACAATAGATAATGAAAGAATACAAAGAATCATTAGGTCTTACTTTAGAAGCCCATACTCTACAAAATTGGATAATCTGAAGGAATGGACAATTGTCTTGATAGATTCCATTTACCAAAGTTAAACCAAGATCAAGTAAACAAGTTAAATAGTTCTATAGCCCTAAGGAAATAGAAGCACTCGTTAAAAGTCTCCCAAACAAAAAACAAAAACCCAGGACCAGATGGTTTTAGTGTATTCTACCAAAGAGGAGCTAATACGAATACTCCTCAAACTATTCCACAAAATAGAAACTGAAGGAATATTGCCAATCTTATTCTATGAAACTAGTCACCTTGATACCTAAGCCACATGAAAGATTCAACCAAGGAAGAAAATTTCAGACCCATCTCACTTATTAACATTGATGGAAAAATACATAATAAAATACTTGTGAACTGAATCCAAGAACACGACAAAAGCATTATCCACCATGATCAAGTAGGCTTCAACCCAGGGATGGTTCAATTTATGAAAATCCATCCATTTAATCCACAATATAAACAAACTGAAAGAAAAAAAAATACATGATCATCTCATTAGATACCAAAAAAAAAAAAAAAAAAAAAAAAAAAAAAAAAAAAAGAAGCCTTGATAAAATCCAACACCCTTTCATGATAAACTCTTGGAGAGATCAGAGATACCAGGCTAAACCTAATAAAGGTTATAAGCAGCAAGCCAATAGCCAACATCAAATTAAATGGAGAGAAACTTAAAGCAGTTCCACTAAAACCAGGGAAAAGGCAAGGCTGTCCACCCTTTCCATACCCTTTCAACTTAGTACTTGAAGTTCTAACTAGTGAGGAAGAGCCTTGAACCTATTGGCACAGGAGGCAACTTCCTGAACTGAAAATCAGAAGCTCAGGCTCTAAGATCAACAAATAATAAATGGGATCTCATGACACTGAAAAGCTTCTGTAAGGCAAAAATCACTCTCAATAGAACAAAATGGCAGCCTACAGATTGGGAAAAGATTTTCACCAACCCTACATCTGACAAAGGGCTAATATCAAAAATACATAAAGAATTCAAGAAATTAAACACCAACAAATATTCCAGTTAAAAATGGGGTACAGAACTAGAGTGAATTCTTTTATATATACTTTTATTTTGTTACATATGTATAAAACAATACAGCAGGAAGAACCATGTGACAATCATGAGAATAATGAGTTCTATACATGTTACATTCATAGTGACTTGGCCATCTGCATTTGTCTCGTTTGAAGTACGTGTCTTTCCTGTCTTGTTGGGTCTAAATTTCTGAATGAGATTCAATATTTATCCTATCTCAACTCTAATAGCTTAACTTCTTTATCTTGATCTAAAACAATCGTGTCCCCTAACCAACTAAACTTGGTTGTAAAACTATACTATCTTGTCTTCAATGCCCCTCTGAGACTTGAGAAGGAATAAAACTTAAATTCCTGAGTGAACCAGCAGTGTGGATTAGCAGCTTCCAAAATATACAAATTGACTTAAGACAGTTTCCTGCTTGACCAGTTACCCAAAACACTTTATAACGTTGGAACCTGATCTTCAGCTTTCTGGCCTAATGTCTCTGCCAGACTTGTTCTCAGGGCAGGGACTATTTGCTTACCTTGACTTGGCAGAGTGTGGTCCTCGACTCTGCCTGCATCTAAGTAGCCCATTTTTAGGCAGATTCTGTTTGTGGCAGGAATGAGGACATTTTGCCCAGTGGCTATTTTGCCACCTTTGAAGCCATGTCCATAAGCAACACAGAAATCTCAAATGGCCAAGAAACACTTAAAGAAATGCTTAACATCCTTAGTCATCAGGGAAATGCAAAATGACTCTGGGATACAATCTTACACCCTTCAGAATGGCTAAGATAAAATCCTAAAGGGACAGCACATGCTGACATGGATGTGGAGAAATGGGAACACTCCTCCATTACTGGTGGAAGTACAAACTTGTTTAGTCACTTTGGAAATCAATCTGGTGCTTTCTCAGAAAATAAGAAATAGCTCTACCTCAAGACTCAGCTATACCACTTTTGAGCATATATCTGAAAGACGCTCCACCATAGAACAAGGACATTTGCTCAGCTATATTCATAGCAGCTTTATTCATAATAGCCAGAAACTGGAAACCACATTGATGCCCATCAACAAAAGAATGGATAAAAATGTGGTACATTTTCACAATGGAGTATTACTCAGCTATTACAGCAAAGAAATAATGAAATTTGCAGGCAAATGGGTGCAACTAGAAATGATCATCCTGAGTGAGGTAATCCAGGCCCAGAAAGACACACTTGGTATGTACTCAGTTATAAGCAAATATTAGCTGTATAGTATAGGAAAATCATATTATAATTTAGAGACCCCAAGAAGCTAAATAACAATGAGGACCCAAGGGAGGATGCTGGAATCTCAAGCGAAGGGGAACTAGAATACACAACAGAAGTGGATGGAGCGAGGGAACAGGCTAGGAGAGGGACTGTGGAGGATAATGAATATGGGGATCAGATATGGGGAGAGCATGTGGAGGAGGTCAGAGAGCTTGGAGAGAGCAAAGAAACCGAAGGTGATAGCATTGTTGAGATGAGATGACTGGGAGATCTACAACAGGGTAAGTTTGTGGGAGGATATGGGAGAGACTCTAGCTAAGACTCCTTGTAGCAGGGGTCATGGAGACTGAATAGGTCACCTTCTAGCAAGAAAGTACTTCTAGTAGAGGAAGGGGAACACCAAACCACCTACAAAAACTATGACTCCAAATTTACCTGCCCTACAAGGTATGTTAGGGATAAAGCTAAAGCAGAGATCAAGGAAACATCCAACCAATGAGTGGCCCAACCTGAGACCCACCCAGGGGAGAGCCGACCCCTGACACTGTTAAGGACACTCGGCTGGGCTTGTAGATGAAAGCCCAGCATAGCTGGTCGGAGAGGCTCCACCCAGCAACAGATTGAAACAGATGCGGAGATTGACAGCCAGGGGAGACTTGTGGAAAAGTTGGGGGCGGGGGAGGACTGAAGAACTTGGAGCTCCACAAGAAGACCAACAGAGTCAACTAACCCGGGACCAGTAGGGCATAAGGAGGCTGAAGCACCAACCAAGGCCCGTATATAGCCTCTACACATGTGTAGCCAATAGACAGCTGAATCCTCATGGGGGTCCCATAGAAAGGGGAGCTGGGGAGGTCTCTGACATGGACTCTGTTGCCTGCTTTTCGATCACTTCCCTCTGGAAGAGCTGCCTTGCCAGGATACCTTTGGGACCAGCCCTGATAAGATTTGATGTGCCAGGGTGTGTTGGTGTGTGTGGAGGGGGAAGCTCCCCTTTTCTGAGGAGTAGGAGAGAGAGGTTGGGAGAAAGGAGAGGGTGGGCGGGACCAGGAGAAGAAGAGGGAGGGGGGCTAAGATTGGGATGTAAAGTCAATAAATTTAATTAAAAGGTGGGGAAAAACCTGAGATTAAGAAAAACAATCAAGAAGAAACTAATCTTTATAAAACAAAAGAGAAAACTGTATTACAAGAATCAAATTATCGATGGAAACTGGGAAAGATGTGGAAGGGACTAGAAGGTGGCTGGTGTTGACTTTCCAGGCTTCTTATCCATCCCTCTTCAGTAATTTCATACCTGTCACCACTAAAGGTAAAGCTGGCTCTCATTGGACATTTCCTTGCTTGTCTCCAATTCTGTACATCCTCAAGCCCAAGTAATCTGAGCTGGGCCCCGCTTAGCAGCTGGTAGACTCTCAGTGAGAAATGATATAAGCCTTACCAGCTAGTGCTATAACCGAGACTCTAATAATAAGGTAGTTTCAAATTCAAGTTCAACAGTCATGTAAAATACCATTTACCCTGCAAAGAGTAATGAGAGTTGGAGCAATTTTCTACTGCATTCTACCCCTGCTTTTGCCTAACATGAATTATTAAAGTCAATCTTTGTTTTTCTTGTGGGTGATACAGATGACATTTATTAAAAAGCCAAGCTTTGCAATAATCTGTGTGACATTGGATGGATCACTCAAACCCTTTGAGTTTCCTCTTCGTTTATAAACAGATTGAGGTAGTAATTAAAACCTTTGGCATGCATCTTAGAACTCATTACTGTCATGGCTGAATTTTACAGTATTATTCCCTGTTTATGAAACAGTCTCTTTCATCTATTAATGCACAGAGTGGCTCAGCCATTCTTCCTTCCTTGTTTTTGAATCCCAGGTTTCAAACGAGTAAGCATTTTTATGAAAAGATAGAAATTAAAAAACAAAAGGTAGAAAGAGTCCCTAAGGTATAAAGCCATGAGCAAACAAATAGAATAAACACCCTGTTTTGTAAACCATCCCTTACTTACGGGTGAGCCCCACACCAGACTTTGCTTGCCACTCTGGGCTTTAATGGGTTCTGACTCAAGCCTCATTGGGCTCCTAGGGTGTGGTTTAGTATGTGTTATCTACAGTTTGTAAGAAGCCTAGAGCTATAATTTTGTTTTTAGAAAATTAAGATTAATAGCTAGCAACTGACCCATTAATAACCTTGGGCATGTGGGACAAAAGCACATACTCAGATACATTTGTAATCCCATAAATATTGGTGAAGCAGTAAACTGCAGATTCCAAATTAGTTAAGTTTCTAAGCCCATAAAATACTTTCATGGCTGTCTTTTTTCTTTTCTAAAATACTCACCTGGGAACCTCCTTATATGCTCAAAGAAAACCTTTGAAATTGATATGATTTTGATAGTAATGAATGAATTTATATCAATACTCAATTTGCTAGTGGGGTCCCCATAAGCTGGTGGTTATATTTGCAACACCCACTTAGCCCTTTTCACAGCTGAGTGTTCTCCTGGGGCATAATCTTTCTACACTGCGTTTTTAGTATGATTCCCTCTTCTGTCTCCATATGTGGCTTTAGACTGGGAATGCTGCCCTTTCTGCACTCCAGGATCACATGTAAGTGCATTCACCAAGTGCTTTCTAGTTTGTAAATCACTGTGGTCATTCATATTTAACCCCCTGAGAACACTCCTTACAATAAATGCTGTTTTCTTTTGATGAAGAAAAACAGATTTCAACGTGTTAGGTCAATTTTGAAGGCTGAGGCCAACTGGAGGCATTAGAGCTGAAAATTTATTCCATGTTCCATAAATGCTCCCTTTCTTGGCATTTTCATAATTACAGTGAATAGAATACCTGTGGTAGCAAAGGTTCCCCTCTCTCTGTAAGTTCTGTGTTGCTGGCTGCTTCCTTAATGAGTGTCCCCATGTCTCTACTTATTCCTTACGTGGCATGGGCTCCCACTGCAGTGCTATCTTCTTCTTCATGCCCCTAAAACCACTTCCTTTTTGTCATTTGCATAGTCTGGGTTGCCAATAAAAAAAAAAAAAAAAAAAAAAGACCCTGAGCTAGACCTTAGAATGCAAGAGGCTTATCCGCAAGGTGATTCCAGGGATCAGTGAGGGAGTAAGGAGGTGATTGGGAAGATGGATTGTGGGTGAATGAACTAACACTGGGCAGCTAGCACTTATGCTCACTAAGAATCTATGGGTTAGCTCAGCTCAGTGCAGTCTTCCCTGGAGGAAACCAATTTCTGTCTTCCATTGGCTGAAGAAGTTTGCTCCTAAGAATAGACACAAACCTTTCTGTTTTCTGTGTGGTGTGGCCATATTCCTGGCCTCAGGTAATGCCGCAAGGCTTTGTCTCAACTGACACAGGTCAGCTGAGACAAAAGAATATGATTGTTGCCTGTTGGAATTGCAGTTTTCAACTGTTTGGAGGAGTAGAGAGAGTGTTGAGGGGGATGTACCATCAGTGGGAGCTGCAGCTATTTAAATAGTCTGTGAATTCAAGTCAGAATGACTTCCACAAGTCATTCTACAGCCCATGTTTAGTCTCTTGACCATAAGTGACAGAAAGACAAACGCAAAATGGCTTTTTACCACCAAAAGGAACTTCCTGGGTGATAAGTACAGACTCAAGGAAGGTTTGCCTCAGATGCTGTTGGACTCAGGGACTGCGGCTCCAAATGATCTTTATTTCTTCCATATGCTGGATGCTCTAGTTTTCTTTTGACTGCTGTGATAAAACTGTGATATATTATCTTAGATAATTCTTAATTCTGTTTTCAAGGATTATGTGCTCTGCTACTGCTCATCACTTAACAATATCAGATTTGTTATTTTTGTTCTCTGCTTTGAGTGAATTGCAAGCAGCCACATAGTCATTGTCTCTTCCATAGCGATTGTCACTTTCTCCATTCACATGCCCTAACTTGTGCAGTTGTTCCATCATTATTCCTTGACCACTACTTCTCCTTGGCATTGAAAAATCTAGAGGCAGATCTTAGAGGGGACGTGAGGCCCAGGCATATACAAGAATTTCTGTAATGAGAGGCAGACTTAGTCAATGTCATTAGTCATAAGTAGATAAATCCCCACCTTGGTTTAGAAAAAAAAACCTAAGAGCTGATGAATCTTCATTTGGAATCAAGATTAAATGTGACAAAAGACTAAAATTTGAAATTATATTCATGTTTACATTTCAGAATGCACGTTACTGAAAATAACCAAACATTTTGTCTCAGCATGTTAAACATATCTGTTTCCAAATTATTTCATATTATGGCAGACATCTAACCCTATTCTCCGGGAATGTGCCTTATCTGTATTACTGAAATGAAGCCATCTAATTTAGTTCTTATTTCATCTGATGCAGTCCCAACAGTACAGATGTCAGTCTTTATTCTCTGGCAGGGACTTGATGCACTGCACATGAGTGAGCTGTGGAGTGATGGAGCCTGTGGGACACCTGCCATCCTGCCTGTTCTAGGGCCAACTAAACACCAGACTCAGGTGTAGAACTGGCTTATTTCTTCACGCATCCTGTCTATTTGCCAGTTGTAGTCTCTCACAAGACAAGGCAGGCCAAATGACTATCTTGCCTACCTTTGAAGAGTGAAACCATTAGGAAAAAGCCATTGGTGTCATCAATAATTTCTACGCTTCATAATGGCCTTGGGGCCTTGGCTCAGGTCTCACTCTAGTGATCTTGACTTCTTGTTTGTGTTCTGTGCTCCACTCATGGACACATTGCCTTTTTATGGATTTGAAGTTCTAAGTGAAGGTCTTAATATCCTTTAAGTATGAGGATTGGAGGTCTCAAAGCTGCCACACGCTTATTTCATAGAGCCCTTGTGAGAGTAGCACGATGCACCATTTCAGTGTAACCAGCAGAGTGGCTCAGAGTAGGATTTAAGCGAAAGTCTTTTGGCTGTGTAAACTCCAGCAAATGCTGTTTTCTTCTCTGCCTTTAGGCTGTACAAAGAAGTTCTGAATGACACAACTGATGACTTTGAAACTAATTTCTAGCAATGAGTACTAGCATCTGTCCCAATTCCCTGCTGGGTGGAGTTTCTCAGAGGATATCTATGTTGGGCTAATATCTACTTATAAGTGAGTATATACCATGTGTATCCTTCAGGGTCTGAGTTACCTCACTCAGAGTGATCATTTCTAGTTGCATCCATATGTCTGCAAATGTGAAGATTTCCCTGTTTTAATAGCTGAGTAGTATTCCATTGTGTACATGTACCACAGTTTCTTTATCCAGTCTATGGTTGAGGGACATCTAGTTTGTTTCCAGATTCTAGCTATTGCCAATAAGGCCACTATGAATGTAGTTGAGCAAATGTCCTTGTTGTATGATGGATCATATCCAGTTGAGAATAATGTGGAAAATGGGGAGATGGAAGAACTCAGAGGGTTCAGGAGTCCCACAAGGAGATGATCAAGGCTGGCTGATCTGGAGCCAGTGGGACGTGCACAAACTTTTCTTCCAACCAAGGGCAATGCATGCAGTAAATATAGACACCCTATTCAGATCTAACCAACGGACAGCACATTCTTCAGAGTTGTGTGGAGAGCATGAATTGCCTCTGACATGAATTCTGGTGCCCTGATTTGATAACTTCCCACCACCTGGGGAGGCCAGGCAGACAGACAGAGGAAGGGAAAGCAGAAGAGACCTGGTAAGCTGTGGTCATACATGGGGGGAAAAGGTTCCCTTCTATCAGAGGTCTTGGGGAGGGGAATATGAAAGAAGAGGGAGGGAGGGAGGGAATGGAAAGATACCTGTGATGGGATAACAATTGGGATGCAAGCTAAGGAAATTATAATAAATTAAAATAAAAAACCTTAAGTTCTAGTTTCTCTCACTTAACAAGCCAATGGTTTTGCAGCTGATTGAAGGTTGTGGGTAGATTGGCTAAGGGTCTGCTTTTGTACAAGGAAGCCAGGCGCAGATCAATGGAGTGAGTACCAGAAGTCATTTCTGAGCCAACAAGGGTTGATTGCAGGTGTTGTTGGTGTCACATTCAGGTTTCATTTACCCAGCTGCTGAATGTTTTCTCATAAGGGCCAGGTTGATGGCTGACAGCTCTCAACATTACCCTTTTATTGGAGACCTGGCCTGGATAGAAAGAAATTCCACTCCTGGAAATTCTCAGGACCTTCTATTAGCACATCATCCCCTCCTTCTCCAAGAGCCAATGGCAGATGCCACAGTGCTGGATGTAAAAGGCCATCTTGCTCATGAATGGTGGCTCCCTGTTGTTATTCCCACTGCAGAGCTGGGTAGGAATTAGGATGGGTGTGGTTTTAGCAGAAATGTCATCTGGGCTCTATTTCTCCCATCCTTCTATTCTATTCCCTCATTTCCTGTGGGTTTCTTCCTGAGAAAATTGTGTTAGGATGCACTGTCACTTCAAAGTCAGTTTTCTAGAAATGGTCAACTGAACTCAGGAATAATCTGATCACAGCAAACAGATGCGATGCTTCATCTTTGAAGTAGGCACGGAGAGAAGTTCCGTTCTCTTATACTTGAAGCCTCCACAGTATGAATTGCTAAACCCCAGATTAATTAGAGAAAAGTTTACACAAACTCTTAATGCCGTTGGAAGACACTATAAAACACAATTTACATGTTAGCCCCAAATAATTCAGAAGCTTGTATACCCCTCCCCAACAGTTAGCTGGCTATGAGTTTTAGGGGGAAATAGATGAGATTGGAGATGATACTACAGCCAGGGAAAATGTATGTTGAGGCTGGAGAATAGACATTAGTGTATAAACAAGGAGTCTCTATGCACACCCGCCCCCTCCACACACACACACACCAGAAGGCAGAAAGCTTGGTGTGACAAGTCTGTCCAGGCTTGTTGAGAGGGTCCAGCCTTTCTTCCTGCAAAATGTATTCAGCCTCCCTGATTACTGAAGGCCCAGTAAGACATGTGAAGGCAATTTTGCTTCTTTTTTGAAAGATCTGCTCAGATCAATAAGGGAATGTTGCACAAAGCCTCTCCCCCAGTGTGACATTGTCACGAAGTAACAAAAGAAGACACTAGGGACCTTGATCTGAGGCTACTTCTAAACCTTGTCAGCTTATCAAAGTGCCTACTTTGGGGGATGTCACTCTCTGAGCCCCAACACTGGTTTATTTATTTACTTAATTATTTGCGCGCTCTCTCTCTGTCTCTCTCTGTCTCTCTCTGTCTCTCTCTCTGTCTCTCTGTCTCTGTCTCTGTCTCTCCCTCCCTCCCTCTCTCTCTCTCTCTCTCTCTCTCTCTCTCTCTCTCTCTCTCTCTCTCTCTCTCTCTCTCTCTCTCTCTGTGAATGTCGGTGTGTGTGTGCAGGTTCATTTTCTTAGGGGTCAGGTGCACCTGTGTATTCACACCTGTGTGGATGCCAAAGGTCAGCCCCTGGTTGTTCCTTGGGTTCTTTCCACCTTACTTTTGAAGCTAGGATCTTTCCTTACCTTTGAGACCACTAAATGGCCTAGGCTATCTAAGCAGCAAGCCCAGAGACTAGCCTGTCTCCAGCCCCTAGCACTGAGATTATAAGCATGTGCCACCACACCTTGTTTATTTCTATAGGTTCTGGGATATCAAACCCAAATTTGATATCATCATGCTTTTGATCCAACCATCTTACTGGCTGAGATATCTCTGCTGTGCCCAAATACCAATTTTAAAATAAATGTGGTGCATATTAGTGGCAGCTGCCAACCTTGTATCTATGACATAGTTGTGTAGTGTTTCATGCACCCACATGGTCTTATCAATGGACCGATGTGTGGTTTATATCTCTCAGGTTCATAATGAGAAGATAGACTCAGGTGGAAGTGAGTAGATATGGGACAGCTTCTGATGTCAGGATGTTTTCTGACTTCTCTGCTTTGTATTTGGCCTTGACCATCTCAGAGTCTTTTTCCTGACACACATATTTAGACCTTTGAAATCCTGTTCTGTGAGTACAGAATCCCTTGATATTCTCTGGCCACTCTCTTTTTCTGTTTGAAGTTGCTCAATCAGCCTGGATTAAAAAAAAAAACCAAAAACCAAAAATGAAACAACCCATTTGAGATATTTGACTCCATCTAAATGTCAACTCGTTATTGCACTGGGCGAAGGCCATCACAAAACTTCCCAGCCCAAAGACAAACAGTTGCAATGTATTCTATGGGAAAGGTTATGGTATTTCATAGAAAAGTGAATCTAAGAAAGTTTCTGCATACATATATAAACAATTTTTCAGAATTTATTTGTCAGAGGACATACGCCAAGAGAGGTGTATGCTATTTATATGCGTTTGTCAGAGAAAAAGCACCTAACATTTAAAAATATCAAATATTCGTACAGGATAGTTAATATTGTCACCAGCAAGTGATTAGTTTGCCTCCCAGTAAACCATATTCTTATGATCCTCAGGACTGAGAAATACAACTCCACTAAGATAGTGAAAAAAATAAGACTCATTATTTAGGAGTAGTTGGCTATAAATATAATTTATCTATACTATTAGTGATTGCTAGCTAATACTGCTTGGGATAAAAATCATCTCAGATTTTACCCTGTCTTTTGTGAAAGTAAATCTGTCCTATCAGTCAAGTTCTTGCAAAGTGGGGATGAAAAATTTACAACTGTGTTTTAAATCATAGCACAACCTTGGATGAACAGGAGACGAGATGGATCAGTCCTGAGGACATGGTTGAAAGATGCTTCACCATACAGCTGTCCTTGGACTTACTTGATAGTCATTTTTGTTTTTCTAAAATGTTATTACATCATAATAGAAGATTATTAGTTTCTGCTCTAGTGTGACAGCGGTGAAATGTTACCTGTTATTTTGTTTATGTGGATAGTGACTTAGCATAGCAGCCTTATTAGAGTTTCTCCCTACCCCAACTCTCTCCCTCCCTACTTCCTTTCCTTCCTCCTTCCCCTCTCCCTCCTCCTTCTGCCCCTCTCTATTTCCCAGTAAATAATTTTGTGATACTTTGCCTTACCAGGTAATGAAGCAACCCAGGATTCATGATAGGGATGCTCAGCACATTGCAGGGAACACATAAATTGAAGGTTGGCTTTCCAGTTTGCAAGCATACTTTGGAAACATGATGCAGCTGGCGAATTTTCGAGGGGAACGGCTTTCAGTTACACAGATCTGACCATTTGGACTCCCTACTCTATGAGACACAGAACACGAAATTTCAAAAGTAAACAATTAAGGGCAGCTGACATATTGTTTCCCCAGGAAGCTGAGAAAAGTGAATCCTCTTGCTGACCTGGCTCTTTTGCTTTGCTGCTTCTTTTTCAGTTGGGAACCTGAGTGCAAACTGTATCTTTAGTTCTCTCTGGAAAGACTCCTGCAGACAATTTGCTAGGTGATTCTAAATGCAGCCATGTTGACAGTGAAGACTGATCTTCCTATCACAGTAAGCACCTATCCTCATAGGTAAGTGGGACCACAGATGAAAGCACACAGTGATGTTTCTAAGGATTTATGAGAAAACAGACAGTGACTGTTGATGTGTGTGTGTGCATTTGAAAGGTGCACATTTCAAAAAAAAGTTCAAATGTTATCTTGACTTATAAAACAACAAACAAAACCTTCCTAGTGACATCCAGACCAACATTTGACCAGATATCTACCATCATGTCTGGCCAAGTTGATATATAAAAGTAGCCATTGGGATTGAGGTTATGGCTCAGGGATAGCGTGCTTGTTTAGCATGATGCTGGTCCGGCTTCTATCTCAGTTCTCCATAAAACCAAGTATTAAGCATCAGGATCCAGATCAGAGATTCTTTTGTTCCCTCTGTTTTCTCTGAAGCTTCTGTAGATTGATGGGTGGACTTGGAGAGCGATATCCACAGTCACTAGTGGGAATGAACCCTAAGACCTGCAGTGGCTTGCTTGGTTCCCTTTTACTGGATTCTGCAGAGGTTTGGATAATAATGACTCCCATACTTTGAGATGTTTGACTTCTTGGTCCCCAGTTGGTGGTGCTGTTTGGGTAGCTTTAGAAAGTGCGGCTTTGCTAGAGGGAGGCCCTAAAGGGAGGCCCTGGAGGGAGGCCCTGGAGGGAGGCTTGGAGGTCTCAAAGCTTCATGCCACACTTAGCACTCTCTGCTCTTTGACTGTGTTTCCAGATGTGAGCTCTTAGAATCTTGTTCCAGCTTCTGGGTCTTCCTGCTGCTAGCATGGACTCTCAACTCTCTGGAACTATAAGCCCCAATAAGCCATTTTATTTTCTTCCTGTAAGTTGTCTGAGTTGTGGATTTTTATCACAGCAACAGAAAAGTGACTAGTGCATCTTCCCCTTCCCTCATCTTGCTCCTAGAGTCAGTTCCCGTAATTATTGCATAACTTCCTTTCTCAGAGTCAGCTCCAAAGAAACTCAGACCAAAGCAGTGGCCCCTGTTTCTTCTGTGTTGTAGGTCTTGACTAACAGTAAATATGAAAGATTTATGTAGGATACAAAACATTTAACCTCAGATTTTTAACAAGTAGATTTAAATTTTGCATGAAAATCAAGAATGGGCATTTCCTTATGTTTAATCTGCTCTTATCTTGAGAAAATTTTATATAAACCTGGGTTGTCATTCTTTCTCTGCTGATGTCATAAAGCACACAGTTCCCTACATCCTAAGGCAAGTGTGGCAGACTCCTGATGAAAAGGTTCATAACCAGCTCACTGACTAAGTATAGATCCCATAACCAAATTGCTTTTGATAATACTTTAAGCACAAGACTCAATAGCACACAGATTTTCTTACCCATTCTTTCAACTCAATAGATATTTATTAAAGGTTCTGGAAGGTAAGCATTGGGCAGCACAAAAACTAAAACAGGCAAATTATTTAGTGCCTGACAGAGCACACTGTAAAAAAGACCGGAAAGAGACAAGGAGGTAAGAGTGTGTGCAACTGGTAAAAAATTCCAGCAAAGAAAACAACAGGTGAAAAAGGCTTACACACACACACACACACACACACACACACACACACACACACACACACACACACACAGCATGTTTGTATGTTAAACATACTTGCAGCAAAGCAGGCACTAGGCAAAACATCTTCATTTCTCTCATAGACAGACTTTTGGCTAAAAATGGGCAAGCTTGGATGCAGGCAGAGTCAGTGGCCAAACTCTGCCAAGACAGAGTAAGCAAGTCCTCAATAGTTCCTGCCTCACAAATTTGTCTGTCAGATATATTGGGTCAGAAGGCTGAAGATGATGCTCCAACATTATAGAGAGTTTTGGGTGACCAGGCAGCAAAATGTCTCTGTCATCTTCTCATTTGGGAAACTGCTAACCTGCACTCCCTGTGTACTCAGGTAATTAATTTTATTCCTTCTCAAGTCCCTGATGGGGTTGAAGACCAGATAGTTTAGTTTTAAGCTTAGTTGTTTAGGGGTTAAGATGTTTTTAGGTCTAGTTGTATGTTTTAAGTTGATAATGATGAGATATGATAAATATTGACTTAGGTTCAGAATTTTAGACTCACCAAGATAGCAAAGATGTTTTTTCAAGGTTGCCAAATACAAGTAACCAAAACACTATGAATGTAACATATATATATATATATATATATATATATATATATATGTTTCATGGTTCTTCTTGCTGTAGGTAATTTGTTGTATATGTGTGTAATAATATAAATGTACATGTGAAAGTATGTAATAAAAATTATAATAAAAAACATTGTCAGGAGGTTTGTGAGGTAGGAGCAGATAATAAGAAAGAACCACAGTGAGTGAGGTATGAGGTGAAGGGAGTCTGGTCGTAATTTCTGTCACTGTTACCAGAAGGTCCCAGGAGATTCTTAGGAAAGGCTGACATGGGCTCCTGTGTAAGTTCACAGGACTCCTCTGGCTTCCATGTGGGGTGGGCTATAAGCGGAAATAAAGGGTGGGTGTTTCGGCTAGTGCCACACCACTTTGTAGAGGGTTCTCTGCTTTGGTTGGACATTAACAATTCCCTTAAGTGCAGTAATTTGGTGCCTAGTAACTAAAGAAATGTATTTCTCTGGATTCTTGACTCCCTTGCCCCATCGGACCACAGTTATGTGCACCTCACCCCTGGAATTTGCCAAGTATGGGCCCCAAACAGAAACTTTCAAACCTCCGTCATGGCTTTCTCCTTCTGACGGGCTTATGATCAGATTGTGTGGGCTCTGGTTCCTGCAGAGACCTCCCTCCCTCTGCAGGATTTGCCCAATATAAAGGCCTCTACTTCTTTAAATGACTTATTCCTTTTCTGTCTTTTCTTCTCCCTAAATCTTGAGGAATGCTGAGCGCACAATTACAGACATAACTGTCCACTGCCAAATTGAAAACAAACCTATGACAGTCAAGCCAACGGAGTTATTTATTTGGCAGTGCTGGGGTCTGGCACCCTGGGCCTTACGCGTGTCAGCCAATTGCTGTTTCACTGACCTAACCCAGTCCAGGAAAAAGATTCTTTCTGAGAAGAGAAATAAGCCCCAGAGTTTACTATCACATCATTCCTTTCTCAGACAGCAAGGAACTTAATTGCACAGCAGCAGATGAAAACCATTGTTAGTTCAATAACAAAACAATTTCAGATTACTAGAAAAGAGGGTCCTTGAATGGAGGGGCCAGGCTCTCACGGGAACTTCCTCAGCAGATGACGCGAGCCATTGCTTTCTGTTGGAGTCATTCTGTGCTGTGTTGCATGTGAGATGAAAGCTGATGCTTTCAAATGGGACCTGGGAATTAAAGGACCCAGAGCTTGGAATCTAGAGACTGGTACCCTGGTGTGACTGTGTCACATGGCTGCAAGTCATCCATACTCTAGCCTCTGTTTTCCAGGTTGTCAGAGTGCTCAGGTGGTATAGGCTGGGAGGCATTGTGCCACCTGTTTGGGGGACCTCCTGTCACAGTGTGTCTAAGAAGGACTGCTGGTTCACAGAGATACGCTGCAGTGCAGGTGTGGCAGCCCCAGCTTCACTCAGTTACTGGAGAAACAATGAGCACCATTAAAAGGGCAGATGACAAATCGGTCAATAAAAATAAAATAAAGCGATTGCTGGCGCACGCACCTTGTTCTGTGCAGCCGCTGTGAGCATCTTGCTCTCATTAGATTCAGAAGCACCAAGCGCGTGTGCATAAATCACCCAATAAGAAGCCCTGTGAGCAAAGCCCTGGGAGGTTTAGTGCTGTTTGCTCTACTGCATGGGCAGAGGGAGAGGCAGGGATGGTAGGCTGAAGAGAGTTGTTCTAGCACATTGAAGGTCTGCAGATTATCAGTAGCTTGTGTGGTCAGAGAAGGGCTCCCTGCTGAAGCCATTGGCCTAAGCTTAGAAGACCAGAAAGGAAAGACCTGGTCCTAAATGGGGCACAGATGTTCACATAGAAGGCAGTTACTGTGGTAGTTCTAGCAGCTCTGTGACTGCTATACCTTTGCAGAGCAGGGAGCTGTGGGAGAAGAGTACAGCAAGGGCAGCTGGTGTACCTATATCTTCTTGGTCTGCCTGAGTTACCTGCAAGACAGATGGAAAGAACCCCCAGAATTCAGTGGACCCTCTCATGCGTGCTGGCATTTATCTGCTGCAGGAGCTCCATCATTTCCAGCGTAGTCAGAATGTGGAAGGAGCAGGTGTCCCCAGGAGTGCCATCCCAGGACAGACACACCCCACTGCTTCCAAAGGCAGCGATGTTCTGAGGTGTACTGCACGGAATTTCTCAGCTGGCCCCTGGCAGAAGCGAGCTCTAGTTGCCTGCACTGATGAACAACCTCTCTCCGTGAAGTCTAATTTGCTTGGGGCTGTCTTAACGTGACTCCATCGACTGGTGGCTTCAAGGAGAGATATTGATTTTCCCACAGTCCTAGGAGCTAGAAGTCGGAGACCAAAGTGTTGAGAGGGTTGCTTTCTTCTGAGCCTCTGTCTTCAGTTTGTAGCTGGCCGCACCTCCCCCATCCCCATAGGGTTTTTCCTCTTTGTCTGTGTTCTGATCTCTTCTCATAATGCTGCAAGTCAGAGAGACGGAAGCAGAGCCTGCCTGCTCATGGCCTCAGTTGGCTCTTTACTTCCATCTTAGAATATATTCTGAGGCCCTGCAGGTAGGAATGTTAACATATACATTTTGGAAAATACAATCAGTCTATAATTGGTGTACCCCTTTTGCCATTTATCTACCTGGTCCTCCTCTCCGCATTCCATTATTGTTTCTGTCCATCTCCTACCAAAGTAGCTCAACAGATGGCTTAGTCAGCTCTGGAGGAACCCAGCAAGACAGTAGGGTGTAGCAAGCTTCTGGGGACTAAACATTCTCTTAAGAACAGGACCCTGGGAGATAGCTCAGCCAGTAAAGTACTTGCTTTGCAAGAGTGAGGTCCTATATTCAATGCCCAGAACCTATGTTTGTATTTGAGTTCATTTTAGAAAAAAAAAAAAAAAAAAAAAAAAAAAAAAAAAAAAAAAAAAAAAAAAAAGCAAACATTCAGCCTGTTATGTAAAACGTTGTAATAGTTCAGATCTTTCTTGATCATTTGCATTTTATATACAGACTTATAGGTTTCCAGCCAGATACAGAGTCAACCAGTCTCCTTCCTCCCTTCCTCCCCTTTCTCTCTCCTGTGTGTGTGTGTGTGTGTGTGTGTGTGTAAGTACATGCATTTATGCATCTCCCTCTTCCCTTCTGCTTTCCCTGTATAACACACACCAAGAGGTTGCCTTGGAAGTGTTAGAAACATTCACTATTTAAAACAAAATGGCAAAATAAATAAATAAATAAAATTTAAAAAGAAAGTTTAATGGGGATCTAAAATTTTGACATGATAATGTTACCCAGCATTTTAATAAGGGACCAGGCTTGGCTATACCACAAATACTGGAGCTTATGTGTGGCAGGAAGGGGCACCTGTGAGCAAGGCATGGTTTCCCTTCCTCAGTAAATCCTTTTTTGGATGCCTTGCCAGTTTCTTCCACTAGAGGGTGATATAGCTACAGAAACAAACAGCTGTTTTGTTTTGTTTTGTTTTTTTTAACCAAACTTCTGAATGAGAAGGCTTGCTGCAACTCAGCCTTGTATTTACCTCTGAGATCTTGACACCCTTTCTGGCTCCAGTGTTTGTTTCACCATTGATGGCTATGTCCAGGATGTTGGAACTGATGGGACTGAATTTGTAACTGACTCCATCACATCCAGAAGGTAAGTTTTTTTGATCCCTTGGATGCTTGTGCTGATGTTCCCCTAATGGCCTCCCTACTCAGAGCTGGATGCAGTGCTGTGGGAAGGGCAGCGGACTTCAATGATACAAGTCTGTTACAATTGTGGTTCTAGTCCTTTCTGGCACTTTGGGTTCAAGCCTTATTGCCCAGTCTGGATCCAGCTCACACCGATGTTTGACAAACATAAGACTTACGACTTTGGGAATTTTAGGAATCTAGCAAAGATATGAGGGAGAAAAGTGCCTTTGCTGCTATTGTTAATGTTCTTCTATGTGCTGGAAGAAACTCTGGCAAGTCCATCCTTTAGCAATGGCTTTCTCAATGTAGCAACCATCTGTGCTCTTCAATGAATCATTAAAGGATTTGGCTTAAATGATCCTTTTTTGGCATTTTTTGTTATATTTCTTTTTTTACATATGTATTTATATTATCACACACATATACAATAAACTACCTACAGCAAGAAGAACCACGAAACAATCAGAAATTATATAAATGTTACATTCATAGTGTTTTTGCTATTTGCATATGGCAACCTTAAAATATCTTTCTTATCTTGGTGAGTTTAAAATTCTGAATGTAAACGAATATCTATCATATCTTTTCATTATCAACTTAAAACATCCATCTAGACCTAAAAACCATCCTAACCAATAGCAGCCAACTAAGCTTAATTGTAAAACTAAACTATCTGGTCTTCAACACCATCAGAGACTGGAGAAGGAATAAAAATCAATTACCTGAGTACACAGGGAGTGCAGGTTAGCAGCTTCCCAAATGAGGAGATGACAGAGACATTTGGATGCCTGAACAGTCACCCAAATTTCTCTATAACATTGGTTCATCATCTTCAGCCTTCTGGCCCAATATATCTAACAGATATAAATGTGAGGCAGGAACTATTGAGGACTTGCTTACCCTGTCTTGGCAGAGTTTGACCACTGACTCTGCCTGCATCCAAGCTTGCCCATTTTTAAGCAGAATTCTGTCTGTGGCAGAAATGAGGACATTTTGCCCAGTGGCTTGTTTGTCACATTTGAAGCTTTCTCCATAAGGAGGTTCTTTGCTGCTCATAAAACTGAAAACCTTCTGTAAGGCAAAGGACACTGTCAAGAGAACAAAGCGACAGCCTACAGACTGGGAGAAGATCTTAACCAACCTTACATCTGACAAAGGACTAATACCCAAAATACATAAAGAACTCAATGAATTAAACACCACCAAGACAATTATCCCAATTAAAAAATAGGGTGCAGAACTAAACAAAGAATTCTCAACAGAGGAATATCGAATGGCTGAGAAACACTCAAAGAAATGCTCAACATCCCTAGTCATCAGGGAAAAACAAATCAAAACAACTGTGAGATTCCATGTTACACCTATCTGAATGGCTAAGATAAAAAATTCCAGTGACAGCACCTGTTGGCGAGGATGTGGATAAAAGAGAACACTCCTCCATTGCTGGTGGGAGTACAAATGTGTACAAACACCTTGAAAATCAATCTGGCACTTTTTCAGAAAATTGAGAACAGTGCTACCTCAAGACCCAGCTATACCACTCCTGGGCATATACCCAGAAGATGCTCCACTATACAACAAGGACATTTGCTTAGCTATATTCATAGCAACCTTATTCATAATAGCCAGAATCTGGAAATGACCTAGATGTCCCTCAACTGAAGCATGGATAACAGGTGCTTCATTTACACAATGGAATAATCTTCAGCTATAAAAACAAGGAAATCTTGAAAATTTCAGGCAAATGGATGAAACTAGAGACAATCATCCTGAGTGAGGTAATCTAAACCCAGAAAGACACACATGGTATATACTCACTCATAAGCGGATATTAGCCACTCAACACAGGATAATCATGTTACAATACAGAGACTAGTGCACAATCCAAGGTCCATGTACGAAGTGGACCTAGACCCTCTGCTGAGATGTAGTAGATAGGCAGCAGAGTCTCCTTGTTGGTCCCACAATGTGAGGAGCAGAGACTACTTCTGATATGGACTTTGTCCTCCCAACATTGATCACTTTCCCCCTCGCGGGGTGGCCTTGCCAGAACACAGAGGAAGAGGAAGAGGAAGAGAACACAGGTAGTACAGATGAGACTTGATAGCCTGAAGGTCAGATATTAGGGGAGGAGAGCCCCCCTTTTGGGGGACTAGGGAAGGGAAAAAGAGGTGATAAGGGAGGGGCTACAGTCAGGATATGAAGAATTCAAACTGTAGAACAAGCAGGTAACTTATATTGCTAATCCCACTACATGAGGATAGCTCTGAGACTGGCTGAGACATGAATCTCTATGCATATACAAGGCTTCTTGCTGTTCACAGAATCCCTGTGACATACTATTAGATGCCATTTTGTACAGCATGAATGAAGATTTGAAGATGTTTTGGTTCTGGTCATACAAAGAGCAAGGGCCAACCTCAATTGTTCTGTGCGTCCCACATGCCTCATACATTTATAATTTTATGACTGTATAACGCTTGTGAGAAATTATGTTTTCAGATTAAAAAAAAAAAAAAAAAAAAAAAAGAACCAGACACTGATGCTGGGTTAGACCTGAGGAGATTCATTCCTCTGAGCATGCTGGATCAGCCCCAGGTGCTTCAGTTGTTGTTACTCATCAGAACAGGACAGCTCCCAGGACAGCTTTGAAGAAGGCCTCAGATCCCTATTAGTCAAGCATTTCAGACTGTCCCACACAGGAGTCCTATTAGGAATTTCTCAACATTTATAAACTGGATCACAAATGCTATTCTTGGCTTGTTTAATCATTTTCCTCAATTTCATTTGTGCCCCTACAAAGGTGTTATTTACCCCAAATCAGCCATAAGAAACCTTAAGAGAATGATGCTCCATTTCCCCTAAGGGGTTTTGGGTAGGTCTTGGGCTACAGATGCTTATTTTCATTGGGAGTTGGTTACATGTTATTATTGGTCTTATTCAGAGAGAAAATGGGATTGGACTGAGGGATGTCTCTCTTTTCCTTTATCTTCCTTTCATAGGGATGGAGATAGGGGTTGAAAAAAAGAAGTGGGAATATAAAAATATATAGGTATGATTGAACAAAAAGTAGATTATTGAAATCTATTTCTCAACTTAAGGCCTCAATTGTTACTCACAAATAAGGTTATTTTTAGTTCATTGCTATAAAATTTTGTATTTTGATGCAAAATAAGTTGAATTTTGATACATTTGGGTAGAATTCAAATTTAAGACTATTTTTCACACACATTTTATTTTTACTCTAATACACAGTATTGTACCTATACAACTCAATTATAATACAAGGTTTACTTCCTATACCTTGAAAGTAGTATTGCAGGGTATTTAGAATAACTAAGTAACACAAGATAATTGTTAGTTGATCAAATGATAGTCATGTCAATTACTAGTCGATTTTTATCACAAGAATATACGTTCTAGGCTTGGCAGAGATATGATTCTATAGATATATAAGGTAAAATAGATAAAGTCTTCAAAAGCCATAGAGACCTACAGAATATGGTGTCTAAAGATGTTTTTATTATTTTAGAGATTCTTTGAGAACAAGACAGGTTAACTCCTGGCAACACTGAGCCTACCTCAAAGTAAATGATCTTTTTTAATTATATGCACATCCCCCTGAAAAGGTACAGACTCAGCCATTACACATTACCAGTATTTTAACCTGTTATACTGGGAACTGGTACTTTCATCTGAGTATAAGAGTGATGACATCTTTATTTGGGAGAAGTGACATTTATTAGATTTTCTTGCACATATGTGCACACACACATGCCATGACACACATGAGAAAATCAGAAGACAACTTTTAGGATTTATAGAATGTTCCAACATTATGAAAACTTGAAGAATTCAATTCTAATACTTTCCTCTTGACTGATGTTCAGTCTAAAGATAGTTATTTTATTTCCCTGCAACCAAAGAGAAATTTAAATGTTTGTTCCATCTTTAGATTATTTGAGATAACAAATGCCCACAGTTTCCCCAAACTTACTGCCATTTGTTCAGTTGTTCCTTGTGGATTACAATGTGATCAGAAGCCATACAGAGGTCATCTACCTACTTCTATTTCTTTTTCTTTCTATGCCTGAATGCTATGAGAATTTATGGAGATGCAAGAGCTTGAACATTTATTTACCACATACTATTTCTTAGAAAGTTACTTGAGGATATGCTTCAAGAAAATAAAAGTGAATGAAAGCAGGGCTTTTCACTGTCATCCCCTTGTCTCTTTCACATGCAGGACTGCTTTTCTGCCTTTCTTGAAATAATTTCACTTAGTTACATGACTCCTTTTGTGGGTAAATGTCCATTTAAGTTACACTGTCACTTGCAAGTGGAGTTACTCCATTCACTAAAAAATTGGCTAAGTTCATAGTATCTCTGTCATGCAGTAGGCTTCAAAATAGCCTGAGCACTAGAATGAAGATGGATGAGGAATTGAGCCAACCACTCTGAGGTAGACAGGGACCTGGAATGAGAAGTGAGAAATTAGAGCTTGCAGTTCTTAGTCACTGAACCTATGGGTCACTTAGCCTAATGCTCACAGTGCTGACCAACACAGAAAGAACCAAGAAAAGGAAAGAAGAGAATAATCTCCAAAAAAAAAAAATTGTACAGAAGAGGCAATTCTTACAGAGAAGCTGCAAGTTGGTGTCTGAATATAATCAATTCAAAGGAGTAATTCAAGATTCCAGGTAGTTGGTAATGTAATTGAAGTTACAGAGATGCTAAGAGAAAAGAAAACACGATAAAGAAAAACACACAATGAGTAAAGAGGAAGACATTTAGGAAAAGGTCATTTAGAATAAGATGATAGCACATAAAACTATCTTTGCCACCCCCTTGAGACTGTATTTCTCTCTGTAACCCTGGCTGTCCTGAAACTCTCTCTGTAGACCATGATGGCCTTGAATTCAGAGATCTGCTTGCCTCTGCCTCCCAAGTACTGGGATAAAAGGCATGCACCTTCGTGCTTGGCTACAAACTGTCTTTTAAAGAATAATTGCCTAAAGTAGCACACATATGGATACACTATATTACAATTTTTCAGAGAATGTACATGTATATGCAAAAATGTATGTGTATTCTTTTTTTTAAAGTGTTGATATTTTTTAAAAGATGTATTTATTTTGTTTCATGTGTATGTGTGTGTGCCTGCATGAATTTATTGGCACCAACAGTGCACTAAGTACCTCTGGAGTCCAGAAGAGGGCACCAGATGACCTGCAACTAGAGTTATGGGTCTTAGTGAGTCATCTAACATTGGTGCTGAGAACTGAACCTATATCCTCTGCAAAAAGCAGTAAGCATTCTTAATCACAGAGCCATGTCTAAGAAAGACAGAAAGAGAGGGAGCAAGAGAGGGATAGAGGGAGGGAGGGACGGTGGGAGGGGAAGAGAGAGAGAGAGAAAGAAAGAGAGAGAGAGAGAGAGAGAGAGAGAGAGAGAGAGAGAGAGAGAGAGAGAGAGAGATTCTTAAGTGACTGCCTCTAGGAGATTGAGGACTCCCATATGTACCACTTACAAGCTGGAAATCCAAGAGGGTCATTTGTATGAATTGAGTCCAGTTAAGAAAGCCCAAGAATAAGGGTTGCAGAAGTTCTAGGCCTAGAGTACAACAAGACAAAGTAGCCATTGAATTATCTCTTGCTGACCTTTTGGTCTATCCAAGAAAAATATTTTCTAAAAGGATCAGGGAGCTTCTATGGCTTAGGCACAGTGACACAAAAATGAATGCTCCTCTATGTATTATAAATATATAAATATAATATACAAGAAAGAAGACAAAAAGCAAATGAGCTAACTCAGATGTATGAAGTGAAAGCTGTGTGTGACAAAAGTTCAGGTAAAAGAGAAGAGATGCCCTGAAGGGAAGAGGCATGCCCATTTCCTCATTGACAAGGCCTGCAACAGCCACAAAAGATGGTTAAGATAGCAGCATGTTCTTCTCAAGCACACTATGATAACACAAACAGTGGTTAATTAACACCACTCAATGTGGATCCTAAAACATGACAAGCACATGACAAATGTCACATGGCAGTAGCATCATTGCTACAGTGGCCAAGCGTTTTGTTGGTCTTTGGAGTTTCCCTGGTAAGACACAAATGGCCTCTGTCCTTGCATAACTCAGAGTGTGAAGGGAGGGAGGAGGGAAGTGAATAATGTAGGTATGTAGCTATAGGGTAGAAGAACCAGTCCCAGAGAAGGGCAGTGCCCCATGCTGCTGAGGGCTGTCACACTTGTAGTCATACAGTAATGATCCTCATCAACTTTCTAACTTCAATCCACTGCCACATGGCTTTCTTTGACATATGGAAAACAAATAACTATATCCTCTGCTTGTCTTTGATTGTTTTGGATTTTTGAGGCAAGTTCTCACTATGTCACCTGGGTTGGTCTCAAACTTCTACCTTAGCACCCTAAATGCTAGAGTTAGTGTCATGTACCACATTACGTGCCTGAATAGTATTTATTCAGTATGCGTCCACATATACTTGATGTTTGTGGCACCTAGAGGAACTTCCTCTTCTCTTGCTAATATATTTTTAACTTTTCCTGACACTGTAAGCATTGGAAAGTACATTTTCAGGATTATTCAAAACATAGGAGCTGAAAAAGCTTTTGGAAATTCATAGAAGCAAAGCAAGTGTTGGCCTTTGTTGAAAAGACTCAAAGAACTTGTTGGGTTTTCCATGATCTCTCATCTCAGGATGGGTGTGTGCTGTTGATTTTTCAAGCCAGGAGGCAGTTGCTTTTCACTGGCTTCTGATCTATGCACTTTAAAAAATACCATGACATTTTGTGTCTGAGACAAAAGTCAAATGTCAAAAACAAAACCACTTCCACCAGTGTGAATATTAAAATCTTAATTTATAAATGCAAACAAGATCCGCTGTCAGGATGCCAACACAGTTACCTGGTTTGCAGAATTGTAGATTGTGGGCAATTCTCTCTGTGCAGTTCTGCAACTGTGTTTTTTGTTCTTTCCTAGAGCTTGAACAAACTGTTCCAGAAGAAATCTTCCATTAGTAGCTCTTATCTGAAGGTTTGGTGGCTGTCTTCATTAGGGTTTCTATCACTGTGAAGAGGCACTATGACCATGGCAACTCTTATGAAGGAAAGAATTTAATAGAGATTGGCTTATAGTTAGTCAATTATCTTTATGATGGGAAGTCTGGTGACACAGGGACAGAAATGGTGCTGGAGAGGAAGCTGAGAGTTCTACATTCAGATCAGGAGACAGCAGGAAGAGAGAGTGATACTGGGCCTGGCTTGAGCTTCTGAAACCTCAAAGCCCCGCCCCTTGTGGCACACTTCCTCCAGGGTACACCTACTCCAACAAGGCCATACATCCAATAGTGCATGTGTCTATGTCACAATGAGTCTATGGGGCTACATTTTCAATTAAAACACCACACTGGCCTTGAGGTGATGCATTCTAAATTTATTAAGGGGGAGGACAGCAGGTAAGACACCAGAGGGAATATCACCATTCGGCATGTGTAATACACCTGGGTTATTTATACAACTCCTCCTTTGTCAGTATATGATCTTTGATTGGGAATCAATCACACTGTCCACTCTACACCATGTCCCCTCGTGGGTAATTTTTTAATATCTGTTGTTCTGGGCATAGTTCCCCTCATTTCTGAGAACAGTATGGTATATGCATAAATGCTTTACAGGAGGCATGGCCGGAGAACACTGAAGTTTATGATTTAAGTAATTACAGAATGACTGAGTCTCAGGTGTTAATTAAGGGGCCATTGTCACAAAGGGTCCTAGAATGGAGCTTTAATTCCTCAAGGTGATATTAAGCTAGTGGGAATTGTATTTGGGAGAATTGACAGCCACCATCCCCTCTGGGACATGTAGATCACATGAAGAAACCAGAGATAAAGACCGGAGTGAGGAGGGCAACCTGCTCCACTATATAAGTTCTTGACATGTACAAGGTTGCTCTCCCTTGCATTAGATGATTCAAGTTACTCAATTTCAACTTTTTCTATCTTGTAAAGAGTGAGGACCCTTACCAAACCTGTTAGTGTTCAGTAGTGCTGCGTGTTAAGTATGTTTACTTCATTCTTGTCCAGCTTTCAGGGGTATATGGCTTTTAGCACTACCTTGGGTTGGATGGACACAACTAATTCTGATTTTCTGAGTTGTTGGTTGGTAGCTATCTGTGATAGATAAATGAATACTTGGGGTTCCACATGACTGGGATGGTTTAGCATTCATTGCATGGTTTCTCTGTCATTTGTTCCCTCTGTGGCTCTAGGAAGAACTTTCTTTCTGCTCCCAGCAGGTCTCCTAAGTCTGCTATCTTTTCAGTCATATTGCTTCCCTCTCTGGGAGCACCAAGAATATGACTCCCTTTAGATAACCCCTAAGAGGCCTTTGACTCTCAGAGTGTACTGTTGGTTTGTTGAAGTCCTTTGCCATCATCCAGAACACTGAAACCTCCCCCAGATCTCCTGGATACAGAATTGCTATCTACACATGTGTGTGTCCAGGCCACCAGCAAGCTCAGGCTCTACTTCATGGTATCAGCAAGTCATTTTCATCTTTGCCAGGGATTGCAGATTACTGTCTCTGCTTGCTACCAGCCTCTGGCTCACTCGTCTTGTGTTTTGTTCATGCCACTCATGCCAGGCTTTAAGTGAAAGCTATGCGTCCCTTACCTGGTTTTATCCTTGGTCCTTACTCAAGGCCTGTGTATGAGGGAGACCTGGTTGAAATGTGGAGGTTCAGAAGATACACTAGAACAGAGCTCCCTAAGATACATACCATGTATATTTAGCACATTAGCTATCCCATGTGTCTGCCCTGATAGTTCCTTAGACTGCCAAGCATCCCTTTAATGTCAGATTCCTTCCTGCTCTTCTCTCCCTCTCTCTCATTTTCCTGTCACAGTCCACATACTGTGTTTGTTTGTTTGTTTTTCCCTCTGCAGACCATTTTGTCCTGTCCAATCTTGTTCTTCTGTCCTGAAGGCAACTCTGTGGCTCTTACCTGGAAGGACCTCACCTTTCATAAGGACCACACATTCCCAGAAGGCTCAGAAATCCAGCGTCAGTATCTGTTAGAGATTGAATATAAAATGTCAATCAATAGCTTGTACTTTCAAATTCTTACTGCCCATCCAGTGGCACTGGTTTTGGAGGTTGTAAACTTTTGGATCATGAAGCCTAGCTGGCAGATGTAGACTACTCGGGTGAGCATTGACATTCAGGTAAAACTTCTAGTTGATCTCTGCTTTATAGTCAGCAGCATATGAGAAACTGCCATTGTGAGCAACTGAGCTGACCCAGCCACTCCACCCTTTCTACCATGAAAGACTGTAGTCTCTTCAACCATGAGTCAAAGTACATCCCTCCTTAAGTCACTTCTGTCTGATGTTACAGTGAAGAGTCAAGCTAACCTACACACTGCATTTTAGACAGAATTCAGATATTCACTGTTTGAATAGTAATTTCTATTATACCACCAACATGTACTTTAGTTAACAGTAATTCTTTCCCTGTGTATGTGTGTCCTTTTATAGTATACACCTGCATATACCCTCATAGGATCTATCTACCAACCAATATATCTGTCTGTCTATCTATCTATCTATCTATCTATCTATCTATCTATCTATCTATCTATTTTACATATGTATATGTACATTTGGGAATATCTTATGAACCATGACTTGCTTTGATTAAAGTTTCTTTACTTATAAATTTAGATATATGTAGTAAACTCTAATGCTCCAATTATCTCCTCCTCTCTAAAGCTACTCTGTGTATGTGTAAATATGTATATGTGTGTGTTTGTTAGTATATGTATACATATGGCAAATTTATGTCTTTATATGTATCATATTGTTAAAATTTTGCATTATTTTTATATTTGCATATATTTATATGTATATGTATATTAGTATATATATGGGGGTATTTTGTGTATATCTGATAAGGCATGTATTATACTACTAAAGATGAGCACTTATTTGTATATTATTATATATAGTTACATATATTTGTATGTGTGTGTGCATGCCCATGTGTGTGTATGCGCATGTGTCATGTTTCTGTGTATATATGGTAAACCATGTATTAGATTATTAGAGTTTGGTATTAATTTGCACATTTAGTTGAATGTTTTCAATTGTGCTCTCATGTCAAAAAAGGTGCCTGTGCTTTTCTGTGGCTGTGAAATGTCACATCATTATAGAATTATCTTGAAATCCAAGAGATAATAAAGTTTCTATTTTGGGCTCGAAGAAGAATTATTGAGTTAACTTGCCCTTAGTGAGCCTGCTAGAATATCAGTCAATGCTGAAGAGAGAAGAGCTGGCTCTCTGTGTTCCCATGTTCTTGTGGAGTTAGAAGGACTCTTGATGTCTGCCATTGACCTGTCCTCAAAGGTCACCTACAAATGTGCTTAATTTCATGGTCAGCTGGAGTGAGGTTTGCTGGGTCTTCATGAACATGACTGAAAGTTCATTGGGTCACCCAATGGCACCATAAAATAGTAGGAGATAATAAGGTTTCTGGATATGACATTCATTTTCACAGCCTGTTACATCTGGACACATCTACCTAGATGAGTCTGATCTGTGTGGTACAAAATACACTGCTTTTTATTATGTATTAACATAAGTTAAGTAGTAGGAATTATTTCAAAACTAGGTAGAAGGTTAAAAATTTTTTTTCTCAACTTGATTTGATCTCTTTGAATTCCAATCTCTGTCTTTCTAAAGAAGTATCTTTCCCTTTGGTGGAGCAAAGTGAAGATTCATCTAGGTGTCAGTCAGCCATAGGAGCTTGTTTTGTAGCCTTGGCAATGCATCTCAGACCTACACCCCTTACTCCGCGATTGTGCGTCAGTCTTCAAGGGTAATAAGACTGACCTTGAAGGACTATTTTGTGGAGTTGTTCAGAATTCTAGGCATTCAAATGGTGAGAGGAAAAGTTACTGATATCCACCCCTGTCTTATAGCTTCCTCTCTTAAAATGTTTCATCTGCAGCTTGAATTAGATCATCAGTTGCTGAGGAATATAAAGCATGCCCTATATCCTGGCATGGCCTTATTGTAGGTGACAGTGAGATATTTTCATTTTTAAATCTTTAAGCAACTATTTTATTAATTTCATTTTCTATTAGGTGTGTGTTGGGGGAGGTGGGGGTGAATGAGGGTGCCTGCAGAGGTGAGAGGTATTGGATACTCCTAGGTATAGATTTATTGGTGGTCAGGGGCCACCTGATATGGGTGTTAGGACCTGAACTCAGATCCTCTCCAAGAGTAGTATGCATTCCTAAGTGATGAGCAATGGCTCCAGTCCAGGTGCAGGGCTTTATCCGTCCAGGTACAGTCAGAAAAGCAGTCTGGCAGTAACTCAACTGAAATGGAAGGTATCTTGGAGTAAAGAAGCTGACGGAAGCCCGCATGGCTCTGAAGCTAGAACTTAAGCAGGGGTGGTCTCAACAAAACCTGAAGTCGAGGTTGCCTAGAGTGAGCTAGAGCCAAAGCAGAGACAGAGTACTGTAGGGGGGTAGTCTAATACCCAGCACAGCCTCCTGATGGCTGAACACGACTGGGGACCTGCAGTATGGAAGGCTGGGAAAGGTAGCTTGTAGAGATAGCTTGTAACTACAATGCAAAACAAAAGCAGGTCCAGGTCTGGTTAGTGAGGAAGCTACCAATCACTTCCACTCTCATTGTTGACTCAGTGTTGGCTTTTGTATCACATTAAACAAACAAAACCCAATCATAATATTCTTGCCAAAATTAGTTCTCCTTTGAGGTTCTTTCAGTGAAATGATTACCAGTGAGTTAATACTTAGTGCTGCCTATATGCAAAGCATGCCAGCAGTGCTAAACTGAGGAGCCAAAGCTAGAACCCTGAACGATTGGGCTGCAGGATACATTTTTATGCAAGTTAGTAGGTGCCAATGCACGGGAACTCCTCCTTGGCACGATGTTTCAGACCCGGAGCCAGATAGAGGAGCACTGCCTACAAGGCTAAGGGTAAAGGCTCAGAAGAGCAGATAGAGCTTTTGAAACTGGTGCTTAGTTTCCTAATCCTCTAAAGTAAGCCCTAGTTTTGCAGGATAATGACAGAGGGGCAGAAGAGGTGCTCACTAGTGTTGGAAGTCATATTCAGTCCCAGAAGGTTGAAGCCTACTCATCAGCCATTGGTTGAGGACCCATTGCATGTTCTGAGGAGCTGTACCTATGGAAACCAGAAATTGAGCTTTAACTACTGGTACTATTATTAATAGTAATAGTCAGTGACATCAGAAACCTCTGTCTGGGCACAGGCAATAATGACTTCTCTGGGTTCTAAGTCTAACCTGCGCAGGACTGTTTCAAGCAGCATAGAGAAACACCTTCTAGTTGGGGATGACAGAGATATTGAGGAAAAGAGGGAAGTGTATTAAAATCAAACTTGAGTTCTAGAAAGGTCAAGCTTGTTGCTAATCCTGATTTTACAAAACCAAAAATAGAGTTGTCAGGTCAAGCAAATAAACTGTAGGGCACTTAAGAAAGTTTAAGTTTCAGATAAACAAATTTGTCTTAGTGTGGATATGCTCCCTCCTGTGTTTTATCTAGCATCTATTTTTTTTTTTTTTAGTTTAATTTTAAAAATTACTCACTTTACATCCCAACCTTATCCTCCTTCCTCATTTCCTCCTGGTCCCATTTACCCTCCCTCCTTCCCCCTATTCCCCTCCCCTAGTCCTTAGAGAGGGGAAGCCCTCTCTGACCCCAGCCTATCAAGTCTCATCAGGACTGCCTTCATCTCTTTCTTCTATGGCCTGTAAGGAACCCTGCGAGGGGAAGGTGATCAAAGTGCAGGCAAGTGAGTCCATGGCCAGGACAGCCCCTGCTCCCCTTACTAGGGGACCCAAATGAAAACTGAGCTGCCTATTGGCTACATCTGAGTGGGAGACCTAGGTCCTCTCATGCATGGCCTTTGGTGCATCAGTCTCCATTGGCTCCCCTGGGCCAAGATTTGCTGGCTCTGTTGGTCTTCTTGTGGAGCTCCTGTCCCCTCTGGTACCATCTATCCTCCCACTCATCCATAAGACTCCCTGCACTCTGTTCAATGTTTAGCTGTGAGATTCAGCTTATGTTTCAGTCCCTCACTGGGTGGAGTCTTTCAGAGGACAGCTATGGTAGGCTCCTGTCCAATTCCCTCTCTTCAACTGCTTCCAGTGTCTATTCATTTTGCCCGCCTGAATAAGAATTAACTTCCCTAGGGTCCTCCTTGTGACTTAGCTTCTTTAGGTCTGTGAAACATAATGTGGTTATCCTGTAGCTAGCATCTTCTTATCCAGCATCTATTAATTGTAGAGTTTACCATGGACTATGTTTTGCATGCAAAAAATATCATCAAAAGTTGGGGTAGCACTATGATCCTTTAAGTAGTCACTTATTTAGAAGTAGACTAAACAGGGGCATTTAAAAATAATTTTTATGTATCCTTTGAATATTGTAGACATGTATACGACATATCTTGACCACATCCATCTTCCATCCTCCCCTTCAGCTCCCCCTGGGGTCCCTCTTCAACATAGTGTTCAACCAATTCCCTTTCTCACTTCATACATTTACATTTCATTTCCGTCATTATTTTTAACTCCAGAGCCTAATTAATGCGCCCATATGCCCACAGGCATAAGATCATCCACTGGGGGCATTAAGGCAACCTACCAGTCACCAAACTTGTAACAAAAAGAGATTGTTTTTCTCCCAGCAGACATCAACTTGCAATAGATCCTCTGATAGGGGTAGGGCCTCTGTAGTCCCTCCCCATCCATGCTGACATTCTTAATTGACTTGACCTTATGCAAGTCTTGTACCCGTAACGATGGTTGTTGTTGAGTTTGTGTATGAGATCCACACATTGAATCCAGAAGACAGCATTTCACAGAACTCCCCCCCATTTTCTAGATATTATATTCTTACATATTCTGTGATATGACCTGAGCCTTAGACTGAGCAGCATATGCTCAGTGCTGTCTATGGCTGAGCATTCTGTTACTCAGTCTCAGAACCAACCATCATTAACCACCACCCTCTGCCATAAGGAGTTTCTCTGACCAAGGCCGAGAATCAACACAAATCTAAGGACAGTGATGCATCAATGTTTGGAGACAATTTGGCAGCGTTAATGTTCAGCAAAACAACAGCTGTAGATTCCCCCAGAGCTTCCATAGCTATTGGCTTTGAACTTGTTTACAGGATCAGGCATGGATTATCTCTTGTGGAGCAGGCCTTAAGTCCAACCAGTACAGTACTGGTTATCCCCATAAACAGTCTTGCCACTATTGCACAAGTGAATCTTACCTGGCAACTTCATATTTGTGCCGTGACAAAGAAAGGTTCAGTACTGGTTAAGACAATTGAGACTATTCTTTTAGAACAATGGTTAATGAATTTTGTACATAATAGTCAGGCTAATCAATATTCTCATGTTTGAAGTTACTATCGTCTCTAATGACTAAAATATGTACTATGAGACAATGAAAGCATCACTCAGAGAACATGGCTTCTTCCCAATAAAACTTCATAGTGACCAGCAGAGACTACATTATCTTGCTTTACTAACCTCTACTTTTTAAAAAATAAGTATTTTATTAATCTTGATATAAAAATTGCTTTGGGGCTGGCAAGATGTTTCTATGGATAAAGACATTTGCCATATAAGCCTGGAGACATGAGTTAAATTCATAGAACTCCTATAAAGGTGGAAGGGGGGAACTACCTCCATGAAGTTGCCCTCTGACCTACACATAGGCTGTGGCACAGGCACATTCTTGCCCCTGAAAAATAGTAATAAACAGAAAAGTTTATATAAACAAAAAATCAAACAACCTAATTAAAAAAATGGGCAAAGACCTAGATATTTCTTCAAACAAGACAAATGAATAGTCACTGAAACTATTAGCATATATATATTTGGGGAAATAAAAGAAAAACCTCAATGAAATCCTTTATCACACTTATTAAAATGGTTCTCTTAAGAACAAGCAAAAATGTCTGGGTATGATGATGCACGCCTTTAATCCCAGCCCGTGGGAGGCAGAGGTAGGGTGATCTCTGTGAGTTCAAGGCTACCCTAGTCAACAAAAAGAGAGTGCAGGACAACCAAAGTTATACAGAGAACCTCTCTCAAAAACCAAACAAAGAACTATAATGAAATAAAAAAAAAACAAGAAAACTTCCTGTGTTGGTAAAGATGGAGATAAAATTGGCCCCTGTTCACTGATGGTAGGAATGTAAAATGGAGTAGTCTGTAGGAAAATGGATAGTGTTTCTTGAAGGCAGAAAAACTCAGATTTACCACATAAATGGGAGATCCTGCATCTTAAAGCATATACAAAGAACTAAAAGTCAGGATCCAATCGTTATTTTACATTTTTCATACTATATTTCAATAATATTCTTTTCCTCCCAAAGTCTTCCTAGATCCTTCCTACCTCCCTCCCTACCCAACTAAATTTTCTTTTCCTTTCTCTTTCAAAAGAAGAGACAAAGAAGGCACAAGAGAACAACAACAAAAACAATATCAAAACAAACAAGTGAACAAATACAAAAGACAAACACACAAAAACCCAAAACAAAAAGTGCACAAATTATGCAGTCCATTTTTCTCTGTGGTGTTTGCACATTCATAGTTAAAATGACATTATTCACAACAACCCAAAAGTTTGAAATAAGTCAAATATTTGTTAACATATCAATGGAAAACATATACACAGATGCACACACATATATACATGCACACCACACACACACACACACACACACACACACACACACAGAGAGAGAGAGAGAGAGAGAGAGAGAGAGAGAGAGAGAGAGAGAGAGAGAGAGAGAGAGAGAGAGAGAGAGAGAGAGAGAGAGAGAGAGAGAAACATATACACTCAGAGACACACACATGCATACATGTACAATGTTTGATGATAATATTCTAGTGTTATAATGAAATATCTTAAATAAATCAATTTTAAAGGTAAACATTTCAGAGTTCTCAGTTCCTGACTACTTTTAGGCCCACGGTGAAGAAGACCCTCATGGTGAGAGGATAAGCAGAGGACAGCTGCTCATCTCATGGCAACCAGCATGAAGACTCACATTTATAGCAAAGCCCGTCCCCTCAAGCTCATTAAGCTTAGGAATCCATCAATGGGCTAGGCCATTCATGAGTTTAGAGCCCTTGTGTTGTACTAGGAACAATGTCTTCAAAGCATGGGTGTTAAGGATGCTATTCCACATGGGGACCATATGAGGCTGGGACTTGACTTAGCTTTTAAGGAAATTAAAATTGTGGTATATTTTATGACATGGATAGACCTTGAAAACACTGTGTGAAATGAAATAAGCCAGTATGAAAAGGACATATATATGACTGTACTTACATGATGGACCTAGAATACATAGACAGAATTTGTGCCCCTGGCAGAGTAGACAGTATGAAGAAATGATGGAGAAGGGGAGAGAATATTGTTCCTTAGTGAGCACAGAGGTTCATTGGGGAAGTAAAAAACATTCTGAAGATGAATAGTGGTGACAATTGTGTGAATGATCTTAACCCCCAGAGTGTGTACTTGAATATAGGTGAGTTTGTTTACATTGGAGCAAGGCTGTCTCTTAAGGGGCACATGATTAACCAGAAACAATATGTGAGAAAATGTTTCCAAATCAGAAACAATAGTTAACTTTGTCCACTCGTAAAATTTCCAAGAAATCTATATAGGATTGAGACTTGTAAAATTATATAACTTAGTCTTCTTTGACAAGTTACACCTCAAAGTCTCTCTAGAACTTTCCCAGTCATGAAACATTGCACATCTGTGTGGCACTGTCTAGATGAAAAGTATCTTGCAGGTGTTAGAAACAGTGAAGGGCATGGTTGGGAAGGTCCTTGGTTAGGGTTTTTAGATATTAAAAATATCTCTGTGTGTATGGCGTGGTACTGCATGTTTTTGGGGACACATATCCATATAGAAACCACAAGTCAACACCAGGTGCCATGGCTCAAGAGCAATCCCTCTTACTTCTCTGTGCCAGGGTTTCTCACTGGACTGGAACTCACTAATTAGGATAGGCTGACTGGCTAGTGAGATTCCAGGTATCTTCGTTCCTAACACTGAGATTATAAATATATGAACCACGCCCAATTTTTCTTACTGGGATTCCTGCTTTTACAACAAGCATTTTATGTACTATGCCATCTCCCCCAAGCTTGTAATAACTTTTTTGGAGTCATCTCTGTAAGACAATGCAAGTGCATGGCCATCATCCTGTCATTTTGTTTCTTTCTCAAATGCTCCTTTCTGTATAGCTATTATCAATGTTTTGTAGAACCTTCTAGATTTATTTTAACTCTGGTCTTATTTTACAGAGTCTCATGGCTTTCCCAATAAGAGTATGAGAAAATCATATTGGAAAATCAAAATCCAAAAAGAGATATGCTGTATCTAAATATGTCATTTTTCTGTTATAATTTTTAAAATTTGTTTGAAGAATTTCCTACATGATCATTGTATTTACATTATTTTCACCCCTCTCTCTTTACCCTCTAACTCCTCCCATGCCTTCCCTATTTCATTTCAAATCAATGATCTCTTCTTAATTGTTGTTTTATACATATATGCACACACACAGACATAGAAACGCCGACACAGGCAAGCAGACACATACACATAGAAACACACACACGCACATGCACACAAACACACACACACACACACACACACACACACACACACACACAGACTTACAGACACACAGGCACCACAGGCACACAGACACAGACACACAGACACAGGCAAGCAGACACATGCACATAGAAACACACACACGCAGATGCACACACACACACACACAGACTTACAGACACACGGGCACACAGACACAGACTCACAGACACACAGACATATACACAGACACACAGACAAAAGCAAGCACATACCCAAATGCCTAGACTTAAAGACTCACAGAAAAAGACAAAGGCATACACACACATATACACAGAGACACGAAGACATACACACACATACACACAGATGTCACAGACACAGGAACATAACACACAAACAAAGAGACACATTTATACACACATACACTCAGACACATGGACACAGACACATAGACAAGCAGACACACAGACATATACACACAGACATACACAGAACACACACATAGACTCAGACACACACATAGACACACAGACACAGAAATATACACACATATAGAGACACTCCCACATACATTTATCACTCTATCACTCTCTCTCTCTCTCTCACTATCTATCTATCTATCTATCTATCTATCTATCTATCTATCTATCTCGCTATCTCGCTATCTATCTATCTATCTATCTATCTATCTCTCTCTCTCTCGCTATCTATCTATCTATCTATCTATCTATCTATTTATCTATCTATCTATCTATCATCTCTACCTATCAACTCTAACCTTCTGCATCCACTTAATGTTGTTCATATTCAGTAGCTTGAGGCTAACTACTTGGGGACAAGCAATTTTTATATTTATTGCCCCAAGAATTTTACAGTTTGAATACCAACAGCACAAAAAGTTCTTGAGCCAGGCCTCAACACATTGATTTTTCTAAGGGCTTGGAGTTATTCAGGACCCTTGTTTTTGACCCTGGCCTGTGGAGGCACCATTATGTGAAAATGAGTTTCATTTGTAGTAAATTGCAAAATTATATCTGCTTTTGAGATACGCTAGATGTTCGGGCTATTGACAGAGTTTGATGTAGACTGTGAAAAACTATTTTGGACTTATTGATGAGTTTGGACAAAGTACTCCCTCCCATTATATAATAATTGATCCAGATAAATAATATCGGGGCAGGATACACAGACAGCTAATATACACATGCACCCAGTGTATGTGATCCTTTGTCCTCTATATGTACTATTTTGCAATAAATCATTTTTAGAATACGCGTTTCACTGATTTTGCAATCCTATTTGAAATGGAAGCTTTCCCGGCTAACAGTTCCATTTAAAGGTTTCAGTTCTTTTTCTCAATAGTGGAAAATAAGGATCGATCAGTGCTTTGCTTAGCAGCTCCTCTCAGCCAGCTTCTCTGTTAGCCTTGCTATTCCTTGGTGCAGCCCCAGTCTCTGCCTCTGTTTCCTGCATGTCCTTTCTGCCTATAGTCCATACTCTTCCAGTGGGGCTGGCCACAGAATGGCCATTGTCAAGTGCAAATCTTTTATTATCCTTCTGTCTAGTATTCTTCTGCAGTTTCCAGCGGTTGGCTGAGTAGAGTACAGTTTCCTTTCCTAAGTCTGTTTTTTATTATGGATACAAAATTTGTTATTAATTGGCACTTTCGTATTTCATGTATACAATATTTTTATCATTTGCCCCTACTTCTCCCTGTAAATCTTTCTAAATCTACCACCAACACACTAGCCCCCCTGTGTACATCATATCCTGTGTTTTCTATAAGCCACCAAGTATAGTTGATGCTGCCCACACATGCATGTGTGTAGAGCCATACACTGAGTGTGCTCTACCTACATAGACCCTATCCCTAAGGAAAACTGAATATCATTCTCCTGGCAGCTATCAACTATCAATAAATCCTCAGCTAAGGGTGCAAGTCTGTGAGCTCCTCCCTACTGTGTGTTGTAACATTGATCTTGTGCAAAAAGTCGCAGCTACCATGAGTTCATGTGTGCAGTAGACTTATATCCAGAAGACAATGTTTCATTTTAGTCCTCTCAAACCTCTGACTTTTACAGTTTTTCTGTTCCTCCCTCTGAGATGTGGAATACTCAGCTATAAATGGGATGTTAGTATCATACCCTTTCTTCCCACGGTCTAGTCTCTTCTTGTACCATATTTGTATATGAAGAATAATCGTGTGTAAAATATAAATATTCCACTGTCCTATTCTTACACAATGCTTTGGCTTTGCTGTTTTGATAACTGAAGATGTCTTCCTTCCATGTCCCTCATTTGGCTGTTTCCTCTCCATCCTATTCCCCCTCTCCCTCTCCATAATCCCTACCCCTTTCTCACTTCTGTCCTTCCTCTCCCCTTCTTTAAAGCTTGTTAGTTATCCATAATTTTTGTTTTTCATCTCAAAGAAATATACTTGCACTACTCTTCCATAAATCAGTTGTTAGCTCAGAGGACTGCAGTAGAAAATCGACTTCTAAGCTAAAACAGTTACCATCATTTTCTATCAGCATGCCTATCAGACCTCTTGTTAACATTACACTTGTCCACTTACCCAGGGACTAGGGTTAAGCTTTCTGGCAAAGGGGGTGAGTCAGGGAGAGAGGCTTTTGTGGTGTTTTCACGCTATATGAAAGCAAGGATGCTGTGACTGCCTACCTTATCTTGCATCCAATGCACAATTTCAGGATTTCATTCTCCTCACTTCTATTTGAAATTCTTGGAACCCTTTTCATATTCAAAGATTATTCTACTAATAGAGCAATGATGAAATAAGGTAATAGTGAACCTTTTCAAATGTGTGTGGGGGGGCCAAGGAGGTGTTATGCTTGTAAGTGGTGAAATGGGAGGAGTTGATATACTTACTGGCCTAATGAAAAACTACTTAATTTCTATTCTATTATTTTCATTTCTTTACTAGAAAGATTTTTGATTATTTTATATAAAGCCTGTCCTCCCTACCTCATTGCCAAAGACAAGCATAGCATAGTGCAACTGTATGTTCATATGGCCCTTTAGAAATAAGGAGACATGTGAGAGATGGGTGCTTTTGCATTCTTAATTTTCAGTTTACTGTCTGTACTTTACATCTACTGATGGTATTTCCATTTTCTTAAGAATGCATGGCTCTTTCTATTTAGTTGATTTATCTTTCCTTGTTTGTCTACCTGTTGGTACCAGAACAATCTTTCTGATTCATAGCTTTGTAGGTGTTGCTTAATTGAACCAAGGCTTGATGGGGCTCCCAGATACAAGTAGATATAGGCCAAGTCCTCGAATAATGCATTCTCCACTTGTGGAGCCCTAGTCTTTCTTATTATCTTATGTGTTTTTCTTTTTTTCTACCTTTCTCAGTTAGTGGCAACTGTACATAAGACTGAATGATAGGCAGACTGTGATGTGAACCCAATTGTAGGTAAGTATTAGGAGACAGCTAGTGAATATATATGATCTGAGGAAGAAAGACAAAGCAGTTCCAGCCATGTGTGAACATGTATGGGCTAATGGTTCCAGACCATGTGTTGGACACATGGATACTCATTGCACGGATGAATCATGGCAAGCTTTTCCTTTAGGAGGTTAATATGATAGATGGGATTGCAGTAGACACAAGCCGTGGTTACAAGAAGAAGGTGTAGATAAGGATGACCTACCTGTCTACTATCTATCTATAAAATTATTCAAAGGAGATCTGAACCTCTAATGCTCTAAGGAACTTGGCAGTGAAGGTATAATGTCGGTGACTAGGAATGATGGAGAATCCAAGTAGGTGCCTAAAAAGGAAAAGGACATAAAAGATACCGGCATGTTTTCTAGACTGATGTCTTTAGTAACAGAGAAAAACAGAAAATCAAGGGAGGCTTGGGAAAGCATGTTAAAGGGCTCAACCTTAAGGGCCTAGTGACATACTCTGAGATAGATACCAGTTTTTTTGTGGGGATGTGTACTTGGTTATTGGAGAGGTATTTAAATGGCAAACACAAGACTCTGGCCGACTGGATGAGCTGGTTATTGATGTACTCGTGGTAAAGACTACGGGAGTGAATTGTGTCCTCTTCCTCACTGTAGGGAAACCATTGTTCTTTGTCCCATTTCCCACCAGAAGCAGCTCCCTGCCTCTATTATGCCACTTTCCATAGGTCTTTGCTTTTCTGGGATGTGTGTTTCTGATATTTGAGTTCCCTAAACATGTATTTGGCATTGAATGCATATGGGACTGTCTACCACTCTAGAGGTGGTGGGGCATGGGAAAACGGAGCCTAAAGATGAATCAGACTGAAGTCTCACGCAGTATCCAACTTTATTCAGAGCCCCAGCCAATTTATACTCTGAGGTTTAAGAGTCTCAGTCCAAACTGACTCTTCCCTTCTATGAAGCATTGGGGACACCTTCAGAATTTAAAACATCTGCTCTTGCTCTTTGTTTTTATCTTATTGAGACTCTGATGCATTTGTCCATATGACCAATGGTTTTTCAACTTGTGAGTCATGACCCACTTGGGGCGGGTCAAATGACCCTTGCACAAGAAATGCGCATCCCAAAACACAGATATTTACATTACAATGCATAACAGTAGCAAAATTACAGTTATGAAGTAGCAAAAAAAATTTTTATAGTTGGGATCACCACACCACAAAGAACTGTCTTAAAGGATCACAGCATTCAGAAGGTTGAGAGCCATTGATCTAGACAATATTCTCCTTGAGAATAATCACTCTCAATCCCCAACTCATGTTCCCTCAAAGTCTCACACAATGCCTTGTACAAAGAAGGGACAACTGTTTTAAAGTACTGGTGGTTCTACTGTATTTACTAGTATTATTGCCCACCCCTTCTTCTTCTGGGATCTCTTTTTAAATCTCTTAAGGTTCTAGTTTAACGACTCCAAAGTCTAGATAAAAACATGACTTGTTATGACTGATAAATTACAGGGACAATTTTCTTGGAGAGATGCTTCCCTTCACCTTGTCACTCAGTGGAGCTGAAGCACTTTCTGCATGCTAAATATATGACGATGCTGTAAACACGGCAGCAGAGGATGAAGTGATAATTAACAATTAAGTAATTAATCATGCTGCTCAGCCCAGGGTACAGTTCTTGATGATGGAAATTGTTTTCTTCTTTTATAGTGGCAAATCTTTAAAAAGCATCTGGATTATTGTGAAGAATTCTAAGGGTCTGGGATTGGGGGCAGGTGAACAGAAGTTGAAGGACAGGGAAGAATATGGTACAAAAATGGCTTCTTGTTCAGGAACAATTGTAAAGGACCAGTAGACTTTCCTCATGTACTGGTTTAAACTGGGTATAATGTGGATTCTGGGATCAGTGGGTAGTGTCAAGCTGGACCATGCCTTTGATAAAAGTTCAGTACTCTGAAGCTTACTACTATCACTGAGTAACTTACTACACGCTATGTGCTCACCCTGCCCTCAATGCCTTATTGGGAGGAAGGAGGGATGTCAGATGCCCTTTATCTAGATCAGTCCTTGCAACTGTGTCTGGCTTTCTGTATATTTTTCTATACTGCACATTGGAGAAAGATGCACTCATGCATCTATATCCAGCTTTTTCACTTAGCTAACAATTTGAATGTTGATTTCTTTCCTTAACAGACTAAATGCAGTTAGTTTTCATACCTATTCATTTTCACCAGTATGGATTGTCCCCTGGGGAATAACTTTACTCACATTGTAGCATAAGACCAGCTCTGATCCTTGTAGAATTCCTGAACCTGGACGGCTAATACTAAGTCTTTTGAATTTCAAAATATGAAGAGGCTAATTTGTAAATTTGTCATTTCTTTATTTTAATACCCTCAGAACATTCTGAAAGATATTATGTATTCAGTTAACTCACACATCTGTGTCCCCAGAGTGATTTAAGGCTGGATATTAAATACTCCAAATGCAAATGGTAGATGAATTCCAGCTTTAAATTTAACTTTTCAATGTATCAATAGGCATGGCCCAGGTATACAGGTATTCATGGAATACCTGTGATAAAATTTATATGGATCTACTTGATCTTATCAATGCTGTTCAGATATCCTTCATGGAGAAGAACTCTACAGAAGACATACACCAAAGGTCCTCTCTTCTACCTGCTGTGTAAACTTTTGATAAAGCCCACTTAACTTCTGTTTTTAATTTTTAAAAATGTAGGTCATGATAAGCCTACCTCTTCAGTAGTATGAAAATCAGTTTAATATTACAATAGAGATGATATCAAATAGATTCTCATTTATTTTAGTTATCTGCTATTCTGTAGCAAATGGCCCTCACCATTCCATAAATGAACATATCCTGTTATTGTCTTCCATGATTTCATGCACTGGCTGAGTATATCTCTACTCCATCTTAAATTAAAATTTGCTTATATGGGTACTAGAAATTCCAAGATGATGCCTTTACATGGCTGTCACTTGATTCTGGTAGGAGCTAGAAGATTTGGAGAGCTGATGTCCAGATCACCTTAATTCTATATAGAACCCTTCTATGGGATACAGGAGATGCTTTCTGAGAGATGGCTTTTTCAGTGCTCAAAAAAGAAGGAAGTAAAATCTGCCAGCCCTCCAGTTACTTGGGTTTGAAGTCTCAGGATGCCACTTCTGATCCTGTTGGTCCAGCATCTTACCCAGCCACCCTAGAAGCAGAGAATGGAAGATACTTCCATGTCAGCTGTGACATGTTAGCAATGAGAAGTAGGATTATTGAAGCCCTGAGTATTTGCCTCAGGGTGGAGGAGCTTAGTCCTGCTGTGACTTGAAGTGTTAGGGAAGGTTGGTACCCATGGAGGGCACCTGTTCTCTGAGGGAGAGGGGCGTTTGTGAGGATGGGACTTGGAGGAGAGGAGGGAGGCTGCAATCAGGATGTAAAATGAATAAATAAATAATAATAAAATAATAAATAAATAAATGAAAAATAATATTTTTGCCCTTGTAGCCTACCTTTCTAAATTTGTTAGTATCTCTCCTCAAATGACATTTTCTCAAAGAGTTTTTCTACAGTTATCTCATCTAAATTTTGCATTTTCTTGTTTGTTTCTCTTTTCTCATAGTGATCTAATTAAATTTATCTGTTTTTCCTTATTCTTGTAGGTTTTCCAAAACAGTGTAGGAGGATGGCTCAAAGGAACACCAGATATTTAACATAGTAAAGATTCTTAATTCTATCCCTAACACTCAAAGAAAAAAAGTTTACACAAATAAACAAACAAAATGAAAGAAAAACAAATGAAATATCAGAGAAAAATATCATTTTCCATTATAATTTACTTCATGCTATTCAATTTCTTTTTTATTTTTGTTTTTTTTTTTTTTTGTTTACTATCTTTCTTGAATACCATGACCTAAGGTGCCTAATGGTGAGAACTGTCTTGCCAAATATTTCCAGTTTCTAAAACTATGATAAAACCCAGTATGTATGTATAGATGTATGTATGTATATATGCACATGTATATATTAATATACTTGCATATATGGTATGTATGTATACATATATACATATGCATAGCAGTAATTAATTGGATTAACTTGAAGAAAAGTGTTTTTAAACCATTTAGGTTACCATTATTATTTCTGGGAGAAATTATACTTCATTCTTTCTTTTCAGCTAATTCATATTGTTCGTAAAATAATTAATTCAAACTGTATTTCAGATAGAGCTGACTAATTAATAATATTAAAGTAAAAAAGATAGAGCTGACAATTACATTTTAAAAAGAAACTTAGGCTCATGGCTTTTTATTTACAAGTTTCTTGTTGGATCCTGGTGTAAGGGATGATGGGGTCTGGTATATATTCTTACTCAGAGCATCCATTTAATTATATTATATAGAATAGCCTTTCTAATATACATTTCAGACCTATAGTTCTACAATCCCAGTCATAGCCTTGTGGTCAGATCACCCAGTGTGACTCTAGCTGTTCATTGCATCCTGCATGGAAGGTGGGATAATGCTATGACTGATGGAAGAGCCACTGTGACCCACATTTCCTTTCTATCTCTTATTTTGTTAGCAATATGGCATTCTGAGAAAGAGCTGGAGACAGTGGGGTTTAAAAATATTTTAAAAATTATATTTCCTGTACTTTCATTTTTCTATTTTTTCTAGTGGCAAACATAGAACCTCTAAAGAAAGGGAGCATGGGAAATCTTTGCTTGGTATTGATCAAAACATAAACGTCTGAACTGATACTTTGTAAGAAGATGATAGATCTGAGTTTAAGCCCAAGCTAATGATCTCCTCAGTCCAAACTATTTCCATCAGACAGAGATAGCCACATTGACTTTGATGCTATTAGTGTCAGAACAGAGGAATAACCTTAGGTGTGAAAGTTCCAAATCCATTTTCAAAGTGGAGTTGAGGCAGGAAGTGAGGTCATTATTTGAACTGACACTGTTTTGTATAAAAAGCTACAGTTGGCTCCATGTGGAACATCTGGTTAACATTAACATTACATGCAAAATAAAACTTTCTCCTTGACAATTTTGCCTCGGAAGCTTACTAGAAAATGGGTGATCTATGTCCTTTGAATATTAATGAAACAAATTAACTCCCAAAATGCCCTACTGTGTCTCAACTCCAGGAACCAAGATGATTCATTAAACTCCTGTTGATTAGAAATGTTGAAAGAGATTTTCTTTCTCTTCATTTTAATTAAGCTTTTTGACAGCCTTTCTTGATTCCCAATTGGTCAAGACTCTTACAGTGCTGCACAAGAATAAAATGACACTCTTTTCTGAACAGATCTTACAGGTCTGTTGAGTTGTATGGCTTCTTGAAGGACCTTGTGATGGAACCCTTAGAGTATTTAGTTTTGAGAAGTTAGTATGCGTGTAAAAGGAAATATGATTAGCTCCTTCATATTGCTCTCAATATGGCCCCCAAAATCACATTGCCTCCTCCTCCTCCTCCTCCTCCTATTATTATTATTATTATTATTATTATTATTATTATTATTCCTTTTCCTCCTGCTCCTCCTCCACCTCCTCCTCATCCTTTTTGTGTTATTGAACCTTTATTTGAGGGAGTGCTTAGTTGGTGTCCTATTTAGGACCAAGTCTTTAGTCTCTCAGCATTTTGAATAGTACCATATCTCTGTTGACTGCTACTCACTAAAAATAAAAGAAACTTCTCTGACCAAGGTTGAGAACAGTCTATATTCATAGATATAAACACAAATATTTAGAAGGCAGTTGTGAATTTCAGATCTGCTACATAATCCTAGTTATAAAACAAACTGTGGCTTGGAAGTCCCAAAGGTAGAAGCTGCTGTTGCTATTTTGTTAAATCCCCAAGTTTTTAGTTTAAAGATTTATTTATTTATTATTATGTAGACAGTGTTCTGCCTGCATGTACACCTATAGGCCAGAAAAGGCCATCAGATCACATTACAGATGATTGTGAACCACCATGTGGTTGCTGGGAATTGAACTCAGGACCTTTGGAAGAGCAGACAGCGCTCTTAACCACTGAGCCACCTCCCTAGACCAAAATCACCAAGTGTTAAGACAAATGGGATCTAATATTTTCATTTATGGTAGTTTTGGGGTAAAGAAAGCAAAAGATATCTCCTTCAGAATTACAAGAGCAAGGATGGAGATTGCACATTAGGTTGGTTTGCTCAGAGGCGTCAATGCAAAGTGTAAGCAAGACTCAGGGTTTTTATAGCTACTTCCCAGTTGAGGCATACCCCAAAGCTTCATTGTTTCATGGGAGCTTAGTCTTTCCATGTCTTAATGGTTAGATGTGTAGCCATTGAGACCCTGTGCAAGACCACAGCTGAGAACATGGGATCAAATCTGTGAGGAGCCAATGCTAGTTTTATTTCTGTCCTTTATGATGAGAAGCATCACATAAAAGCATCCTATGTTTCGGCTGGGCTTTATCATGTCCTATATACCTGCAGAGACTGCAGCAAAAAGACATGAGGGATGAAAAGGTAGAAAAAAAAAGAGGAGGGAAAGGAAAGAAACTTGTCTTCCTTTTGAACTTCGGACATGTCACTTTCTCACAACAAGGAGAGTAAGAGAGCTGTGAGATTAGAAGAATTAAGAGTCTCCTGCCTTCAGGGCACTTCTATCTCCATGACAGAGACGCCCCAAGCATACCAAAGAGTGCAGGAGGACTTTTCTTACAGACACATTAATTAATGCAAATATATATAGAGATTCGAGTCTCATACCATGATGCCTTATAAGGACAGACTTTATTTTTTAAAGCTTTACTCTTGTCACCACTGGCCACTGTGTGAATTACTGTTTGTCCCAGTTACTTGTCTGGGCTAAACCACTTTCATTCTTTAGGATTCTCTTTGTTATTCTTACCTGGGAGTCTGCATACAAAAGGGAGTAGAAATTCTTCCTAAACTCTCGGTGACTTTGCAGAGATGAAAAGACATAGCTGTAGTTTGTCTCCTTAAGAAGTTTTGAAATCTACAAGGAAATCCAAGCATCAGAGTCAACATAACATTGAATATAAGGGTCCCACCCCCTGCCTTTTCTTCCCTCTGAACTTCCTTCTTATATTTCCTGCCATATGTCTCATTTACCCTTGCCCTATACATACATGAATTTTATTTATATTTTTTTTTAATTAAGGAACTATGTAAGAATGCATTTCTTTGGTTTTCCTTGCTGTAACTGAAGATCTGTGAGGAATTTCCAGTAGGGTGTTATAGAATTTTTACAGAAGTTGAAAATAAGGGGAGAAGTTAGTGTAGAAACCATATGAAGAAAGCCATGGGTGTGCTTGTAGTCTGAAGTCAGAACAAGGAAGACATTCTCCAAGGAGAGAGAGGAGGCAGACCCTCCTGAGAGCAGCGCTCCCTCCTCTGCCCTCTCACCTTAAGATTCACCCTGGCAAAAGCCCAGTTCAAACCCTGGTGTCCTGCAACATAGCCTAGAGAGGAGGTGGTGAAGGAGTCTTGGGTGTAGGGTTTCCCAGTATCTGTGGTATAGGTGTTTCCACGGTGGCTGATTTTAAATTTTGAATTTGACGTCACTGAGCAGAGGGAGAATATATGGGCAGAATTGGTTCTGGGTAGGGGCAGGAAGAAATCCCAGAATCCCCCTGTAAGGGAACCAAATGTTGCCTGTATCCCGGATTTCCGTGTAGAAAGAATCCGTTTTGTAGAGAGGTTTCAGCTTGACCACTGAAGGGCTAGACACATCTCCAAGTGAGTCTCAGTATAAAGCTAACTCATATACCCTCTTCATGCTGATGTACACACCAGGAAAGACTCCTCTCAGGACAGAGTTGTGTGTTTCTACTACATCACTGCAAATTTAGTGTTGCCCAGAATGAAGAATCCAAAATACATTCATATTAAATTGCACATATCTACGTTTTTCTATGTCCTGTAGATCAAGAATATATGTTTGTATTTTTTATTACATTTTCTCAATGTTTCCTGGGGTCATCTTTACTCTAAAATCTGCATTATACCTTATTGTCATATATGTGCACAATGGGGAGAGGATGTGTGTCACAGGGCACATGTATGGGAACCTCTTTTTTCTTTACATTTTTGCATGAGTCCTAGGGATTGAATTCAGGTTGCCAGGCTTGGTGGCAAGTGGCTTTACTTAATGAGTTATCTCTTTGGCCCCATCCTACAGATTATAGAATAATTTGAGACTCAGAGAGGCATTTTTAGCACACACACAAGTATTTTCTCATTTCCACCTCTAACTTTCTTCTTTAGCTGAGTTATTTTGTTCTACTTCATTATTATTATTATTATTATTATTATTATTATTATTATTATTATTATTATTATTATTATTATTATTATATTCCAGCATCAGTGTTCTCTGAAAAACTTTCCACTTCTCACTATTCCTCTTGTGTTCCTCCTAATGTGGCACAAAAGAAACAGAAAATTTTTAGGTTCTCAAATGCACATTTCAGCATCCCTGAAAATGGGCTCCATCTTACAACAGATGCTATAGATTAATTGCAGCCAATGTCATCTTTGAGTTGTTAACACCTGGAACTGTTCATTCTATAAGTCAACATAGAAACACCTGGGTCTTCTGGCAATTCAGGTTCTTTGTTCATATTTGTTAAGAGGATAAATGAATGAATAATGTGGCTTCCGCCTGATGATCCTCACTGAGCCACGAAACTCAGTGCAGTTTCCTAATTAAACCATTGCATGCATATAGGCATGTAAGGGTTTGCTTTTGCCTACAAACACCAACCCACCCTCCCAAACATAAGCTTCATCTGCAAATTAAACTGTAGTACTGCTTTCACTGGAGTCCATAAGCAGGGAACACTAATTGTCACAGCTACGTCTCTTACAAACTCGTCATACATTTCCTTCTTTGTAAGATCTGCCTGTCTGTTTAGAATTCACCCAAATTCGTGCCTGCTAATGTCTTTTTCCACATGAAAATTGTGGAAGGATTTAAAGGCAAGGGTCACATTGTCTGTAAACCTTCTCTCTCATCTACCATTATATCTTTTATGGTTTCTTGAATGTCAGGGTTCTCAGACTTTTATTATCAAGATCTGTTTCTTTAGACTTCATCTACTTTGTTAGGCGTCAACTTAATGTCTAGCAAGCAAATCCCAGTGCAGCATTTTCTAGAAATTTTAGTTGCATGCGTGACCTTACTTCCTCCAGATCATTTTATTTTTACAGTCTGCATAATTATTTTTAATTTTCTTTAATGAGATATAACTTTTCTCAAGAACATGATTCTTATTCCTCTGTTTAACCTTCTATTATAGGTGTCTGCATATGATAGATATTTAATAAATGTGATGGTTGATTAACTGCAGAAGCATTCTTTCTCTGACATGCTTCGCAGATATATTATAGGCATTCAAATATGACAAGCTCCAGTTATATCGGTGTACTCAAATGCTACTTATCATGACCTAGACAAAATAGATGCACCTTGGGGCACCTCAGGATGGCGTAGTGGGTGGAGGTGCCTGTTACCAGACTTGCATTCTTTTCCCAGGATACACATGGCGGAGAGAGAGAACAAACTTCTTTGGGTTTTCCTGTGACCTCCACACTGACATGGTCACAGAAGCCTTTCCTTCATTTATGTCCCACAAAATAAAGAAATGAAATGTTTAAAAGATATATTTAAATGTTTAAACAAGACTCTTCACTAAATTTAACTTTTACTTATTTCAAATAAAGACCTGTTGACACATTACATACCAATAATGCATTTTTAAAGTCAATACATAAGTATCTATCAATGTACAATCTCTCCAGTCAGATATGCCTGGAAGAAAAGGTAGAAATAAAATATAAATTAAGCAATATCTTTTTCCATCACCCATCTGTTTTAAGTCTCCTCTTCTGTAGTATAAGAAGATTTTGGAAGATACTCAAACTTGAAAGAAATGCCAAGCTGATAGTTAATTCTGCATGGGATGATCCAAGCTCATCTTACTGGATAGACTCATATTTTCGGTGTTCCTGAAATCCTTTTATTTTGTGATTTTTTTCAGTTATGTTGTAGGTAGCTGGCTTCTGAAGGGTAAACTGTCTTTGGGTGGACCTTTAGAGGGTTTTGGAACTTGGTATCTAGTCAGCATAGCTTAAACAGTAGGTGAAGTGACAATATATTCCCACCTGCCTATGTTCAAGACAAAAGGTTGAATTAATGCTATGCTTTTGTCATCTCTGAGTTGGTGAATATACTCATGAACTATTAGGTTTTAGCAAGTTTCTGTCATCTAGTCCTAACAACTTTTCAACATGGAGTTAGCAATGCCACAAGAGCACAGCAAGAAGTTTTCCCTCACACTACAGGTTTGATCTTGGGCCTCCCAGACTGCAGATCTATAAATATCATCTTTATGTTCTTTATAAATGACCAAGTGTGTGGTATCCTGTAGTGCAAAAAGAGCCAAGCCACAAGTCGGCAATGGAGAAGGATGTGACTTTAGCAAATACCTAAAACTGCCCAGGCTGCTAGAGAACTGGCTGACAGGTAAGGGCTAGAGCCTTTTGAAAGTAGATGTATGAAAAGCCCACATTTCTGTCAATGGTTCATTAAGGGTAGTTCTGAAAGGGGCTCAGAAGAACAGAGATTCTTTTTAAAGAATTTTTTTAAATTTATTGCTTTATATCTCACTTGTAGCCCCCTCCCTCGTCTCCTCTCAGTCCCACTCTCCCTCCATCGTCCCCCTCTGCTTCTCCCCTAGTCCTCAGAAAGGGGGATACCTCCTCCCTTATCATCTGACCCCAATCTATCAAGTCTCATCAGGACTGTCTGCATCATCTTCCTCTGTGGTCTGGGAAGGCTGCCCCACCAGGAAAAAGTGGTCAACAAGTTGGCAACAGAGTATGTCAGAGACAGTCCCTGTTCCCCATATTAGGGAACCCACATAGAGTCTGAAGCGCCTATTGACTACATCTGAGCAGGAGGTCTAGGTCCTCTTCATTCATGGTCCTTAGTTGGTGCATCAGTGTTGGTCTCCTCATGGAGTTCCTGTCTCCTCCAGGTCCTTCTATCCCTCAACTCTTCCATAAGACTCCCTGAGTTCTGCCCAACATCTGGCTGATTCTCAACATCTGCTTCAATCCCCTTCTGGTTGGAGTCTTTCAGAGGACCTTTATGGTAGGTTCCTATCCTGTTCCCTCTATTCCATATGCCCTTCTGAATAAGAATTAAACATCCACCCTAGTGTCTTCCCTAGACAACAGAGTGCATGCACGGACAACCCCTGCTCCTCTTATTAGAGGATCCATAGGGAGACTGAGATACCTATGGCTACATATGAGCAATGTATCTCAATGCATGTTCTTTGTTTGAGGCATCAGTCTCCACCCCCTCCCCCAGGCCCAGATTGTTGGCTATGTTGGTCTTCTTGTGGTGCTTCTGTACCATCTAGGTCTGATTTGCATTTCCCTGATGACTAAGGATGTTGAGAATTTCTTTAAGCATTTCTTAGCCATTACTCTCTTGAGCATACTCTGTTTAGCTCTTTACCCCATTTTTCAATTGGATTACTTGGTTTGCTGGTGTTTACTTTCTCAAGTTCTTTAAATATTTTGGATATTAGCCCTCTGTCAGATGTAGGGTTGGTGAAGATTTTTTCTCAGTCTGTGGGCTGCTTTATTTTTGTTTGTTTGTTTGTTTGGTGTTTGTTTGTTTGTTTGTTTGTTTGTTTTTTGGTTCTTTTCACAGTGTCCTTTGCCTTACAGAAGATTTTCAGTTTCATGAGGTCCCATTTACTGACTGTTGATATAAGAGCCTGAGATGTTGGTGTTCTGCTCAGGAAGTTGTCTCCTGTCTCAATGAGTTCAAGACTCTTTCCCACTTTTTCTTTTAACAGAGTTAGTGTGTCTGATTTTCTGTTGAGGTCTTTATATTTGCATGGATTTTAGTTTTGTGCAGATAAATATGGACCTATTTGCAATTTTCTACATATAGATATCCAGTTAGATCAGAACCATTTGTTGAAGATTCAGAAATATACCCACGTACCTACAGATACTTGATTTTTGACAAAGAAGCCAAACCCCTGCAACAGAACAGAGTTAAGATAAGATATAGTAGTTAAAGAAGGTCTTCAAAAACCTCAGAGGCATACAAAATATGCAATTTAAAGATGTTTTTATTATTTCAAAGATACATTTACAATGAGACAGGTTTACTGCTGGCAACACTCAGCCTACACAAGAAAATGATGAGCATCAAAGAACCTCCTTTTGGAGATGGCTTCAAATCTGGCAAACCAGTCAGTGGGGAAAATGCTGCAGTTTCCTCCACAGACAGAATTCTGCCTAAAAATTGGCAAGCTTGGATGCAAGCAGAAGCAACGGCCAAACTCTGCCAAGACAGAGTAAGCAAGTCCTCAATAGTTCCTGCTTCACAAATATGTCTGTCATATATATTGGGCCAGAAGGCTAAAGATGATGCTCCAACGTTACAGAGAGTTTTGGGTGACTGTTCAAGCAGCAAACTATCTCTGTCATCTTCTCATTTGGGAAGCTGATAACCTGTACTCCCTGTATACTCAGGTAATTAATTTTATTCCTTCTCTAGTCTCTGATGGGGTCGAAGACCTGCTGTGGACCATCTCAGCCAGGTATAGGTCCTTGAGAATGGGAGTTCTCGAAGCGTCAGTTGGCAGAAGATAGGCGAGTGACAAACAGACCAACTCAGGGGAAGTTTGAGTCTGAATGCATTTTGGAGACAAGCAAGCCAGGTTTTATACACATTTTAAAACAGGGGTGTTCTCTCGTGGTTACATTATGTTTCCATACAATTCAAAAATACAGGATGCCGTGTAATTATGTTGTCATCAATCTTAAACATTCATTCATAAGTCATTAGATTGGTATCAGTGCATATGCCCTCTTTATCAAAGATCAATGTTCTCTCATTATGCCAAACATCTGTGAGTCAAGACAGTTTTTTTTTCCTTAGCTCTTCTGTCACTATCTTGAGTTTTAAAATTTTATGTGTAAGTCATAATATAAACTATTCACTGGTGACTTATTCTTAGCCACGTTTTTATTAACAAGTGGAATGGAACCTAGTGGTAAACTTGACTAAATGATCCTTGCCTGTAGTTTCAATTTAAGGGTCTCCTAACAACATAATTACATCTGAAAAGTTCTTTGATAAGAAAGTAAAAACAAAGGTAGAAAAAGGAAACAGTCAGAATGTTCCCAAAACAATGAATGATATAAGAAAAGGAGGTGGCTGCAATGAGTTACTCCTGGCAAGAACATTAGACCCGTTTCCAGGAGGCTTTCCCTTGGATAGGGGTTGTCGCCTCGGGTTCTGTGGTAACGTTTGTCACACAGACTCCACTGGAGGGGTTGTGACAAAGACCAGATAGTTTAGTTTTCAATTACATTTAGTTGTTTAGGGGTTAAGATGTTTTAGGTCTAGATAGGTGTTTTAAGTTGATAATTATGAGATATGATAGAATTGATTTACATTCAGAAGTTTAGACTCATCAAGATAGGAAAAAAAATGCTTTCTTCAAGGCTGCCAAATACAAATAGCCAAAACATTATAAATGTAACATATATAATTCCTGATTATTTTATGGTTTTTCTTGCTGTAGATAGTTTATTGTATATATGTATAATAATATAAATGTCTATGTAAAATTATTTAATAAAAAAATCAAAGCCACATCTTGTAGGCAGGTTAAATTTTGGTCTAAGGTTTATAGGTGGATTGGTGTTCCCCTCGCCACCACCTCTATGTTTCTGCCTGTCTAGAAGGTGGCTTTCTCAGTCTCTTGTCCTCCACTGCAAGAAGACCAACAGAGTAAGCCAACTTAGTCCAATGGGGGATTACATAGATGGAATTATCAACCAAAGACCATGCATAGACTGGACCTAGGCCCCCTACACATATGTAACTGATGGACAGTTTAATTTTCATATGGGTCCACTAGTAAGTTGAGTTGGAACTGTCTATGACATGACTCTGTTGCCTGTCTTTGATCACTTCACCCTAACTGAGCTTCTGTGCCTGACCGCAGTGGATGAGGAGGAGCTCAATGCTGATGCAACTTGATGCGCTGAGGTGAGTTGATATAGGGGTTCCCTGTTTCTCAGGACAAGGGTAAGGGGATAAGGGAAGAGGGGGTGTGAGGGAGGGACTAGGAGGAGAGGAGGGAGGGGACTACAATGGTGATGTCAAGTGAATATATAAATTAAAAACAAAAATAATTACATAATTTCAGAAGGGCTATATGAAAAAAAACTACACGAACAGTCACTGCTACTACTGTTTTCCCATTGTATTTTGAACTATCAAACTGAAATTAAAAGTCAAAAAGAAAAAAATTGTAGCCATACTCTATTCAGAGATTCCCTGAATGGTCATGTGTGAAATATAGATAGTATATGTAGGCAGTAAAGACCTTCGTTCCTTCCTTCCTTCCTTCCTTCCTTCCTTCTTTCCTCCCTCCCTCCCTTCCTTCCTTCCTTCCTTCCCTCCTTCCTTCCTTCCTTCCTTCCTTCCTTCCTTCCTTCCTTCCTTCCCCCTTCCTTCCTTCCCCATTTTCTTCCTCCTTCCCTCCCTCCCTCCCTTCCTCCCTCCTTCTCTCCCCTTTTCCTTTCATATGTGTGTGATATAGCTATGCAGATGTACATGTGCCTCGGTATGCATATTAAGATCAGGGACTACTTTGAGGAGTTGTTTCCATTCTCCCCCATGGGTCCTTGTAATCAATTCAGGTTGGCAGGATTGTTTGGCAAGGACTTTTGCTCTCTGAGATATCTCACCATCTCAGTAAAGGGCATTTTTAAAAATCAAGGAGAAAGTCTTTTGGAAATGGAAGAAAGATCATACTTAGTTAAAAGTGGATGGGAACTTGGCTGAATTCTCTGTGTCCTTGGATCCCTATGAAAGGTGGAACTCCACAATAATGTACAAGGATAATTGACAAAGTATTCACGATGATATGTAGCTTCTTTTAACTATGTACAGTAAGAACTGAGAAGATAGAAATTCCTTTAAAATGGGATTTGTGATTAAAAGAAGCAGAACATAAGCATTTAGAGAGAAGTCTCAGCCTAGCCATATAATACTTTTCAAAATGCTTAAGAGACATCATCAAGAGTAGTGACCCAAGGCTCCCTGTATAAGATCAGTGAGGTAAGGAAAAGAGTTTTACTCATTAATACAACAGGATTGTGACCCTGAGAATTCCAGAGACCTTTGGGCATGGCCTTCCCATCATAGATCCAGAATGCTGTGGTGTTGAAGGGGAAAGTGGTTATAGGAAGATGTCCAGGTCACATGTGGCCCAGAGCTCCCTTGGATCTCTGTTGACTGTACTGTAATTTAAGAGTTCTCAGCTCTTCCATGGCCAGGTCTCTTGCTGCTCTGGAAGACACAAGCTGTGAGCTTGTGAAGCATCAAGTGATATAGAAAATACACAGGCTCTCAATATAAAGCTTCGTCCACCCTTGAGGTCCCAAAAAGAGACCTATCACAGAGGCCAGGTTGACACAGACAGTCCCACTGAGGCATTAAATAATAAAGGTAATGGTGTGGGACTGCCATGAGATCCCAGAAAGATAGAATGAAGAGTCTGTGCTTTCCAACCAGGAGAGCTGTAGAAAGGTATATTTTGTTTGTTTGCATTTTGTTTATTTTTTTAAGTGGTGGATATACTGAATAGTTTTATGACAAGTAGAGCTAGACATAAGCTAGAGTCATCAGAGAGGAGGAAGCCTCGATTAAAAAAATGCCTCTAAGATTGGGCTGTATTACAAGCTTGTAGGTTACTTTCTTAAGTAGTCACCAATGGAAGAGGGCCCAGGCTGCTGTTGGTGGAGCCATCCTTGGGCTGGTGGTCCTGGGTTCTATAAGATAGCAGGCTGAGCAAGACATGGGCAGCTAGCTAATAAGCAGCACTCTTTCATGGCCTATACATCCAGATTCCTGCCATGTTTGACTTTCTCTCCTAACTTCTTAGATGATGAACACATGGAAAGTTAAACCAAATTAACCATTTTCCTTCCAAGTTTATCATAAAAATAGTAATTCTAACTAAGACATAGAAGGATTGAACTATTACTAGTCTCACATCTATCTGCATACTGCTTGGAAGCTGTGTGTGTCAGTTGCCACTTTAGAGAACCTAAAATCATCTGAGAAGAAAGTTTAAAAAAATGGTTTTTATTACCCATTCTAGTTCCAAAATAATGACAATGAGACCTATTAGACTTATTAATAAGCTTTAAAGTATGACAGCTAGGCAGATATTGACCTATTCTAACCTATCTATAATAGCCTGGTTACGTCCAAGCCATGTGCCCCATGTCTCACCTTGGCTACTTTTGCTTTATCTGTCTGTCCACATGGTGATCTCCTCATTGTAACTGCCTCATGGCAACCTTCTCTTTCTCCTCCTCTTCCCCTCCTCCTCCTCCTCCTGCTCCTTCTTCTTGGTTCCCACCTGAGATCCCCTGACTGTGATCAGAAGTCCTACCTCCTATCCTCTTTGCCCAGCTATAGGCTGATCAGCTTCTTAATTGACCAGAAAAGATGAAGAACAATTTTTTAAACTAAAATCTTTAAAATTAATTAACTTATTTATTTGTTTTATATTCCAATTATAGTTCCTTTCCCTCCTCCCAGTCTCACCCTCCCTCTCTCTTCCATATATCCCCCATCCCTTGCCCCTCAGAAAAGGGGAGCCCCTTTCCTACCTACCTATCCCAGCACATCAAGTCACATTAGGACTGAGCTCATCCTCTTCCACAGTGGCCTGGCAAGGAAACTCCACCAAAGGAAAGTGATTGAAGAGCATGTAAGTAAGCCTTTTTTAGGATCTACATGAAGACCAAGGTGCCCACCAGATACATATGTGTAGGGTGCTTACACAACATTGAGTTAAGAGATTCTTGACTGTGACCAAATCTCAGGGCACATAAATCAGTATCTGAATACATAGTATACAAGAGGAACTGTCTACACTGTATTGGCCTGTGGGTGTGTCTATCATGAGTTATCTTATTTAGGTTAATTGATTTGGAAGACCCACTATAGACAGCACCATTCTCTAAGCAGGCAATTCTAAACCATGTAAGAGTAGAGAAATTGACTTGAGCCCCAAAATACAAGCAAGAAAGTGAGCATGCTTGCCTTTATTTCTCTCTGCTTTTGACTTTCGATGTGATAGGACTAATTATTTTATGTTCTTGCAGCCTTGCCTTCTCCTCAGTGAAGGACAGTAACCTGGAATTATGAGCTAAAATAAACCCTTTATCACCAAAGTTGTCTTGTGTCAGGATGCTTCATCACAACAACAGAAATGAAATGAGAACAGAAGGCAATGTTCAGTGGCAGAGAGTTCCTGGGAAGGAAATCAGAGCAGTTTAAGAGCCAGCATTCCAAAAATATGTCTATGTATGGTGTTGTTGTCCAACCACAATAAAACTGTCTTAGGGCACTGAAGTATGTGAAAGGGGTGATCTAGGAGAGGAAGGAGGGATAGCATGTGCTAGGTGTTAGGTGGCATCTTTATAATCTAGTGCATCTTCTGCTTTTTTTGTGACTAGAACCCTATAATTGATCTTATGCTACTGGAGTGTGTGTGTGTGTGTGTGTGTGTGTGTGTGTGTGTGTGTATTTGTACAGGTGCATGTGTGCACATGTATGTGAAAGTCAGAGATATCATTCCGTGGGCTCTTACTGGCCTGGAATTCACAAATAAGCCATGCTTGCTAGATACTGAGCCCATGGGGTCTGTCTATCCCTGCCTTTCCAGTTATGGGATGATAAGTGTGCTCCATCATACTCAGTGCTCAACATTTTTTACAATGTGGGTTCTAAGCTTGCAAGACAATCACTTTACTAACTGTCATCTCCCTAGTCCTTGGGGCTAATTTTTCTTTAAATAATACACAAGTATGTTCAGTTTCTGAAAGAAAACCCTTAAAGCCATTTGTATACCTTATGAAAAGGGCTTTAGCAATGGAGAATACAGTCTGTTGCATAGTTGTGCAAGACAGATGAAGTCATACCCAACACTCTCTTTTGGGCCCAGGGCTGAGGTCCACCTGCAGGTGATTCTGAGATCATCAAGATGCCCCAGTCTTACCACACTTCAGTTATCCCTTCTAAACCTATGGTCCAAAAGCCACTAAACAAATCGAAGAGGTTGGGTAGTAGAGTCCTTAAAACACATGCCCTGTAGTTCTATCATATACTCAATGAGCCAGAATCCTGAGGCTCCATCTTTAGTGTGAATTTTATATTCCCTATTCTCCATTTCCTCCCAGGCATATGCATGCTACTCATTAGTTACAGAATATCTGCAAACACTGCTGTTCACTTACTCTTTTTTCCTTAATCATCTCACTAAAACTTTCAAGATTGAGCCTATGGGACCTCTGTTTGAAATACTTCTGTCATAGGAGTATATCTCTCTTTTCCTGAATCCTTCACGATAAAATCCATCAAAAGCATCCTTAAACATTATTGAGATTACAAAATATAAGCTTCCATGATTTAAAAAAAAATCAGCCGGTCTGTCATGTGCTTGTGGAGGGAATAAAATAGTCACCTCCATGATGAATAAGTGGTATCCATTTCTTTCTAAATGTTGGCTATTAATGAATAACAGTAATTACGTGGTGCAGTCTAGAGCTGGTATGATCTATAATTGTGTAACAAGAGACACAATTAACACCAAGCTTGCAAACTATTATTGTAATGAGCATTTGATGTGAAAGGATCATTATTCTTTAAAAAGTATGACTTAATGTACCAGTTGGTTTCTAAGGACACACTAAATGGCTTAATTATCTCTGTTCCAAGTTGAGTTTTGAGACTGGAGTACAGATTGCTGAGGACTGACCTTTGTGCAGAGATGGAGATGGGTGGCACCAGACAAAGAAAAGAGGAAAGGGGAGACTCAGCGGGGACCTTAGGAAGCGCTTTGAGCTCATCTCATTGAATCCACTTAACATCTCCACCTGTAGTTGGTGGAATCGAGTTGCAGAAAGTGTTCAGGTGTGTTAATGTGAATGAACTAGGGCCTTGTATAATGGATACTCAGGACTTTTCAAGAGTTGTCCTTGGTGATTGGCATGAGAAAAGGGATCCTCTGAGAATTGTTGACTTTCCACTCCTTTTAGAAAGATGATTCCTGTCTCATCTTCTCTGGACTACTTATTATATGTGGTTGCCTTCATCTTTGCTTTCTTGTCTAAGTTTTCTGCCTTGAATGGCCTTCTCTGGGCCTCCTTCCTCTCTAATTTCTACCCATCTTGAGTTGACTGTACTTGAATCTTAAGCAGTACCATATCTTGGCATCATTCTAAAAGACAATCCAAAGAAGAAATGCATCTATGGATCAGGAATAGTTTTAAAATTATATTATAAATAAAAGGAAGCAAAATTAGTTTTTATTCTAAGGGGGCAAAAATTCCAAAACAGAATAATAGTCTTTCTATTTGCAAATAGATGAGAATTCTTCAGCCTTTCTTTATATTAGCCATCATTTTGAAAGTTGTAAAATGGCTTTCACACATACAACTAACCTAGAAAGACTACCCTTAGGCTCTGCACAATGTATGATTTTCTAAAGGAGCACACATTTTCTCCTGCACTGCTCAAAGGAGCTCAAACTAAGGTTCAGTGCCTGTCATATCCTCCTGCTTGGTCCATAGTGTTTCCCACTCCAATTTAGGCATGTGTGAGCCTCAGTCATTTTTGCTCATGTGATCCAGTGTCCAACTCTACTGTGACAGTGACTTCTGGGAGCAGGAGGCTAGAGTTGCACATTAGGTTTTGTGTTTGCAAAGTTAGCCCAAGTCTTCATGAATATGCTTATCACCATGATGGTCACTGTCCTTTGAATCCTGAAGGCCCACATGCTGAAGGTTTGGCTACTCTTTTAGCCCTTTCATTGTTGTGACATATACCCACCTTGGTGTTTCAGATGGCTCAGATCATGGCCTGAATAAGATATGAAGATGATGGCTGGAGTTCTTCACCTCATAGTGTCAGTAAGCAAAGCTCCCCGAATAGTGTTAGGAGCTCAAACTAAGCTTCAGTGCCTAGGCCATTTGCAGGTAGAGTTTATATATAAAGCATAGCAACTGCCAGACTGTAACATTGTTTTCTTCTTCTTCTTCTTCTTCTTCTTCTTCTTCTTCTTTCTTCTTCTTCTTCTTCTTCTTCTTCTTCTTCTTCTTCTTTCTTCTTTCTTCTTCTTCTTCTTCTCTTCTTTTCTTCCTTTCTTCTTCTTCTCTTCTTCTGTTCTTCTCTCTTCTTCTCTTCTTCTTCTTCTTCTTCTTCTTCTTCTTCTTCTTCTTCTTCTTCTTCTTCTTCTTCTTCTTCTTCCTCCTCCTCCTCCTCCTCCTCCTCCTCTTCTTCCTCTTCTTCCTCCTCCATCCCTCTCCTCCCATGTGCCTTAAGGCTATCAGTTCTTCTACCATGCCTTTTCATTATGGTATTCTGGCCCCAAAGAAACATAGCTAATGGCGCATGAACTAAAACCTCGGAAACTGTGAGCCAAAATAAACCTGTCCTCTCTATAAACTGTGTCTGGTATTTTGTTACAATGCCTAAAAGCTGAATGATGAAGTGGCTAAAGCAAATGTTGGACTGAAGGAATGTACATTGGCTTCCTTTCCTTGAGTTATATCTGCTTTACAAACAATGCTGTTATATAAATGGAAAATTAAGGCTCAGAGAGGTTGAATTTACTTGCCTAAAGTCACACAGTGCATTCAATAAGAAATTCAGATTTCATGCCCATACAGTCTAAGTTCCCAGCCACTAACTCATATCCTCACAAACAAATTGCTTTGTGATTGAGACCAGCTCCAAACTACTGCCACTACATAGCGTACAATACAAGGGCTAATTCCTGACAATTGCCAGAGAGGAGTAGTTGGTTTTCTCTGAAATTAAGAGTAAAATTTCTCAGTGGAAATCCAGTTATAATGTCAACAACTTAACTCCATCAGTATGTTACTGTGTGTTTAATGTTATTAACATGCTATGATTTCAGAACAAATGGAGGGGTCTCCACCTGCATACCACCTTTACTGAAAGAACTGTAACTTTTTGTCCTCTTTTTCTTTAAAGCCAGAATGTGTTGTTTAAACAGGAAGGGGTCACTTTGAAACAAGGAAAAAGAATCACCTTAAACAAAATTGCTCCAGCAACTTAGTGCCTTGAATCTTGCTGTCTGCACCTGTACAAATTGTTGGCCCCCTGTTTGTAGGCAACAGAACTGGCATGGAGGGTATGGGTGTGCAGAAAGCCACTCGACACTTAATCACAGCTCTCTGGGGATGTACAGGCTAGGCCAGGGGAAGCATCTGGGCCTGATAAGTTATTTCTGCAACGAACCTTTGAGGTAGATTACACAGACATGCATTTATTTCTTGTGATTTCTTTTCTTCTCCAGAGATATTTCTCAGTCTAAAAATCCTTTAAGTGCCCCAGAGGAAAAGCCTCCTGTGGTTACCCCCAACCAGGCTCTTGTGACAAGATATCAAGCACCATTTGTGAGTGTCTCATATTCCTGGTTGGCTGTGAGTAAATATTAATGAAGTTAGAACTTGCTTGAAAGAAGAAAAGTACCATCCTAGTGGGTGACAATACAATGAAAAGAGCTGGGAAAATGGGATGTTGCTTCCCTTGTGACCTTTGGTCACAAATATCTCAGTATCCTCACAGGTGCTAAGCAGAGTTAATCATTGGTATCTTGCTCAAAGTAGAGGCAGAGTGATCAGGGTGAGTTAGAAATACTATGCAAATGAGCGTCATGCTTTGTAAGATCCAGCAAGTGCTAACAGTGAGTGCCCCATCCTCAATAAAAGAGAAGCTGAGACACGACTTTCCACCTTACCTCAGCCGAAGCTGCAAGGTAGACACATGGGTGATCTCATTCAAGTTTTGGTCTAAGTCTGTAGAACACAGCTGTGTCTCACTGCTTGCTCTGAGAAACAGTACACAGTAACAAACTCATGTGGTCATTTGCCCAGAGCCAGAAAATGTGTCCATTCTTTATACAGCGGGTTCTACAACATCTTGACCAAAGCAAGTTATAGGAGGATGGGGATTATTTCAGCTTTTGGTTCCAGAAGGAGAATCTATGATGGCAGGGAGGAGCATGGAAGCAGGCAGACAGAGGAGAAAACTGAGAGATCACGTTGTCAAGGTGACAATGAAGCAGGGAGTGATGGGGACATGGACCATAAGGTTCTCAAAGCCCAGGCCTGGAGACATACTTCCTCTAACAATCTGCACCACCCAAATGCTCCACAACTTCCCCCTAATAGCACAACTCACTGGGGACAAAGTGTCAGAATACACTAGCTTATGGAGGACATTTCTCATTCAAAGCACGGCAATATCCATGAGCCAACTGACTGTGCATAGAAAATAGTGTTTTGTTTTCTCAAGTGCACCTATTTTGACCATGTAGAAATATAAATGTAAAGACATTTTATTACCATAATTACCTATTCAATACAATATAATGAATTTTTAAATATGGCCAATTCATGTAGAAATGATTTAAACATGTGAACAATGTCTAATATTTAGCATCTATACAAACAATGCAATTCATATGAAGAATTTGAGCATCTGCAGACTTTGGTGGAGAACATCCTGAAACCAGTAACTCACAAATATACTAAGAGACACCTCTAGAAGTCCCACCTGGGCTCATCATCATTAGTCTCTTGAATAATCTCAATTCTTCATAAGGGTCTTCTGGTAAACCATATAGACAATGGTTGGTAAAATTTAAGAAGAAAACCTTACTTTGTGTAAGAAATCTTTAACTCTATCTGCTCTTCCTTTTTGAAATGGTAGAACTGGCTTTAGGCTGAAATCTGTTACTCACTAGAAGTATTTAGCAGAACTCTTTTTGACAGTACTAGGGATAGAATTCAACTCTGTATACATACTTGGCAAACCCCTTACCACCTGAGCATTTAACAGAAATCTTAAACTTTAACTTTTGTTTCATTGTATTTGCTCTTAAAAGTTTGTATGCTGGAAGAGATTATTTGGTTTTAACTTGACATCTCTTAAGATATTGAGAGATATTAAGATATAGATTATATGCATAATAATACAGCAATGATAATATTAGTAAAGGTGGAACGCTGCTGATAGGCACTTAGAGGAATGCTCATCTAGGCACCCAAGGAATGCCTCTGTGGTGTGATGAGACTCTAGCTCACGGATGGATGTCTGGGGGCAGGCACACCCTTCAGAGAGCTCTTGCCAATGTTTGATGATGATCTGCCTGTATGGACAGGAAGAGGTGCTCATGGGACTCCTCTGTCTTTTAGTTACTCAGATGATTTTGATCCCTGCGTCTTGTGCTTCATCTTTGCTGCTAAAAATAAGCCATGGGAAAAGGATGGTGGGTTAATTGTTTGAGGTTTCCTTGGGTGGCCTTTGTTTTAGCACCATGCATATTCTATGTGGCTTTATTTCTGAGCAGAATCAAGCAATTCTATGAGTGCCTCTTCCCTGGTCCAATCCCACCCCTTACTGAGCTGTAAGCTCACCTACTGCAGCATTGCTGCTGAATCCTGCCAGAACCTGCAGGCTTATGAGACCCCAAGGACAGACATTTGCTCAAAATTCTTTACATCTTTGGGAAAGATGCTTAGTCCCATAAAGATGATATACTGTAGAGACCCAGAGGGGAAATATCTTTCTGAGTGGTGCCAGTACCAGTTAGACACGCTTCTAAGCTCAAAACAGAGTATATGGATGCTTTTCTTCACATAACTCCTAAAAATGGTCTTTGAGCCTTGTTTTCTACTTCAACGTTAATTCTTTTTAGAATGTTCAAAAATCCAATATGGCTAAAAGATTGTTTCAAGATTGAATGGGCTCTGATGTAAAAAGAGGGTATTAAACCAAATGGGGCTTGGCATGGAGTCCCCGTAGCTCTACTGTTGCTGGCTAGAGGGATTCTTCCACTAGTTGATGCTGGGAGTAGCTCATCCTTACCCCTAGCCTTTCCTATTATTCATATGTATCTGTACATTGTTGCTGAGTGTTTCTTTGAATGTGGGGCCTGAATAATCTTTAGATAGAGCTGTATGAAAGTATCACAGTGTATGATATGACCCTCTTCTCTGATTGGTTGAACTGACAAATAGGTACTTTGGCATTGTTACCTTCTACAGATTTTGGTTGATTGGTGAAATAACTCATCCTTTATGACAGAATATAAAGAAAATGAGTGTATTTTGCACATTGCAAAGGAAACAGTGAGTGGGACAGTAACAGAAAAAGAAATGCTTGCACATAGTCTAAGGCTATCCTGCCACTAACAAAACCAATACGAATGACAGCCTGATCTCAGAAGCTAAGCAGGGTCATCCTTGGTTAGTATTAGGGTGGAGAGAAATGCTGATGGGCATACTCCTTTCAATGGAATCATGTTTATGTTGAGTCATGTTATTACATGCAATATTCTAGCATGTTTTGTTATTCCTGTTATAAAACTGAGGGTAACTCTGTGGTATGGGACTGTAGTTGATTTCATTGGCCATGCTTGGCCTATTGAGTGGAACAGTTCCTTAGCTTTTCTGTTTGGGGAAGGCTCATTTTGGGGACCTCTATGCCTCTGTGTTTCTCAGTCATGGCTGTCCATCCACAAATCCCATTCCTCAACCTCAATCAGCATCTTCTATGGGTGCCCATGGGTCTTTATATGGACCTAAGAGAATGTTCGTTGAGAAAAACTTGCTGTATGATTTTGTAGTTGGATGATATGGAATATGATACACAGGGCTAGGCTGCAGTTGGAGTCCTCCCCCCATGCCTCACTTACTTGTGCCTTTAAAGATAATCTAACTCACATTTACTACTAGAAGCAGAACTGTGTTTAAAAGTTTATCCTATTATAGTTTTTTGAAGATTAAAGTTTTGTTAAGACAAAAAAAATCCAATTATGTGTTTGTGTATCTGTGTGTGTATAAATATTTCACTTGTATGCAGATATCGACAGAGGTGAGAAGAGGGCCAGATTCCCAGGGGCTAGAATTAGAGGCAGTTGCAAGCCTCCTGCCTTGGGTGTATAAACTGAACCCATGTCTTCTGGAGGAACAGCAGGTTCTCTTAACAGCTGAGCTATCTCTCCATCTCTCAATCCACCACACTGTAATCTTATCAGTGACCCATACAGAAGTAAAATGAGCAGATCAGTATACACTGGTCATCCTCATGCAGAAAGCATCCCATAGTTTCTTGTGCTCTAAACAAACCAATCCAGGTGGCCCACCTGCCAAGTGCCTACTGTTTATATAGGACTACAGTAAGCATTTATTTGATGCTCATTGTTAATACTTCCTTCCATCCTAAGAACATGGGATTTAATGAAAATGTCCAGTCCCTTATATTTATGGTGAAGAGGTGTTAAAAAAATTTAGCTTTCCTCCATAGAGTTATCTTTCCCATAGGAAAAATAGAAAAATGGAATAAGACCTTACAGAAAATAGTATGGATGAAAATAAAGGCAAATGTAATTCAAAAACACTTTCTGTACCTCCCCCTGAAAGGAGATCACTACATTCATTGTCAAGAACACCAATGGGAATTTATAGAGAGCTAAGTTAATAAACAATGGTATGCTTTTAACAGGCCTAGTGTGAATCAGGTTCCTGTTACTGTGACAAATACTATAATCAGATTGCAAAGGAAAAAGGTTAATTTTTGTCTGTCAAGGTTTGGAGGATCCAAGGTTCCAATCTGTGATTAGTTGATCTTGTAGGCCTCCATTTGCACATGAGGAAAGGAGTTTATAGCTGAGTGAAATTGCTCATGTCAAGGCCAGGAAACAAATAGGAGAGAAAAGTGAGAGACCAAGGACCTACAATCCTCTTGAGAATGAGTCCCTGATGATCTAAATAGCTGCTGTGAGGTTCCACTACTGAGTACTGGTACCTTCCCTTAATGCAGAGTTGGAACCAAGGCTTTAGACACATAGTCTTTGGGACCATTCTAAATATAGTCAACAGAAGCTGGTCATGGGTCAGGCTTGTCACTTTATATAACCAATGCATTTAATGAGACTTGGAAAGGAGACAGGAAAAACACCGAGTCTTACTATTAAACACACACCACACACTTGGAAGTGATCCGTGGGAGAGTTCTACTTAGAGAATAACGTTTCCTTTCTCCTCTAGTCTTCTACAATGTCTGTATTTTTCTCTATATAGTTTATGAATCCTGATAAAGGAATAATAGTGCATATCACAATTATTGGGACATGCTGGCAATCTCATTACTCCAAAAGTCCCCCATGCTTAGCATACTCACCCTTTCACTTTTAGATCTGCCCTTCAAGGAGTTTATCATTTTTTTAACCAAGTATTTTTTATTATTGCCATTTTCCAAAGAAGGAATCAGCTTAGAAGGAATTTACATCTTTGAGACCACATGGCCATGAAATTACAATGTAGATCTTCCCCACACTCACAAAGTGGACCCCCTAAATATGTCTCCCAACATCATTGAGCTAATTGCCTACACAAATGTTTTGAGGTTCTTGTGCTAATGTCCATGAAAAGGAGAGTTCTGCATTCTATCCATTTCATGCAAACAGGCTTCTGATTTGTCTAGAAGATGAACCAAGAGAAAGAAGGATGGAAGGAAGACAACCCTGGTAAAGAACAATGCAGAGCTTTTGGCACTCATCTACTCAGCATAGGTGGAGTCCCTACTCTGGGTTAGGCACTTCACTAGGTAAACATATACCTTAGTGTTCCCTGCCAGGACTCAGCCATGGCCACAAATGGCAATGCAAAGAGCAACAGCTGGAAGGCTAAATGGTAGGTAAATCCTGGAACTAGCATATGCTTCCCATTCTGCCCCAGCCTTTTGCTTAGCAAACCAAAACCCAGGCCAAGGGCTTGGAGCTGCCTAAAGATGGATCCTTGGAGGTCGCTAAAAGCTGCTAAGTGAATGTTCCCACTTCCCATCTGTCCCTCTAATCACAGCCCCTGTGCTCCCTTTAGTCACAGCAAGTCCCCACATGGAGGGCATGGGAACAGACAGGACATGTTTCTGCCAGCTCTTTGCTAAATGTGATTCTCAGAAGGTTTCTCTTCAGCCTCCAAAGGAAGCAGGCATCGCTGGCTTACGCTCAAGTTCCCCATAGCATCTCAACAACGTCATGTGGTCTGCACTAATTGGACCCACCAAACTCATTACCAAAGGAGAGCCAGAGAGCTTAGGCAATTAGTGATGATTTGGCCAGTGTCCACCATCACCAGATGGCCTCTGCATGTCCCCCACATTCTCAGGGAAATAACACATGGAAGCAGAGCTGATGTCCTGTAAAGGGAGAGACAGAATGAGCATTCTAGATATGTAGCGGGAAGTAAACATGATACCAGTGGCCATGCTCATTAACATAGGTGCCATTTATCCTACAGCATACAGCAGTGATGTACCAGACACACACTGTCAGCTAATCCTAATGTCAGCACTATGGAGGGGGGCTTACATCCTCCCTATTTCATTGAAAAGACCACCAACACTTCCACTAGCTGTAAAAGGCACTCAACAAGGATATTTGAATCTAGGAATCAGTCTCAGATCTATCTGGTTCTGAAGCCTGGTCAGACCTCAAATAGAACATGTTTGTGATAGGTTTTTTTTTTAACTTTTATTTTGCTTTTAATCCTCTCTTAACCCCCCTTCCGTGTTCTCTCTCTCTCTCTCTCTCTCTCTCTCTCTCTCTCTCTCTCTCTCTCTCTCTCTCTCTCTAAGTATATGAATATGACTGCAGTGCCCACAGAAGTCAGAAGCAAGCATTGGCTCCCCAGGAGCTGAAGTTGCAGACAGTTTTGAACTGTCCCAACATGAATGATGGAAACTGAACTTGGAACCTCAGCAAGAGCAGCAAATGCTCTTAACTGCTGAGCCATCACTCCAGGCCCAGCATTGTGATAACTTGATAAATGTACTAACTTGTTAGTTCCTGGGCCTAGATACCACCATCTTGAATACATCACAGCTCATATTTGGCACTTGATTTATAACCATAATTCCCTTATGCTTAGCATCAATGCCTCTTCTGTCACCAATTCCCAATGAAGTCAAGACTTGGGTTTTTTTCCCCACCTTTTTGTCCACACATTGCATTGCACCTGATATATAAAATGTCATCAGAATTTCTTTGTTTAGTGGACTCATTGTTTGCAGGCAAATAAGCAACAAAAAGGGTGAAAGGAAGATAATACCTGTGGGCATATAGAAACACCATATGATTCATATTTACATATATCTGATAAAGCTAAGTCTTAGATGGGAGAATCACCTTTGATTATAATGTTTGTCTCCCTCTATAGTAATAGAATTGATAGGATCAGAGGAATCTACCAGATTGGTTTATATAGTATGAGCTGGGTAGTCCACCAGTAGCCAACTGCATATTGGCTGAGTCTAGTAGCCACATCCAGCATACAAGGTTTACTACTTCCACAATACCAATCTCTTGCTGAAGGTCTGGAGGATTCTTAGAGAGCCACCAGCTATAGTCCAAAAACTCTTGGTTCTGAGTCAGTGAAGGATGGCAGCAACAGCAGTAGCAGATATAGAGTAGATGCACATATCAGCAAGGAGCGAATTCAAATAGGTAAATGGCGTGTAGCTTTTCCTTCAGACCTCTTCATAGCTGGGCTGTTAGTGGAAGATGCTTTGCACTCAGGGATGTGTATCTTAGCTGGTTTCATATCCCATTAAGTTGACGTTCAAGACAAATCATCACAATGTAGTCTTCTCACCACAGTGACTTTAGCTTTCCAGTGGATCAGTGATGGTAAAGCAGGGAAGACAAATGCAGTACAAGTTCTTCCGGCGTTGCATGCTCAGGCTTTGTTGGAGTGCATGTAAAGTCATTCCCTCTGGTTTCCATTCATCCAATCTTCTAGACTCAGGGCTTCCACACTGTCAGCTATGACACTCTATGAGCCCACACATCATTTCTTTACTGTCTACCTGTACTAACTTGCAGTTAGTAGAGAGGAAGGCAAGGGTATGGTAGAAGATAGGATTAAGCACCCCAGATTTAAGTGAAGGAGTAGACAAATATGTGAACATTTACTTCCTGCTTGGCCTGGTGCTTCCAAAAACGGCTACTTCCCATATCCAGAGGAAAGAATACACATGCTTGTTCCCAAGGAATATTCATTGGCTCCTCACTAATTTCACAAGTCAATGGATTTTTGAAATGCCTGGCTTAAGCATTTGAAACTCTAAAGCCCACTCCTAGTGACACATTTTCTCCAACAAGGCCACATCTCCTAATGCCACTCCCTACTCATTGAAATAGATGAGCCTATGAAAGCCGTTCCTATTTAAGCCATCACACAACATTACACAAGCACAAACAAACAAATAAAATAATTGTTTTTTTTTTTAAAAGAAAACAGCTAAATATAGTGTGCCTCACTATTAACTGTGAATTTTTTAAAATTAGAAAACCAAATAGTTGCCACAGGTAACATTTCATGTCCCTTTGCCCCTCTGACCAATTCCTGCTTTTTCATCATTTTTACTACAGTATATAGGCTATCCATCCCAAGGTAATTGTGGATGGTGCAGAATACTCCAGAAACAGCAGGATACTGCTGTTGTGACAAATGCTGAGGAACAGGCTTTTATCTATGTAATAGTTTCAGTGGGCCTTAAAGTCTTAATGTCCTGGGCTGGTAAGTCACTTGTCTGAGTGCTCCTTTGGTAGAGAACTGCAAAGCATCGCTTTCTATAAACAGAAACCCCTTGCAGTGCTTACTCCAATTTAAATGGTTGAACATAGATAGCCTAGTTGAAGAGGTTTGGGGATTTGGGACAGAGAGTGAGCTGTGTCTGTTTGCCCTCTTATGCAACTGGATAGAAATGAATCCAGTCAGAGTGCTGGCAGTCACCCGGACAGTCAGGCTAATTAGATCTTTTGCCTTGAATTTTCTCCCTACCCTTCATCAAAATGCAGGATGCACTCCCATCAACTGCAAATTCAGAAAGCTTTTGTTGAACCCGTAGACTTGTTCTGGTGCATTAGTGGGGTGGGAAGAGGAATGAGGTGAAGGACATCTCTCCTCTCAAAGCTCTCAAGTGGTTCCTGGAGATAGGTAGGAAGGAGGAAGCAAGAAGCAAGGGCATGTACCTGAAAAGAGAGCTGTGGGTGGGTGGGTGGGTGCAATGCAGGGCTTCAGAATAAGTGGTTTGAATAGAAGGTGCCAGAATCAGACTATGCCTATCTACCAGCCATGTGACTTTGAAGAAGTTACTTTGCCTTTTTGAAATTCAGTTTTCCAAGATACAGAAGTGGGCTATAAGCATCCCTATCTAGGAGGTTGTTTTGAGGGTTACAAGGATTTCTTTTGTTTTGTTTTGTTTTGTTTTTTCAAGACAGTGTTTCTCTGTGTAGCATTGGCTGTCCTGGACTAGCTTTGTAGACCAGGATGGCTTCGAACTCACAGAGAACCGCCTGCCTCTGCCTCATTGAGTGGAGGTGCTGGAATTAAAGGTGTGCGCCACCATCTCTTGGCAGCAATGATTCGTTTTGATTGTAAGCTTAACACGATGTAGAATTACTCTGGAGGAGAGGCTCATGAGGAATCATCTAAAGTAGGTTGGCTTGTCATCATGCCAACAGCAGCGTACCACACAGCACACAGTAAATGTATCTTTTTGTTTATCCATCATCTTTGTAACTATCTGTCTGTTTGTCTATCAATTTATTTACCTATCATCTATATATATCTATGTATCAAGTATTTATCATCTATCATCTATCTATATCTATTTATCCATTATCTTCTTATCTACCTATCGTCTGTTTTTATTTACTATCATCTATGTATGTATGCATGTATTTTGTATGTATATATTTTTTGTATGTGTGTAGTGTGTATATGCGTACATGTATATGTATGTATGTGTTTTACAGAGGTGACAATACTTAAGGGAATTAAAGAAGAGTTCAGAAAGTTTAAGGAATACGCCTAGAGAAATACAATTAACATCTGTACTGATGAGCTAATAAGCCCAAACTGGCCTAAAGAAAGAAGCTGCTCAGGTTGCAGGAGAGTCAAGGCTGAAAACTTAGCTACAGAACTGAGTCCAGTTGCAAGGTGAATGGGGAGAAAAAGTCGGCTTGGTATATTCAGGACCAGATGGAGTGGGCAGGTGGATGAGTAGATGGCAGTTAAGAAGGCCATGCTGAGCTAAAGTCCTAGGGACAGTGGGGATTTCTTGCCTATAGGTTTTGTCACATCTTCCATCTTCAAAATGGAGTCAAATTCTGCTTGTAAAAATTGAATCTCTAAGAGAGAGGTACAGTCTGATTTTTAAAAAGCATTGTTTTACACTGTATGAAGTAACTTAGAGTAGGATACAGCTTGAAATAGGCAAATACCTATTTCAGGGATAAAGAGAGACACAAGTATCACTAATAAGAAAAGACGCGTTTGGGAAGAAGTCAAGAAAGAAACAGGAGGAGAAAGATAAACAATCTCAGGGAGACAAGAACGGGGCTGTCTGCTCAGGATGGAGCGGATCAAATAGTACTGGAGAGCTAAGAAGGCTGGCTTGAAAATAGATCAAGAATTGAAGCAATTAGTGATTATCGATGTACTCATTAGAGTAGTCTAAATGGAGATATCCATTCTAGCTAGCAAAGGAGCAGCCTAGGGCACGGGAGCAGTGTGGACAAATAAGCCTTCAAGCAATTACGAGGTAAGAAATACTAAGTCAAAGAAGGTTGAGGGCAGAGGGGACCAGAAGCTTTTAAAAAAAATATATATATATATATATATATATATATATATATATATATATATATATATATATATATATGTTTGTTTTATTTGAAGGAGTGTTTTGCCTACATGTGTGTATATGTACCACATGTGTGCCTGGCCCCCATGGAGTTCAGAAGAGGCCATCGGATCCCCTAGGACTGGAGATAACATGTGTTTGTGAGTCACCCTATGAGTGCTGAGAACTGAACCTGGGTACTCTATAAGAGGAGTCAGTGCTCTTAATCATGAACCCATCTTTGTAGCCCTGAAACTAGAAGTTACACAACTAGAAGATTGAGATATTCCAGTAGTTTTGAAGGAAAGGCTTTGATCAAAAAAGAGTAGATAAAGTTAGAAAAGTATCTGTAGAGCATGTGAGATGATAACAGAAAGTCGGGGTGGTGGTGGGGAGAGAGCTAGGGTGATGGCTTAGTTGACAAAGGGCCTGTCACGTGAGCATGAGGACTTGTGTTTGGGTTTCAGATAACCATGTAAAAGAAAAAGGTTGTGGTTATGGGCACCTGTAATCCTGAGTGAGCAGTAGAGCCATGGATATGACAGCTCCCTAGATCATACTAGCAGGCTCATGTAGCTAACTAGTGGGTGAAAATTCAGTGGGAGAGATTGTCTCAAGAGATGAGTGAAAATGATGGAAACAGAATGTCTACTGCCATCAGCCTCTGGCCTTTACATATGCTTACCTGTATGCTTACATGTCCACACACCTGTATACACATGTACATACACACAAATGCACACACACATGCACACACACACACACACACACACACACACACACACCATTAGAATAGTTGGTCTCCAGTGGACAGGGAGACTCTTTTATCTTGGGATAGGAGAAAATGAACTAAGGGTACATAGGCAGATAGGTTAAATAGGAAAGGCACACTGACCTGGATTCTTCTATAAACTAGGGAGAGTTTGGTTTTCATTAGAAGGCAGGAGAGGAGAGTCCTGGTGACCCCCTCAGGAATGGACTGTGTAAAAGACCATGAAGAAGATGAGAACATCAAGTATAGCTGATTGGGGCTGTAGGAGGGTGTGCAGGGAGAAATCATGGCTTTCTCCAGCCTTGTGGGAGAATGAAAGGAGAGATGGGGGAAACTGGGAAGACGGATTCAGGGCTGATGTTGGGGAGGAGAAATTTATGCTACCTAAAAGACAAGAGCTGTGGATGTTTGAAGTAGCTATCCCAAATGAACTGGCATTGCTGTAGTCCTGATGGAGAAGCAGATGTGTTGGGTAAACTAGAAGTACAGCACATCTGACCCTACTCTTCTGTCCCAGAATTTCCTAGTCTTCCACTCATTTTAGCATAAAATCTAATGTTTTTTTCTCCACAATAAAATGTTATTTGTGCGTGTGTATGTGTGCGCATGCACGCGTGCGCACGTACACCTGTGTGTGTTCATGTGTGCATGCATTCGCATATGTACACATCTGGAACTCAATGATCTTGAATGTCATTTTTCATGTACCATTCAGCTCGTTTTTGAAGAAATAACTCTCATTGGCCTGGGGCTCACTTACTTGGCTCAGCTGCAGATGGCCTTAGAGCCCCAAGGGACCTGCCTGTTTCCACCTCCCCAGTGCTGGGATTGTAAGTACATGCCACCATGCCTAGCTTTTTTACGCGGTCCTCAGACACATGTCCTCATGCATCAGCTGAGCTCTCTTCATAGGCTACAGCTCTGCACATAATCTTGTCCCAGTGCGTGCTTGGACTGTCCTTGCTTGGCACATCCTAGCTTGCTGATCCCTCACACAGAGCACATGCTTTCTGCAGCCAAGACCTTTTGACTCTGCTTTTCCTGCCTCCCAAAGAGCTGTTTCCCCTACTTCTGTCAAAAATTTCAGCGTATGCATCTTTCTTTTCAGCTCAAATGTCTTTCCTGGTGTTTATTTGTCTGAGAGGATAATGGTAGGAACCGTGCCATCCCTTTTCTCACACAGCATACTTAGAGAGTCCATAAATATTTGCTATGTAAATCAGGTATCAACAAGAATAATAGCAATACTTATCACAGTATTTCTAGACACCGGGTGACATGTGGAACATAGTTCACATTCTTAAGTCCAGCAATAGTTCTGTTGTGCATTATACAAATTAGTGCAAAGTTATAGTGCCATTAAATAATTTACCCAGTGCCACTCCTCCCCATTACTCTCTGCTCCTTTTCCTTCTCCCTGCTCTCTCTCCCTCTTCCACGTCCTCTTTATTTTATGTTTAAAATTTAATCTGCAGCCTTGCACATACTAAAGGTGTACTCTCCCACCAAGCATTGTCCCCACCCACGCTCTACCGCTGAGCTATATCGTCACTGAGATTTTCTTCTTGACTAAACAGGGTTTTTGAACTCTGGCTATTGTGACATAAGTTTGTGCTACTAATTCTGATTCTTTTTGCCATGTGTTAGGGAGGTCATATCTATGGACTGATAGATGAGATAGCACAGATGATAAAGGAATCCCCAGGTCCCACATGGTAGGCAAAGAGAACTAACTCTTGAAACTTGTCATCTCACTTCCATGTATCATGGGCACACACACACACACACACACACACACACACACACAAGGGCACACATGGGCACACACAAGCACATGTACCCATGTGCACACTTGCACAAATGTGAATAAATAAATAAAATGTAATAAACTAAGCTAAAAATAAGGAACATTATACTGATGTATCTAAACTCAAATTGTTCATTTTCAAACCAAAACCAATAATCTAAATTTTAAAAATATATTATTTTTGTTGTGGATATAAAATCCAGGGCTTTGTGCTTGCTAGGCAAGCACCGGACCACTGAGGAATATCCCAGCCCCAATATTCCAAAGTTTTACAACCCTGAAATTAGTTCTTGAGTTTTTCTGAATCTGCACTCTATTTCCATAGCATTTTGAGCCCATTTCAGTACTGAGTTTAATTATTCAGAAAGCTTCCCGAGGCGTCTTTCCCCTTCTGATTCACATCCCTTCTCTCTGTGGGCCCCTATTAAAGAGATGCTGAGATGCAAGCAATCAATGTGAAATATGTATTTTAATAGTGGTTTTGGCTGCATGGGAAATTCACGGAATTAGGAGGAAATGGAATCCTACCCTATGCACCATCTAGTCAAAATGGTATTTCATCAGCCTGGATATTTTATTCTTCCACAAGAACTCTGCGTCCCTGGAGCTGTTTTAATCTTGGCTCATTAAAAGTTAATATAATTTGGATTGGTGCTATTCATTCTGTTTTTGGGCCACCTCATTTACCCAGCACAGTCTGTGTTTCCTTGCACCCGCTCCTTGCGAACACAGACACATTCATTTTACCACCACTCACTATCCAGGTGGGAACAATCAATAGTTGATTATTGGTAAAAGATAATCTTCACAAAGAGGTACTGACTCAAATGTCAGCTGCAAGATAGATGTCAGTGATTTATCTGATAATTTGGGAATGTCAGGAGGTAATAGAGAAAGAGTGCCCTGTTGCGGCCATTACCTAGCCAGGGGAATTTGTTCACCATTAATGCTCAAGCTGTGAAAGTAGCAGAAACCTGACCCCCCCCCCCCCAGGCAAGCTCTGCAGAGGGATGACGGGAAGCTTAGGAAATGGAAGTTCTTCCATCATGACTCAGGAAGAACTGATGTTCAGAATCCCCAGTAAAGTGTGAGATGGATCTTTTGTGTGAGTGTGTCCAAGTGTGCATGAATTGTGAACATATACATGTCCAAATGTTTGTGTATGTGAATGAGTGGGTGTAAGTATGTGCATGTGAATATGAGTGAGTATGGGAGTGCATAACCCTGTGCGTGACTGGGTAGGTATGTGAGCATATGTGTATGAATGTGTCTGAGTGTCTGAGTACGCATGAGCATGTGTGAGTATGCGTGAGTATGGGAATGTGTCCATAGGTGTTCACAAGTATGTGAATTGGGGGCAAGTATGGATATGTGCTTGGGCATTGTGTGAGAGGGCCTGTGTGTGTAAATGTGTGAGCCTGTGGAGTGTTTTACTGTATATGAGTCAGCATTTGCAACTATATTTGAGTGTCCCTCCCTGTCAGTGATAGTGTGTGTAAGTGTGGCTGTGCATGCCTGTGTGTTGTGAGTGTGGGTGTAAGTTATGTAAGTATGAGTAAATGTAAATGTGCGAATGTGAGTCTGAGTGTGAGGTTTTACATAGTGTGTGCGTGCACATGTGTGTGTGTTTCTCGGGTTCATATGCAGCCCCTCACGCTTCTGAGGCCAGTGCTTCCTGACTGAGCCATCCCTCACCCTGAGATATAATGTATTTTGGAGAATTATGATCCTGGGTGGAGGAACAGATGTGACCTGGAGGCTGAAAGCAAGGATGGAATAGCACACATATTGCTCTTCTATTGAGGACTGACACCCACTATTGTGGATTGCTGTAGAGTAGGCTCTACCATTCATATTGGGTTCTACAGTCATCTACTTATCCACATAATCTTACACTCGTGAATTCCATCAAAACACCTCCAGAGGTCTTGTTATATACAGACACCTGCTCCAGTAGGGATGCAGAGTTCTAAAAATGCTGAGGTACTGCCCTGCTTCTGGGAGTGAGGCAGTCTATGGAGGTGATGATAGATACCAACAGAATAACCACTGAAGCCCAGTATGGCCTGCCTTGGTGGTAGAAGATGGAAATGTAACTGAGTGAGAATACAGTAGAAAAAGATGTCTACCAACATAGAGACTTTGGATGTGGATCTTGAATGATGATATCTTCCTTGCTTATAGGAAGTAGAGGTGAGGCAACATGGTGTTTAAGGAAGCAAGGGCAGTGGTCCAGGATGTCCCAAGAAGATCAAAGGCCCATTTGCTTGGAAAATAACAGTATGCGAGCTGGTGCTCTGGGAGTTGAAATTGAATCAAGCAAGGGAATGGTACTGGATACTATATTTTCCGTTGCTCAGGACAACTGCCCTCTAGGTTGATTCCTGACTCATGTACTGGGCAGCTCATAATCCCCTATAACTCCAGCTGCAGGAAATACAAAGCTGTCCTCTGGCTTCTGTGGTTAACTGTATGTGTGCACAACTGTGTACACACGCACACGCACACACACACACACACACACAAAGATGAGAGAGAGATTCAAGAAAAATATAAGAGTGATCACGGAGATCCCTGATAAGTGCAAGAAGAGGCTTAGAGGCATAGGTTACAATTGTGATATGTCCATATCTTTCTATTGAGATGAATAAAACATGTATGGATCCAGACAAGAGCAGGCAGAGTGGTTCAAGAGCAACTGACTGAGAAAACCTTAAAGGTATGCATTTGTTTCTTAGCAAAAATAGCAAAACTCTTAACAAAAATATCTCAGGTTGGTTTGTATAAAGATTATATTTTATATGCTACCTAGCTTTGCAAATTTTTATTAGTTGCCTATATTGCATTTTGGTTAAATATCTTCTTTATGCTAATGAAAAAAATAATCAAATCCCCTTGTGTAGATGCTAATGGCTATTTCAGCAGAATGAAGAAACATGTTGGAAAGTCAGGCAGGGGCACATAATGGCACATCATTGAGAGTTCTGTTGATCCTTTCCAGAATAAGATCTCACCATAGTAATTAATAACAAACATTTTAGTGGCACCAAAATGTTTACTATAATTAGAACTGGGCTAACACTTGGTGGCATTTGTCTCAGCCATAGGTGTTTATTGGTTCTTGTCTAGATATCTCTGTGGAATACTGCATATACATGTTTCATAGTTGAGTTGAGATGATGCTTAAGTTACATCTTGTCTCTGAGTATATTACTTCATTTAGAAGTATTTATTAAGGCTCTTAAATCTTGCATGTGTGTGCGTGCATGCATGCACACGTGTGCACATGTGTGTGTAAGTATGTGTGTATGTAAGTGTGTGTATGTGCATGTGAATTTATGTATGTGTTTATATGCATGTTTGTGTATATTTGTGTGTGTTTGTGTGTAAGGATTAGTAATGTTGTAGGGCAGAGTAAAAATCCAATACTCAAGATGTACCAATTTTTTCCCCACCCCCAAGGATTTATTTTATTTTATTTTTAATTTAATTTTTTTTGCCTGAGCAGCTGCTCTTGCCCTGTGCTAAGCTTGTCATTCTTTTCTTTTTACTTTATTATAATTAATTCAGATTACCTCTCAATTGTTATCCCCTCACCTGTTTATTCCCATTCTATCCTCCTTCCCTCTTCTGCTCTATTCCTTTCCCCTAGACCTCTGACAGAAGGGGGCCTCCTTCCCCACCACATAACCACAGCCTATCAGGTCTCATGCTGATACCCTGCATCTCCTTCTTTTGTTTTCTCACAGGGCCTCCCCACCAAGGAGGAGTGATCAAATTGGGGGCACCAAAGTTCATGTCAGAGACAGTCCCCACTCCCCTAACAACCCTCGAGAATGAGCTGTCCATTGGCTAGATCTGAATAGGGGTTCACTGCATACATTGTCCTTGGTTGGTGCAACAGTTTGTGCAGGCCGCCCTGGGTCCAGATACACCAGCCTTGATGGTCTCCTTGTGGGGCTCCTGAAGCCTCTGGGTCCTTTCATCTCTCCACTCTTCCATATCATTCTCAGCACTTGGCCCAGAATCTGGTTGCGAGTCTCAGCATCTGTCTCATTCTCCCGCTGGGTGGAGTATCTCAAAGGACATTTATGTTGGTTTATTATCCACTTATATATAAGTATATACTATTCATGCCTTTCTGGGTCTGGGTTACCTCACTCAGGATGTTCGTTTCTAGTTCCATCAACTTGCCGGCAAATTTCAAGATTTCCTTTTTCTTCATAGCTGAGCAGTACTCCATTGTGTCCAGATGGGATAACGACATCAATATTGGACCAGACATATCAAATCTGTTAAAAGAAAAAGTAGAGAAGAGCCTTGAGGTCACTGGCACAGGAGACAGCTTCCTGTATAGAACACCAATAGCTCAGGCTCTAAGAACAACAATTAATAAATGGGACTTCATGAAAGTGAAAAACTTCTGTAAGACAAAGGACAACAGAGAACCAAGCTTTCTTAATCAGAGCAACTTTACTGATTTGAACAGCACACTGACCAGCCAGGTATGCAGTACAAACTTGGGAGCTGATACTGGAACCCCACCTCTTCTGGGTGAACATATTTTAAGCCCCAAATTACAACCAACATGTGTAGATAGCATCACAAGATCAAAACCCACAAGCAGATGGACCACCTAAGATTACACAAGAGGGAAGAATAGTAGGCTTGCTTCTATTTTTTTACATATACATTTATATTATTACACATATATACAATAGATTACATATACCAAGAAGAACCATGACACAATCAGGAATTATATAAATATTACATTCTGAGTGTTTTGGCTATTTGTATTTGACAGTCTTGAAGCATACATCTTTCCCATCTTGGTGTGTCTAAGTTTCTGAATGTAAATCAATCTCCATCACATATTGTCATTATCAACTTAGAACACCTATCTAGACCTAAAAACATCTCAACCCATTTCTGAGTCATGGGTTTTGTGGTTGAAGGACAGAAGAAATCCCAAAAGAAACAGAGCACATTTTTACCCTTGACTTGACCTTAAATGGAATTCAAGCCCCAGCAAAGGGTGGGTGCCTTAAGATGGCCATACTCATGCCAAACTTCATCCTTTCAGTAATACTAGGTGATTAGCTCAGAGAACCATGTGTGTTAGTCACTGAGTTACATCCCCAGCTCTTGTTTTACTTCATATTTTGAGACAATGCCTCACTAAGTTGTGAAGACCTGTTGTGAACACATTCTGTAGCCAAAGGAGGCCTTGCACTTAGAGCTTGCCTCCTTCATCCTCCCTAATGGATGGCATTGTAGGCCTGCACTACTAAGGCCAGCTTTGGAATTCCTCAGGACTTTAAAATTAATGCAGTCATAAGTGGTAGCCATTATTACTTTTCTCTGATTCTGTTTGGAAAATGCTGAGGGAGAAAAATTATTAGCTAACTCGTCAATCAAACGACAAATTTGTGAGTGAGTGGAGCAAAGGATAGGTGCAGATCGCTTTGGTCTTAAAAGCCAGTTCCCATGGGCCCTCCCATGCTATCTGCTGTGTTATGTGAGCCGAATGTCAGCAGGGGTCCTTCTGGGAGTTCTATGGCAGAATCCTGATGCTAGGCTTCCAGCAGGATCTATCATTCCTACTACAGTATCTCCTCCCCTTTTATGTTGATACCCATGGTCAGCAGCCACTGCATCCCAGCAGCTGCCAAAAATCCTGCTGTGTTCCTATAGACTAAGTCTCCATAGGTTGCCAAGGCGTGTCTCTTAGTCCTGGATTCAAGCATTCCTCCTGCCTCAACCTCCCAAGTAGACAAATGTCTCACATTTTCTCTCATGTATGTTTTGTTTGGGATACTCATAAAGGTTAGGAAACTAGTAAGGCTCTGTAATATGGTAGGAGTTGGGGCTTTCATGGGAGGGGATTTAGATTGCAATTCTATAAAGGGATAAAGGGGAATAATGGAACATGAGGAAAGGGTCAAATTTGGGTAAAGGATGGGAGGGCAGGATAATGGAGGAATACTAGGAGGGGAAGTAATGTTAAAGATATTTTGAAAAAGACATAGGGAAACTTACTATTGTAGAAGCTTTCTATACATGCATATATACAGAAAGTGGTTAAATGGAGCTACCCTGAAATAGGTTGGCAAAGCCTCCATTAGATACCACAAGGTGACCAAATGCCCAGTGGATTATTGAAAATGGGCCACCTCTTTTGTAGTTTTTGGGCAGTGAGGTCCCATAGATGCCATAGATCCCCAAAAATTACAAGCAGTCTTTATTTTTCAGGGTTACCTTCCAGAATTTGATGATCCTTATTGTCAATGATATAACATACTTAAATATCCATGCAACATTTGCCTATCTGGATCTGAGTTGGCTCTCACAGAATGGTTGTTCACAGCTCCCTCCACGTAGCTGAGAATTACACCTTTTCTTAATATTTGACTGATATCCCATTGTGTGACTATGCCACATTTTAGTCATTGGATGTCACCTGGAAGTTCCTCCCTACTGGCTAGCTGTCACAGTGCTGGCGGTCACTATGTGTGTTACTAGAGAAGAGGAATCACCAGTCTTACTGAGCTGTGAACTCTCCAAATTACAATAGTCAACCTGGCAAGACACAGCATGTCCTGAGCCCCTGTGTATAGATTTTAGCACTTGGAGGCCATTTTGTTTTGGATGTACCATATTTAAATGCTCAATAGCTGTGTTAGGTTATCTACTATCTTAAATAGTACAGTGATAGAATGTACCATTTGTATTGGTTGTCTCTAGGCTCAGGGGTTTGTGTGAGTGTGCGGGTACCTGCATGCATGTGGAGGTCAGAAAGTAACTGAGTTTCTTCCTTGTCACTCTTCACCTTATTTTTTGAGAAGTTTATCACTGAAGCTGGAGCTCACTCATTCAGCTAGGGTGCCAGCCAGTGTGCTCTAGGGTTCTTTCTGGCTTGCTTTCTCATCCCTGGAATGCAGACCTGGACTCCCATCTTTCTGGGCTTTTTACATGGTTGCTTATGCATCCATCTCTCCCCACCCAAGTATTCGGCTTTAATCTCTAACCTATTATGAGTCTTCTGTGTAATATATATATATATATATATATATATATATATATATATATATATATATATATACACACACATATATATAATGTATATATGTAAAAATATATTAATTAATATTTACACATATATATTGCAGAAAAGTCTGTATTGGGATGAAGTCAGTGGGAAAGTGTACCTTCTTACATAAATGATAATTGTTCTGAAATCCAGAAGGAATTCCACCCAGGTGGACAGATATTTGGTGGGAGCATCAATGCTACTAAGTCAACATTTGCTTTCCCAACCTTCCCAGAAATACGGAAAATCAAATTTATAAACACAAAGGCTTACATCTCATCAGAGACCTTAATATAGAAAATCATAAGAAGAATCCAGTTCTTGGGTAGTGGAAAGATAATTTAAAAATGGAAACATGATTGTGAGTGCATAAAGATCAGAAATTCCTACAATGCTTAAGACTGCAAGATTAACTATTTTAGTTGTGCTATTTAGTCTAAGAGAGGGAGCAATCTGAAAAGTGATTAAGGTCAAAGAAGCATTTTTCATATTGAAGAGAGGAGTAGCCTATTATTACTTATTCACCTTCACGGAATCAGCCAATAGTCACTGAGTACTCTCCAAACGTATGGGGAAATGAGCATTTATTGATGGTTGGCCATGTTCCACTAATGGTTCAAATGCATGCAGGAGTGGAGCGATCCCTTGTAGCTATACTTATAATCCCTACATGATCAACACTGAGATTGAGATGCACCAAGGTAAAACAGTATGCACAAGGACTCACAGCTAGTGGGAGACAATCCAGAGCATTTCCTACATGTCTGATCCCACAACGGCATCAGGAACTACCACCAAATGGAAAAAAAAACTATCACCATTTTTTGTTTCTCTTTTCAACTAGAAATTCATGACAGAAATAATGAGCACATCAACAATCTGATACACAAGAAAGAAACAGATATGCAGTCGGGAAGAAGTTTGGTGGATGAAAGTAGCACACACACCAAATATTCTCTTCTTGGGTGAATTCAGTTTGCCACGACTGCAGCCATCAAGAGTTGAAACCACCACGAGCATTTCTGAGTAACCGGTGAGTCATCTGCCCACATTTCCCAGCACATTATAAATAGATAAACACCATTAAAGTCGCCTATGGGCCATTTATGATCAGAGCCTGGAACCAGGAAGTACCTGACTTTTGGATAATTAGATTGAAACGAAACAGTTTTTAGCCAGGAGGAAGCATTGTTTTTCATTTCTTTCTAACAGGTCTTTGATTCCACCAGAGCCCTCCTGTCCCCAAATGCTTTGTTCTCTTTATTTGGTACCTCACTACTTTGGTGCTGATCCTCATATTGCATTGCTCTGGAATACTCAATTTCTTATAATGAGAGAAATCAAGTCCTAGCTCAATATTTTATAAATATGTCCAGTTATTAAGCAACAGATCCCTCTTGTGTCTCCTAGAAAGGTGTTGAATTGATTTCAATACCATTTGTACAAATTAGTGGCTTGTGAGCTCCTAAGCTTATTTCTTGATATCTTTCCCTTTATCCTAATGCTTAATGCATGAGCTGCCCAGCTTCCCGATGTTTCCATTGTGTGGAACACAGTTTTACTGAAACAGTAGCTGTGCAAATCACAATGGTGCTCCCAAAACGTAAAAACTCAGAAGGCCAATATAGTAACTATGTGGAAAGTAAATGGACACTCTTACTATACTCACTAGGGACTATGATAGTCTCTACTATCTACAGATATCGAGGGATATTTAGGTTGGAAAAAAAACAGGAGGATTTATTGCTCTTAGATTGCCATCTTCCATGCATGAGGGTGGATTTTATGTTCACATGCTATCTTGCTCCCAAAGTTAACTTATTTACAATCCAAGCATAGTTTCTCTGATTACCTTGGGAAAAATATCTGCAGATGTTGTGCTGAAACAGCTTCAGACCCAAGGCTCTACTTTTTAGCACAAAAACCGTTTATCCTCTCAGAATGACATTATATTACCTATAACCGTTCCTAGTGACATATTTGGATTATACAAGGCGTATTTTCTGAAATGTCCCTAAGGTTTTATCTTAGAAAAATAGAGTTCCCAAGTCAAAGACACAGGGAAATGTGGGACAATATGTTTATTTACTCCAAGGCTTCTCAAGGACGTTAGCATGTAGATGTAAAAGTTTAATACGAAAGCTTCTGCCAAAAATAATGATCAAAATCTCCACTTAATTTTTTTTTTTTTTTTTTTTTTTTTTTGCATTTGGGAATTCTGATGAATTTTATTTTGAGGTATCTGTATGGCTTTGGCAGTACAATCAGAGTACATAAGCATGTGTAAAATCATATCCCATTTTTTAGAAGCTAAAGCCATATATCATTATTTTTAATATTTTATTAATTTATTCATACTACATCTCAATTGTTATCCCATCCCTTGTATCCTCCCATTCCTCCCTCCCTCCCGCTTTCCCCCTACTCCCCTCCCCTATGTCTGTGACTGAGGGGGACCTCCTCCCCTGTATATGTTTATAGGTTATCAAGTCTCTTCTTGGTGACCTGTTACCCTTCCTCTGAGTGCCACCAGGCCTCCCCATCAAGGGGAGGTGGTCAAAAATGGGGCACAGAGTTCATCTGAAAGTCAGACCCCACCCCACTTAATTTTTATTAGGTGATACTCTAGTTTGCTTTCTCCTGCTCTGATAGTACCATGACCAAAAGAGATGTGGAGGCAGAAAGGATTTAGTTATTCTTACACTTTGCCATCCATCAATCAAGGGAAGCCAAGGCAGGAACTCAAGGCAAAGACCCAGAGGCAGGAATTGAAGCAGAGACCATAGAGGAAGTGGCTTGCTCTGTTCCTTTTATTACACCAATGAGGTTTATCTGTCTAGGAATGAGACTTTCCACAGGGGACAGACCATCTTACATCAGTTATCATTAAGAAAATGCCTTACAGATGTGGGAGGTGATAAAAGGATAATCTAATCTTCAAAATTCTTCAGGTGAGATTTCCATTTTCTCAAGTGAATCTATATTTGTGTCAATTTGACAACTAAAGCTAACTGTGACAAATGAAGAACATTTTCTTCCTATGGCTGACCTAAATATGTTAATTCAAATCATGTATCATTGGCAATATTTGACTGTTATACCACTAAAACCGTCAGCATTATATATCTTTGGAGCTCAGCACTAGAGCTTAGCTTTGAGAGTTACTAAGGGATATACATGCTACCTGGACTCCTGACTGCAGTCCTTCCTCATCTTCATCCTGACCTTTAAGTGAGATGTACTCCACATATATTATTTCTATTTCTCTGTTCCTTTAAAGAATCCTGACTAATGCAACCCGAGTAGTCAATGTATAGAGTGGTGCTTTTTCAGGATGCTTATAAAGCAAATGGCAATGTTGGGAAAGTTCATATGACAAGGAATTTATGGAGAGTGGCTCTCAAACACCAGTCAGAAACACAAAGAGGTCCTCAAAGAACCCAGGCCCATCAACACCTGCATCAGCTTAGAAGTGGATCTTTCCCTGTAGTCTTGAATTAAGGAAACAGCTCTGTTGATTTCTCAATGTCTATCCTTGGGGCTCTCAAGCAGAAGGCTCACCTTAACTGTGACAGAGAAAGAGAAAAAGAATGTGTTGCTTAAACCCATGGTGCATAACATGCAATTTTTATTGCAAATATCTCTTTGGTATTTTAACTTAGATTTTCTTTGGATACATTGTCAAGAATGATGTACACTTGTCATGTTTTTAGTTACTTGAGAAACTTTCCAAGTTTGCAGTCCCACCACCAGTCTCTGTGAGCCCATGTAAGCCTTGCTTAGTTGATTTGTTGGACAATGTTCTCCTGCTGTTCTCCACCCCCTTGGAATCTTACAGTCTTTCCTCCCCATCTTTCATGGGGTTTTCCAATCTCCAAGAAGTGGTACCCAATAGAGATCTCCAATTAATACTCTCTCTCCATGTACATAATGTGTGGCTGTGGGTTTCGATACCTGTTTCCATTTGCTGCTAGAGGAAGCCTCTCAGATGATGACTAGACAAGGCACCAATCTATGAGGATAGCAGAATATCATTGGGAATCATTTCATTGATTGTTTTTCCTTTTTCTTTTTGCAAATTGGTTCTACCCTAGTTACCAAGGCTTTCCGGTCTCTGGTTTTGGGCCATCCAGGCAGTATAGGGTATGGGCTCCCTCTCATAGGTTGGGCCTCAAGTTAAACCAAACACTGCTTGGCCACTCCCACATGTTCTGCATCACCATTGCCCCAGCATATCATTTAGACAGGACAGATTGTAGGTGGAGGGTTCTGTGGCTTGGTTGGTGTCCAGGTTGCACTTTCTGGAGCCTGCAGCATAGTTTCTCATGCCAGAGAGATGAGAATGTATGTGTAAGGCTCCATGCAGGCACCAGCTTGACTTCTTTATATTCAACGAGTTGAATAAAAGTTGTTCTTAGCAATGGAGTCCCAAAGGTTCACAGGGAGACCTTCTGTTCTAGTATCAGCCTGAGTTGTTTAGAGATTTCCATGGGACCTCCATGGACAACAAGTCAACTGAACGTAATTGAGTCCTACCACGGGAAGACATGCCTGGCTAAAAAGATGGCCAGTTCAGACTGTGTATCTTCTATTGCTAAGAATCCTTATTGCAGTCACCCTCATAGATTCCACTAGATTTCTATGCCACCCTCCAAACTCCCCCCCCCCCCAATTCCAGCTGTCTCTCCCTGCACTATATCCCTCCATCCTCCTCATCAGATTCTGATTGTTCCTGCTCTGAACCCTACCAGCACCCAGTATACCTGCAGGATCTATTGAGTTTCCCTTCCCAGAGAGATCCATGCTTCCCCTGATATATACCTCCTTTTTATCTAATCTCTCTGGGATATGGATTGTAGCTTGTGATCATTTACTTAATGACTAATGTCTACTTGTAAGTGAATACATAACACATTGGTTTTTCTGTGTCTGAGTTACCTTACTAAGTATGACTTTTTTTCTAGTTGTATCCATTTGCCTGAAATTTTCTTGGCATATTTTTAACTGCTGAGTAATATTCCATTGTATAAATGTACCACATTTTTTTTATCCATTCTTCAATTGAGGAACATCAATGTTGTTTCCAGTTTCTGACTATTATGAATAAAGGTGCTATAAATATCACTGAGCAAATGTTCTTGTGATAGGATGGATTGTCTTTTGGGTATACGGCCAAGATAGCTGAGTCTTGAGGTAGATAAATTTTCAATTTTCTGAGGAACTCCCATATTGACTTTCACAGTGGCTATACAAGTTTTCATTCCCACCACCAATAAAGGAGTGTTTCCTCTGATTCACCTCCTCACCAGCATGGGCTCTCACTTGTGCTATTATTATGTAACAAAATTAAAATAATATATTCTGGCTGGCTAGACATGGTGATGAACATCATTAACCCCAGAACTCTGGAGGCAGAGGAAGGTGGATCTCTGAATTTCAGGCCAGCTTTATCTACAGAGCATGAACTGCCAGGGCTATACAGAGAAACCTGTCTCAAAAAAACCATATATATGTATTTTCTGTCCCTCATGATCTAAGGCTTCTGGAGTTAAGGTCTCTATTGTTCAATAAAATATCACTATCCACATATACCTATGATAATTGGGGAAACAATATTTTTTTAGTATTTTAATATTTTTATTTATTTTGTGAGGGTCTTTATTTAATCTTATTTTATTTTATAATTTATTCAGAATACATTCCAATTGTTATACCCTCACTTGTATTTTCCTATTGCTTTCTTTTTCTTTCTTCCTATTCCCCTCCTCTAGACCTCTGACAGAAGAAAACCTCCTCCCCAATCATATGATTGCAAACTAAAATTTTACTATAATTTTAAAAATATATTTATACTTTCTTCCTTTCCAGTGTTCATCCAGTTGAGAGTGTGGTGTATGGGTGGTAACAGTCAGTCCTACTCTTGCTGGTCATCTGTCACATGATGTCAGACGTTTAGTTTACCAAGTAATAACAAAATCTACAATAGAAGATTAAAGCTATAAATATAAAGGATTCTTTCTCTGTCTCAGTCTCTCTTGGTGTATATGTATGCACCAAGGATTAACAGAACTTAAAACAATAGAAAAATTAAAAATATAAAGAGTTCTCTCCTTGCCTATCTCTGTCTCTGTGGGGGAAGGGGTGGACATGCACATACTTGCCTGTACATGTATGCTGGTCAGAGACTGATATCAGGTATCTTTGCTTTCCACCTTAGCCTGTGAGAGACCCTCATTGATCTTGGGGTTGTGTAATTGACTGGTCTATCTGATCATGAAGCCCTAGGGAGCCCTAGTGAATCCCTAGTGGCTTCCAGCATGTAAGCCTGTTCCCATGTCTGCCTTGTATGTGGGTGCCATAGATCTACATTCAAACCCTCATGCACTACTCTCGGATCTCTCTCCCTAATTGCAAAAGACTTTGATTTTAATATGCATTTCCTAAAGAACAACAGTAAAGATTGTATTTCCAAGATGAGAAGTTGGGGATTGGTTACCTTCCTATTTCATGGATGGCTTGCATGCAATACTCTAAACTGTATTTCAGGAGATCCACCCTGAATGTTTCCCAACACTATGGTTTGTGCCACTTGTAAGTGCCCTACATTGACACTGAGGAATCTGAACAAGCAGACAGCTCAATCACCTATTTGGGTTCTCAGAAAATGTCAGTCTGCTCTTCACCACTTGTCTTAGGAGCTCCATTGCTGTGATTAAAGCATCATGACCAATAGCTTGGGAGAAAACGAGTTATCTCAGTTTCTAGTCCCACATCATAGTCCATGAATGATGAAGTCAGGACAGGACTCAAGCATGGCAGGAATCTGTAGGTAGGAACCGAAGTAGAAGCCGTGGAGTAATGTAGCTTCCTGCTTTCTTAATCTGCTTTCTCATAGCACTCAGGATCGCTTACCAGGAGCTGTACCACTCACGGTGAGCTTGGCCCTCCCTGATAAATCACCAGGCAAGAAAACACACCCCAAGTTTGCCCACAGACCAGTCTACTGGGGGAGGAGGCACTTTCTCAGTTGAGGTTCCATCTTCTCATATGATTCCAACTTGTGTCAAGTTGACATAAAACTAGCCAGCACATCACTGATAGAGACTCTTTCTCCTGTGACTTACTCTCTATTTGGTAAAAGCACTCATTAAAAAGTGGTTGAACTGATTGAATCAATTCTTCCTTTCTCTGTTCATCTTCCTACAGTTAGGCCGTTAAACAGTAAATTAATCAGAACGACCCAAACTGATGACAAGAAAAGAGAAATAAATTACTCAGATAAATGGAGAGAGGTGAGTGGGTCTGTCTGCATGACCTAAATTACTTCCCCAGTTACCATTTTATGTAGCATATGTTAGAGCGGCCTTAATTGAACAAACTTTCTGTTGCCACGGTATGAGAAGCACACCCGTCTTTTATCTTGTGAGGGTGCACTGGGAAGGTCACAGTCTTTGAGAGTTCTACCGTAAGGAAATCTGTTATTGTTGTCAGATTCGTGTATTAATTGGACAATTTCTCCTAGCCTTGATTACAAACCCCCGCTATGCCCTGAATAGATTTGTCTTAGAAACTACCTTGACAAGGTTTACAAATCAATTTTGCTCTCAGACTTTGGGCTTTTGTTTGGAAAGGGGTTTTCATGTCTCGCTCATTTTGTTCCTTCCTGGCACCAATCCCGGGCAGCATCTCGAGAACAATGCTACACCTAATTTGCTCTTGCAAATGAGAGCGATTAAAATAACTCAGCAGGAATGATGAAGGCTCTGGAATGATTTATAGGCCCAGAGTGAAGCCTAATAGCTTTGTTTACCCCTCTGTCATCCCAAGTGCCAGTGGCCATGGCTTGCCAGAGATGATCACTTCCTGCCTGTTTGAACCCTTTACTGAGCTTCAGAGCTGCTGGTCTGATCCTCAGTGCTGCTGGAATAGGCATAGGTTATTGTGGGGCCAGGAAAGCCCTGCAACTGGGGGGACTGGTCCAGAGCAAGAGTGAGGCCAAGACATGTCCAACCCCCCCCACCCAATCTCATCCTGAGACTGCTTCCTCCTTTCCTGTATGTCCCTGTGCATGTATCCTTGCAACCTCCATCTCTGCCACTCTTGAGGCAGTCAGTAGCCTGGTGCCAGGTTAAGAAGTTAAACTTCCTTTCTGCTTACAAAGTCTTGTTCAGCAAGCATGTCAAATTCTTCTTCATGCAAATAAGGCATTTGAAAAAGGATTTTCGTGTTTTGTTCACTTTGTTCCTTCCTGGCACCAGGGCCAATGATGTACACGCACCCATAAGCACCTACTCACACCCCAAGGTTTAAATGCTCAGATTTCCCCGCAATAAAGATAGCTGGATGATTTCTCTCATCTGGCTGTTTCTTATGCACTCACACTGACCAAGATCTTGCCTACCCCATCTCCTGGCTACTCTTCATTCTAGCCAGTGTGCAATGGTACCTGGATACCCTGTGGTAAAAGCAGACCTGGGATGGCAGACCATTTTTACCCACACCATTTATGTAGGTAAATAGTGGAGGTTTGCTCTTGAGCTGGTGGTAGGGTTTGGAAGGAGCTGTGTATACATTCATGTGTGTGTGTGTGTGTGTGTGTGTGTGTGTGTGTGTGTGCCAAGAGAAGCATCATATAATATAAGGAGGTGTTTGCACAGATGGGACCTAATATTTTGATCATTCTGGATTCCTATTTATTCTTAGTCACCCAACTTTGCCTTATTTAAACCTGATGTTAAACTGATGTCCAAAGAAAGGCATACAACCAAGAAGACAGACTTGAATTATCCTAGAAAAACAATTTAAATGTCATCCCTCCCCTTCCCCACTCCACAGATCTTCACTTCTGATCAAGAACAATAGGAATAAATCTGCAGCAGGATTTTGATGAATTGTCAGTGACTGTTATAGATGACAACGGGTTATGGATTGGCTCTGTCTATCTCTTACTCTCTTTTTTTCAGAGATGCCCTCAAATGGGTTTGTGAAAGGTCTGTGGATCAAAATGGAAGAATTGGGCTTACCCTCTGAAATGTCTCCGAGTCACTGAGCCATAAATTATTGTGGCTTTCCCTTTGTGTTTTCTAAATTGTAAAAATACATGGAAAGGATAAATCAAGATTTTTCTGTGTGTGTATGTATAATATATGTACATGAGTGTTCGTGTATGTATGTATGCATGCATGTATTTGGATGAGTGTTCGTGTGTGTGTGTGTGTGTGTGTGTGTGTGTGTGTGTGAGCGCGTGTGCGCATGCGCGTGCATGTATGTGGAAATCCACAGTGGGCATCAAGTATCCTCCTCAGTCATTCTCTACTATGTATTTGAGGCAGTTTCTCTTGAATCCTAGTTCACAAATTCCATCAACTCCAGCTGGGCAGTTTGTTAAAGTGTCTGCTGTCTCTCAAGTACTGAGATTACAGGTGGCTCCCACAAGTGTTTGCCTTTTATGTGGATTCTGGGGGTTTGAACTTTGGTCTTTGGTCTTCACACTTTCAGAGCAAGTACTTTATTCACTGAGCTATTTTCCCAGATCCCCATCAGGGTTTTAATAAAATAATTATCTGTAATAAGGCTTTCATGGTTAACTTGGGAATAAATAGGACTCTCATTTTCATAATGGAGGTATTTCATTTTTCCTTTACTTAGCATTTGATTAGTGGCTTACCTGCCTTATTAGCAATTTAGCAACTTAATGCTCAAGAGTTCTCTTCAGTGAAGAAACTAAGGTCTAGAATGACTGAGAGGCCCGGTAGTGGGTTTCTCCCTCTGCTCCATGCTTTGCATTCAGCTCTAGATAAAATTGCCTTTATAATATAAAAAGTGGTAGAATCAGTGGCAGTGCATTGCTGTGTTATGGCTTGCTAAGGAAGGACAGTGACTCACATGCTGTAAGAATTAGACTGATAATTAATAAATGACATTCTTTAGGTAAAGGGGGAAAGTTCATGCACCATGGAACTCTATTATGATACAAATGCCTGTCTTTTCTATGCTAACCAGTAATGAAAAGCATATCTCCCAGGAAGGAGGCATCTAGTCTTCAGTTCCAGCCCAGTGTTTAATGAAGATGAGTCTGATGCTCTCTCATCTCCATGTGCTTGAATATTCACTGGATTCCACAACGACTGTGTTCAAGTAGTTTTAGCTAATAACATGTTTGTTTGTAAATTCCCAGAGGTCTCTGGGTGCTTCTTAACAGGGGATACTTCTCAGTTCCTCTGTCATTTGTATGTAATTAGGTATTTTGCTCAGATGCTCCACTGTGCTTTCTAACCATGAGTCCTTGCTGACAGGTTCAACTGCATAAACTCAAGAGGTAAGCAGGAGTTGGTGCTGTGCAGACAGCTGCCCAGCAGGTAAAGAGGGATCCAAACCCTGCTTGCTTTTGCCAGCCTGAGCTCCCTTCTTTATCCACTTGGGAGGATATCCTCGTCTTACTGGACAATCTTACCCTGTCTGCTTGAACCTAACTTTCCCAAAAAGTGCTGTTGCATTCCTGCTAGACCTTAGCTTGGATGCCAAATCAAATTTCCTTAAGAGGAGTTTTATGTTTCAATTGCTACGATGAAACAATGTGACAAAGGTTCAGAGGGATTGATTCACGGTGGTGGAGGAAGGGCATGGCAACAAGTGGGCAAGTGGCAGGCACGGTGGCAGGAGCAGGGACCTGAGGGCTGGCCTCTTGAACATCAGACAATGCAACTGGGAATGGAGTGAGTCTTTTAACTCTCAAAACCCACCTTCAGTGACGCATTTCCTTCAACAAGGTTACACCTCCTAATCCTGCCAAATGACACCACCAAATGGGACCTAAGGGAGCCTAAGGGGCACATTTTTATTTCAATTACCATAAGAAGAGAACTTAGTTTTCGGTTCATGGTTTCAGAGGTTTTACTCGTTGCTCACATGGTCTACTGCTTTTATATGTGTCATTTTAATAATAGAGGTATTTCATTTTCATTTTCCATAGCAGTTAATTAGTAGCTTACCTGCCTCACTAGCAATTTGTCGACTTAATGTTGGCAGCTATCATGATAATGATGGCATTTAGTGCAGAAGTTTCTGATAGCATTGGGAAGTGAAAATAGACATGTGGCCAACATCCTACTATCCCTTTTGAGATATTTTCTTTCCCCATAACCAAACATAGTTGTAATAGACATCATCTCCTGAAGTGCCTACCTCCTCCCAAGGGCAGTAAGGGCTTGGACCATCACCTGTACTACATTATCTTTGGAAAGCACTTAAGACTCAGACTGTCTTTAAATATGAAAAATAAGATATAAAATATGTGCCACACAGCAGATATGATATGAAGAAGTTTATTATATGAGCATGGGGGGGAGGAGAAGGGGGACTCAGAGACACAGAGAGATAGAGATAGCAAGAGAGGAAGAGAAGAACAAGAGAGGGAGAGAGACAAGGTGGGTTTGACCTTTTATAATCCTGGGTAGGGCCACTCCTAGTGACAGCTAGGTAATGATGTCATAGGTTGCTGGGCAGACTGGGGTTATTGGTTGCTAGGCAGACCTGGGCAGTGTGCTAATAGCTGTAGCCTATAATCCCTTAGTACCAAGATGCTGGAACCACTCCAGACTTAACCCATCTGTTGACGTGGGAGCCACCGCTGTTGCAGGGCAGGGGACCTGTTTTTAAGCCTTCGTGTTAAGCAAGAGGGTGGGAATGGCTGGGACAGTGGTCTTGCTCTATTCTTTATGTGCAGCTGACAGACACTCTCTGAATCTCTTGTCCTCATACTCTTTAGTGCCCTCTTTGTATCTTTACAGCTGCTCTTTTCCATCCCATTCAGTGGTTTTGTTACTTCTCTTTACCCCATGCAGGTTTAACCTTTGTTATTCCCTTTTCAGTCATTCCATGATATGCCTGAGATTCTTCTCTGGTGTCAGGAATATGGCTGTGACCAAAAACAGCCAGAACTGGCAGGGAATTTGTATTCAGGAGGAGTTGGTGGGACACAGGCCAGGAATAAAAGAGTAAAACATATCATTTTTTAAAAATGAAAGCTGCTCTACAGTACAGCTTGAGATCTGGGATGGAGGTTCCTCTGGAAGATCATTTATTGTACAGGGTTGTTTTAGCTATTCTGGGTTTCTTGTTTTTCCATATAAAGTTGAGAATTGAATATTAGCCCAATATAGAGGTCATCTGAAAGACTCGGGGGTGGGGGGCAGGGTATGATGAACGGCCAGGACTTTCAGCTAGACCCTGGGAATAACATTGAGAGTGCTATGGAAGAGGAGGGGGATGGAAAGACAAGGAGGGTCCAGGAGCCCCACAGGGAGACCATTAAGGCTGGCAAATGTGGATGAGGAGGCTGCAAAAACTGTTGTACCAACCAAGGACAATGCATGCATAGAACTAAGACCCTCCGTTCAGATCTAGCCAATGGACAGCTCACTCTAATGGTGTGGGAGGGGAAAGGAACATGAACTGCCTCTGACTTGAACTCTGGAGCCAGTGATTTGATCACTTCACCTTGGCAGGGAGACCCTGCGAGCACACAGAGGAGGGGGGATGCAGGCTATCAGGATGCAGGCTATCAGGTATGGGAAGACCCCCCCCCCATCAGAGGTCTAGGGGCGGGAAATAGGGCAGGAGAGGAAGAGATGGTGGGAACAGGAAGAGTAAGGGGATAACAATAGGGATATAATGTGGGTAAATTAAAATAAAAATTTAATTTAAAAATGACAGCTGTTATGAGGAAAGGAATGCAGGAAGGACAAGGAAGCATAGAGGGATGGGACTGCTCTTTTAAACATGGTAATCTGGGAAATGTTTCTGAATAATAGATATCTCTCTCTGTCTCTGTCTCTCTGTCTCTCTTTCTCTCTCTGTGTGTGTGTGCATGTATGCATGTGTGTATGTGTATACTTGTATAGGCATATGTATGTGTGTGCGTGTGTGTGTAGGTACATGCACATGCATGCTAGATGTCAAAATCAGCAATCTTCCTCGCTTGCTTTCCTCTTCAGTTTTTAAGACAGGTGTCTTTCATTTGGGACTTGGAGCTTAATGAATGTAGTGCCCCTGTGTAGTAAGCAAGCACCAGGGATCCTCCGTTTCTGTTTCCCCAGCACTGGGATTTCAGGGACACAACACGGAACCTGTTTTTTATTTTTTTTTAAGGTACTAGAAATTGAACTCGAGGTCTCCATGATGGCCCAGCACACACTTTACTCATTAAGCCATGTTCCCAGTTTCTACAACAGAGATCTTGAAATAAATATCAGAGAGATCCAGCAGGGAAGCAAGACAGATTACCAATGCAACTGCCCAGGAGGAGCATGGTTAAAGTGCCACTTCTAGAGTGAGCATGGGGAGAGTGATGCCATATCCCATAAAGCTTTGCCACCTATGTAACATTTTAAGGCCTTGGTGTGGAGCCCTAAGTCTCCACATCTGCGTTTCTCAATCACACATGAGAATGCTTTAACCTGTCCTCACTGAGGGTCCTGGTCAGGCTAGTGCACTTCTCTCTCTGCCTAAAAACCCCTCCTCTTTTCTGAAGTTGCTTCCAAAACTCAAACATAATGCCATACCATTCTATACCCCAAGACCTGATCTTTCCATTCCAGCCAAACCCAGTCCCTTCCTCAGCAATGACTCTGATTTTGGAGTAGAAATTTATGCCTCTCCAAGCACTGTGGAGCTTGAGATCATAAAAAGCAAATGTGGTGTTCTTACTGTTTAATTTTTTAGCTCAGGGATTTAATATAACAAATTACCCTCTGTCTCATTTACAGCAGCTAACATTCACCAACTTTCTCTTGAACAGAAGGGTAAGGTAAAATACTACTTTGGGGAGAAGCAAGAAGTGAAATTAGTTCCTGGGGTGCAATTATTAACAGCCAATCTAAGGCAATCACGTAGCCAGAGGCAAGTCAAACCGCAGCACTCAGAAAATCAGTTTATCAATAAATGCAGCCTGTGTTCTTTACCAGCCTTGCCAGTGTAATAAGAAAACATTTTTGGGTTCTCTCAAGGTTAAGAGGGAACTTGGAAAAATCTCTTCTGATCCCATCTATTTAGGGACTCACATCATAAAACAAAGGGTTGATAACACAAAGCTATCATTAGCTCTTAAGGAGTGTCAGAAGGTCTCATTTAATCATTTAGTGCTATTAAGTAGAAATTAGGTTTCCATGGAAGCAGTGACTTTGGATTTGCAGGATTCTGGTCTTCGTTTGCTCATCATTTTCCTCTACAGGAAACAGAAAAGAACCATATGTTTTTTGTTATTTCTAAAGCTGTGGACCCAGGAAATAATAGTCTCTTTAGCCCAGTTTCCTCAGGGGTACAGGGAAGGGCCGTATACTCACTGGCTGTGGGAGTGTGAAATGAAATAATACAAATTCATTACTCTGAGTCACCGCTGGTGTTGATGAGGGATCTGGAATTTTGAATCCTGTTGCTCTGGGTTTTCCTACAGTATCGTGGGTGGGATCAAATGATCTGGATAGCTGAAATTACGTAGGAGGAAGCAGTGTATCATAGTTTGCTTCTGTTGCTGTGATAAAATACTGATCAAAACCAACTTGGACAAGGAAGGCTTTGTTTTAGCTTACAGTCCACCAACTAGGGAAGCCAGGCAGGAGAAACTGTAGTGGAGCTCATGAAGGAATGCTACTTACTGGTTTGCTTAACCTAGCTTGCTTAGCTATCTTCCTTATCCTGCCCAGCTCTACCTACCTAGGGATGCTACCACCCACAGCACCAATAGCATCTTCTAATAGCACCAAAATAGAGACAAAACCTTTAACAAAATAACCTTCAGAGAGCATCCCAGAAGCATACTGCAGTAATCCTCTTTCCAAGCGCAGCTTATTATAGCCAGCAGCAAACCAGAACTCCATATGTACTTACTGCAATTACCCCAAATCTGAGCCTCAAGCTGTGCTTGCTCAACTGAGGTGACTTCATGAGAATTTAGTTGTGGCTCCCAAAACAAGGACCGCCAGGATGAGATGGGAGCCACTGCTGGTTCCCACCTCATCCTGCAGTCCTGGGAAAGGTGTCAAGTCAACAACAGGTACTGCAGGAGGCCGCCCCAGGGATCTTCTGCCTCTGTTGAGCTCCATGAGCATGAGTTCTCAAGCACGGTGAGGTAATTCCATGGAGATAATGTGAGCAAGGAAGCAGAGAAGCTAGAATTTTGTACATCCTAAGGAATACATAAAGCATTTATCCACGCTCCTTTTATGTAATTGAATTTTCATTTATGTGTCCTAGAATTTTCCATCTTCCTATTTCTTTCCATTTCTTTCTCTTCCTTTTCCATTCCCCCTCCCCTTTCCTTCCCTTTCCCATTCCTTTCTCTTTCTCATTCTTCCCCCTTGATGCATAATTTAATAAATATGTTCTTTGTGCCCGGTATTGTACTCACTATTGCCTGGCACAGCATCAATATTAATGACTAGTATTCTTCCTTATTTGAAATAGTTTCCACGAACTAGCTACACATGAAAACAGAGCAGGCGTTTCCAAGAGGAAATGTGTCAGACTTCAGGCTACACACCATCAAGGTAAAGCCATAGAATCCCTGAGCTAGGGAGGTTAAGCATAGGAATCTTGACCCTTCAGTCCATTTGAATTGACTCATTAACCGGCCATTACTTGTACATAATTTCACGACTAATTTTTTTCTTCAGCACCGCAGTTTGAACCTAGGATTTTATGTATGCTAGACCAATGTTCTACCACTGAGTTGTAGTCCTTGCCTCTGCTGTGTGCTTAAGTCTTTAATTCCTGGAGACAGTCTTTTAGAGATGAGCCTGAGCTCTCCTGTTAGCACAGGTTCTCCCTTTAAGACAAATACTGAATCACTGTGCTGTAACTCATGGTTTCTGATATCTTTGCATTTGAGCAGAGTTCTCATGCAGAGAGCTGGAAGCCCCCTCCTGCCCTAGATTCCTTTGTCTGGGTTTTGATTCTTCCCACCTCCTGTTCCCTCTCTCGTGCCTGCCTTCTAGCCATCCCAAGCCATCTCGAAGCTGAGGGAAATCTGCTGCTGGAATTTAACTGACTCATCTGCCTTTGTTGTTGTTACTCCTAAAGGTTCCTGGAGACACTGCTACTCTGTGGGAGAGATGAGTAAAAGGCTTATTCCGTTGGGTTCTTAAGTAGTTGTTTTATTAATTTTTTTGAAAATTCCATACAACACATTTTTTATAATATTTACCTGTCTTTTCCCAGGTCTTCCCCCACCTCCATACTTAACCAACTCCATTTCCTCCCTCTCTCTCTCCCTCTCCCCTTCTCCATCTCTCTCTTCCTTCCTACCCCCTTTACCCCCTCCCTCTCTCATTCTCTCCCTTTACCTCTCTTTCTCCTCTCTTCTGAGTCCAGTTTGTGCTGAGTGACTACTACTATATGGGGCCAACTCTGAAGTGTGGTTAGTGTACAAGGTGTTGCACCATAGAAGAAAACTGGTTCTCCTTCTCCAATCAGCAAGCAAATGCCTATAGTTGTTCACCTAGGAAAGGGTCTTCTTGACCACTTCCCTTCCTCCATACTGGATTTTGTCTGAGATCATGCAGCTCTTGTACATGCTGTCACAATTACTGAGTTAATATATATATTTGCAGCTCTGCACCTAGAGAACAGTTTCCTTGAAGTCATCCAACACCTCTGGCTTTTAGAATCTTTCCATCTCTTCTTCTGCATAGATCGCCAAGCTTTGAGGAGAGGGGTGTGATACAGACATTTCATTTAGGGCTGAACATTCCAATGTGTCTTATTTGTTATATGTTGAACAAATAGTAGTAACAGGTCTCTGTTCCATTTTATTTAGGTATGCCATCACATATAGTATGGGACCATGATGCCTTAAAGAATAGTATGCAATACCACCTAACACACCGATTTTACAAAAGGGAGGCTAAGGCCCTAAAGGATAAATTACTTCCTGAGATCAACTGATAGTTTCAAAGTTGGGAATTAAATCCATGGGATCTTAGCTGCCAGGTAGGTTTTCTTTATACAAAGACATGGTATCCTACCTGCCAGTGGTACTGGATTGTTGACTGACACATAGTTTCTCTTGAAATTTTTCTTGTAAGATACTCTTCAGTTATAGGAGTTTATCTTTTTCTTAGAAGCATAGGGTATGTAAGGAGGGTATGTAAGGAGCATCAGAGAAGAAGGTAACTTTTCAGATCATCCCTAATAACTTAGGCTCTAGAGAAAAACAGAAATTAAGGTGACTGGATCTTTTCTTATAGACCAGAAGTTTGTAAACTATAGCCCCATTACCCCAAACAGCCCCTGTCCTTTATAAACAAAGTTTTATTGATACATAAGGAGGCCTGTTCATTTATGTATCCATAACTGCTTCTGATCTACAATTGCAGAGATGACTAGTTGCCATGGAGATGTTATCACTTCAAGACCAAACATCTTTACTATGTGGTTCTGCAGGCAGTAGTTTTGCTGAGCTCTGACACAAAGAGGTGAGAATTCCAATTATGATTGTGATTACAGTCCTTGAATTTCTCTTAGTCCATCTGTGCAGCCTCTGCCTTTGACACTATCATGATTGCTTTGGGTAATGAGAATTTAATTACACCATTTAAATCAATGCACAGAGTGAAAAGGTTCTAGAAAGTTCAGGCCAGGTGAAAAGGATACACCCAGTACAATATAATTTATGCACATTATAACTCCAAAAATCAATACTATGCCTTACTTGTATACATGATCAATAAACATATTAAAATATACAAGAATGATAGTTACAAACATTTGGACCCTTGCTATTTATACTTGTATGTGTGAGAAGACAAAAATGATATAATGAAGAAAATACAATGGAATTTTAATATTGATAATATTTGACCTTTGTGTCCTTGAGAATCATATTATTTTCTTTATCTTGGTATGTTTTGTATGTTTTATAATTACAGATAAAAATCCAGATAAATCAGGCACGCAACTTCTTATTAAGCCAATTAATTTTTCTGAGTTTTAGGGGAAAATGTCTAATCAGGAAGTTTTCTATGATCTTTGGTAAGATTCTTATTCCTTTTCTTGAGGAACATGCCACATAGAGAGACATGGAGATCTCCTTAACAAGGCTGTACATGTGTGTGCATTGGATGTAGTACACTTAAATACACTCTGAACATACCTATGTAGGTGAGTGTTGTCGTCTGGATATGGGATTTCCTCCCTAAGCTCATGTGTTTGTAAATTTCATCCTCAGCTGATGTGACTGTTTTTGAAAGGTTGTGGTACCTTGTGGAGACTTGCTGGAAGAAGTGGAGTGGGTATGGAGTTTCAACAGCCCACTCCTACAGTCTGCTCTCTGTTCCCTAGCCGTGAATGCCATGCCATCAATGGCCATACTATTCGCCCTCCTGATGCTTTTTCTTTTGAATCTCCACAAACTCTGAGCCCAAAGAAACCCTTCCTCCCCTATTCTGTGTCTTATTATGTATTTGGTCCCCAAAACAAGAAAAGCAACAAGTACAGTGGTTAAATTTGACATGAAACTCCACTACTATTCCTTAAAAACTAGAAGAATTACTGTGAACAACTTTCTAAGGGAAAATGTTTTTCCTCCTATACATCTATGTTGGAGTTTGCCTGAGGCACATCTCTTCATTTCTCTTATTAATAAGCCCATACTATATTCTAGTATATTATTCAAGGACTCATGCTTTTCCTGTAGATACTTCTTATTCAGAACACATAAATCTGACTCCATAAAATGATCCAATAGCATTTTATGTAACTGGAAAAACATCCATGTTGCAGAACTAAGGCACTTTTATGTCATCATTAAAAGTTCTCAGAAACTCAACTTCTTAGATACAATGCCATTTTATCATAGTTGGACCGGCATTGTGTTGATGACAGGGCTGTTGGGTCCAAGCAATTACAAAATACAAAGCACTCAAAACTCGTGTTAACCATTCAGTATCCCCGTGGAGTTAAACCAGTTTAATGGCTTCCAATGAGTGAATCTGAGAAATCTTTATGACCTTGTAGTACCATGATTTCTTTACAGTGGTAGGTATGTGGTTTTGGTTCTAAAGAAATGTGGAACTATGATTGAAGACAAGTTATAAAATTCACAATTAAACTGGATAGAGAAGCTTTCTCTTTCTGTGTAAAATGAAGCCCTGAGGCTATAACTTGAAGGGGAACCTCCTCCTCAAATTAATTGAGAATGAGGCTGGATCTAGTCATGTGGTGGTTGCCTAGCAACTGAACCTCATTGCTGGAAAGAGGATGAGGGTACTTCAGCCACTGGGTACCACTTAAGGCACTGGGTTGCCTGAGGATGTTAAGAAAGGAAGTCTGTTCTTTTGGAAGTTTCTATTTAAAGATGCACAGGATTTACACCTAATGCTCCAGTAGCTTTTCTCTTTTAAGCCAGAATGAACAGGAAAGTTCACCTCAATTGTCTGCTCTTCAATGCAGCTTTCTCTGACTGTCGCCAAAGACTCCAGATTCAAGGCCATTTATATTATCCCTGCATCCCCTTCATCCTGCATTTCACTGCTATGTATGGGTTTAAGTGTTCTATGCTTATTGCTTGCTCATTTCTGTATTTCCCTCAATCTAATTTTGTAGATAGCCCATGCTTTTCTTTATATCACCAATACATATACCTATGACTTCATAAATGACCTAGAATTTGATGTATTGGTGAATGGCTACATAGATATATAGACAAAAATGTATAAGAAAGTTGAAAAGTCAACTAAGTTTCCAAGATCATGCTACCTGTAGTAGTGGCATGTTTGATAATTCTTTAGTATGTCTACATGTGATGAGATAACTGGGTCTTAGATAATTTGTTGAGAAGTACTTTGCAATCGGCCTATGCTAAACCATGTTCTGGGAGTTTGCTTCTATTTATTTGCCTTTCCCTATTTTCCTTGTTCTGCCCTCCAGGCTGCCTAGGCAATTGTGGCTGGTTCCTGAAGTGAGCTCAAATTATTATGCAATTGGCCGTGCTCTCCTATCCCTCAATAGCCATTCTTGCACGCTTCTTGCTGCTTATTGGACTTTGCCTGTAGCTTATTGCTCTGTTTATTATCACCCAGGTGCTTTCTATCCCATTTGATATTGGTGTGAAGTATTCTTTATCTTAGGTGGCACAGGAAAGTTTTCTTGGGAAAACTTATGGTTCCCAGAGGCTGTTAAAATGTTTATTTATGTCTGCAATAACCTTAGCTGTACTCTGGATAATCCTTAAAAAGGACATTATGCATAGGGCTATTTCCAGTAGTAGGGAGCTACAGAGGAAGCCCATTTGTCACAAGCAGGTCTTCACGTGAAAGATACTAGAGGGACTTGGTTGTGATTGTGTCACTTAAGGAGACTTTTAGGAAGGGGCATTTTACCAAGACATGCTTAAGAGGTTTTAAATAGATGAACACTACAAAGGGCTAATGACCATGTGCAACTTGGAAAGGAAAGGGTTTATTTCATGCTATAGCATACAGTCCATCATTAAGGGAAATTAAGACAGTAACTCAAGCAGGGACCTGGAGGTAGGAGCTACAGCAGGTACCATGGAAGAGCACTCCTCATTGGCCTGGTCCCTGTAAAAGACTCAGCTTATTTTTTTTTAATCAACTCAGGACCACCTTTGCAGGGTTACCAGTACCCACAGTTATTTGAGTCCTCTCACAGCTATAATTAGTCTCAAAATTGTCCCTGGGCCAGTCTGATGGAGGTGTTTTCTCAGTTGAGTTTTTCTCTTCCCTGATGACCTAAGCTCGTGACAATTTATGGAAAAGCCTGTTGGCTCTGGTTCCTTAACAATTAGACTTTATTAGCCTCTTCCTTACTACCCAACTATCCTAAATAGGAGGGAAAGGAGGTTAAGGAGAACAAGAATCTGGGGATCAGTTCCGCGGGTGAATCCCTTGGCGTGGCATGTTCGGCCTCGCTCGCAGATCCTCTACCAGAGGTAAGCTAGCCACACTGATCATGGTCCCACTCTAGCCTTCTCTCTCCCGCTGTTTCCCCAGCCCCCAAGCCCCCAGCCATCGGTGCTGGAACCATTCATCTGGGTCCCTCCTGCCATCTGTGCTTGGGGTATCAATGATGTCTCAATGAGGCCAAGCCCCCCAGGACTACTTTCACCTGGGTTCCAGTCACATTCCTTCCACGAAAGCCAACCAGGTAGATTTGAAGGAGTGTTTGCCAAAACCTAGAACAGATAGCTGAAGGAAGGTGTGCCTAAAATAAGCCTTATAGGCACCTCAAGAGAGGAATTGCAGGATCAGCATCTTTAAATCCCCCCTTTCTTTTCTGTGACCCATGGATTGTAGAATGAAACCTAGCTGGATATTCTCAGCATTGGCCAGACTCTTGATTGTTAGAAGTGCTAGGTAAGCTGGAAATGCCACTCAGTGCTAAGATAAGAACACTTGCTCTTCTTACAGAGGATACAAGTTCAATTCCTGCTACCCACATTATGAGAGCTCACAACTGCTTATAACTACAGTTCCAAGGTATATGACACTCTCTTCTGGCCTCGCTTAACACCTGTATATATGTGTCACATAAATAAAAGTTTTAAAAATTAAAAGTGTAGAACTGAAGGGTACTGCACTGGTTACCTGAAAAGAACTCACACATTTTTATCTCTTCTCTTCCTCCCCTCTCTCCCTCCTCTCTCCTCTCTCTCTCTCTTTCTCTCTCTCTCTCCCCACTCCCCTCCTCCCCCACATGCACACATGCACACACAAACACACACACTGTTCTTTGTTACTGTTATTCCGAATCTTTCATGGCTTGTTTACATATGAACTATATTCTCTTTTGTAAAGTTAAATAAACCCGCACTCCTTTTGTCTAAACAAGCACTCTACCAACTGAGCTACATCTCCAGTGGTAGGCTAGAAGACAGATCTTAATGTGAATCTGTTCCATAGTCCTTCTTTCAATTTCCATCTATGTTCACATGGTAGAGAATTTTACTGATCCAACTTGAGTTGCGCACTCATCCCTCCTCTAACAGGCATGATCAGTAGAACAACTTAGCCATATTACCCTTTGGGGCTTACCAATGAGCAGTGGGTACTGGTGAGCCCAGAAATTGTCTACAGAAGAGATGACTGATAATGAGTTGAACAGGAATCTTACAAAATTGTCTACCAGACACATGTTGTCTACTTGAGGTCTACCTCAATGAGACTTTTTTAGCTCTGTCTTTCACTACAATTAATCTATACCATTATTTCTTTAAGTATTTGTCATTTGAAACCCTGAGATGCTAAACTGAAGAAAAGGTTCATGTCTTATTCATCATTTCCAACCAGTACCTAACACAGTGAGCAGTGAAGTGATATAGACTTTTGGTAAAGCTACTGAATGAAGACCAGTCACAGTGGGGTTAGAAATTTTGTGCCAAGTTTACTTAGTCACTAGATACTTGTGATGAAGTCATCATTGAAGGATCATTGAAGGTTTTGCCAGACCTTGTATCCATTTATAATCATGCATAAGAAAAATGAAGGCAAATTTATATGTTCATGAAATACTGACTTTCATGGCTTGGGGTCCTGCATAGCATTGGAGTCAGACAGACCTGCTTTAGAATCAAATTGTTGTTTCTTGAATGACACTAGTGAGACACTTCCTTTTTTGTACCTCTCTAAAGGTAAGGATATTTCTACTTTGCAAAGTTTTGATGGAGATTGAGCTTAATGAAATTAACACTGTTTTCTGCTCTTGGTGGTGGCTCATATTGGTTGCCTGTTGATGTTAAGACTGGACTGGAGGCAATAGTGGGAAGAAAATGAGTTTTGGCTTTTTGTCCCCTTTGGTTGCCACCCACCCTGTCTCAGTCCTCCTTTCATTCTGTTTTCACAATTTGAACTATTAGATTGATTTCAATTCATCCTCTGAGCAATTACTTAAAAAATTCCTTACTATGCATAAGCAGTTTATAATCGCTGTAGGTTCATCTTATAATTTTCAAAAGAGATGCTCTAGCTTAAAATTAAAGATTAAATGGAAATAAAAGAGTGAGAATATGTATTGGCAAAGAGCAGATGTTTCCTCTATGGCTCCCTGCTGTGGACATTGCTGTTGATGCCACTGTACCTGTTGTCTTTAGTATTTCTCCTTTCTTCTTGAATTCTGTCTTCCTGAGAACAGAATGATCAATAGACGAGTCTTCTTTCTTGTCCTCTTGCAGTATCTGAAGTGATTAAACCCACCAGAGGGATGATCTATAAGAAATAAATATGCAGCTTCATTCCAGAGCCTGAGTCTTTAGGCATCTCTCCCTAGGGAACAGAGTGATGGATATTGACTTCCCTTTCATTCCTTTATGCTTTCCCTGCGCATGAAGCAGCAGTGAATTCTTCTGTTACTTGGCATTCATCCACTTGCTATTCTTTTGGAAACTTGCCTGATTCAGTTATAAGTTTTAAAATATGATTGGGGTCTCCATAAAACTTTATCTCTGAGTATGAGAATTGCAACGATGAAATCCATGGGAAGAATCCTGAATTCCAGAGGATTCAATTCAACTGCACATGACAAATGACAAGCTCAAATAGAAGTGGCATGATATAACATTCAGGATACTCAGTGAATGGCAGCTGAAGGTCCATATGGTAACTATGTATTTGCCAAAAGCATACGCTTATCCTGTCTTTATGCTCCTCCATCCTTTCTGAGACCTTCACCCCAATGCTTGACCCATAGTCTCAAACTGAACAAATGTGTTAGGCCCTTCCCTCCAAGCATACATAAGCAGCAAGTACAGCTGAGAGACACTCTTGAATATGCCAAGCTTCCTAGAAGAAGTCCAGGACCATTCAAGCCAACTAGAAGATACAGAGAGGCAGCCTAGCTGCCTGGAAGAGGCTTAGGCCAGTTGAGCTGCCCAAAAGAGAGCCCGTCCAACTTGTTTTACTGTTCTGCAATGTACTCTAGGTTTTTAGCTTCCATGAACCATCACCTATGCTAGAATGGACTTTTGTGATGCAGCCATCTTTGAGTCACTTCTGATTATGTAAAGAACCCATCACCTATACTCTTATAAGTAACCCATGTAAACTCATTGGTTCACCACATTGAACTTTGGTGATGACTTTTGTTTGTTGTTGATTCTCTATCTCAGACAAGTAGACGCATGCTCATGTCTCCTTCGTAATAACCTTACACAAGAGCAAGTATTAACATTCTTGGACTAAATAAGGCAGAGGCCAAACAACACAGAAGATAACACTTTTCCAACTCTTGATTGTAGGGTTCCTAAGTGTAAGATGTAAGCTTGGCTGTTGTCAGTGAAAAATTGGCCTTGGGATCCCTGGACAATGTTGACAATCTTTACATGAACAAGTTCCTTCAGACACTCATTTGCTGTCCTAAATACCTACCAGCAATAAAGTACCAGCCTCAGGGCCTGCCCCTTAGGGAACTGCTGGGAGAGGTGGGAATGTGGCCGCAGCCTCAAGGTTGCTAACAATCTGGACTTGATCTTATGCACTTTCTATTATAAGTGTTTCCTGCTAACACCCTGGACTCTAAATGGTTGATACTAAGTCTTTAGAGGGAGGTGAACACTAGTTATTTCTCCTTTAAAAGATTTTCATCCTTTCTAGTGACTATTTCCTGGCCAGTAACCCCTATGTCCTTGGATTCTACAATAACAATCTACATTTTAGGTGTGTACATGAGTATGGGTTTATGCATATGTGTTATGTGTGTGCACCATGTACACATGTGTGTTGAAGGCCGTGGCCAATGGATTATCTTCCTCAGTTGCTCTCCACCTTATGTTTTGGGGCAAGACCTCTCAATGACCAGGAGCTCATCTGTTCAGCTAGACCAGCTTGCCTGGAAGCCTCAGGAATCATGTTTATTCCTCCTTAGTGCTCAGACTATAGAGTTTGTGGCTGTATCTAGCTTTTTTTCATGGGTTCCAAGGATATAAACTCAGTCTGAATGCCTGCTATGCAAGCACTTTACCCATAGCCATCGCTCCAGTCCCCCTCATGTTTGTCTTACTCTCTTTCTCATTGTGCAACTGCTTGTGTCATTGTCTTCTCAGTATTCCCCACAAAGAACCACCTACATTTGCCCCATGTAGCCATTCCAGACCAATGTAGAGATTACCACCCTTGCAACCTTGACATGTATTTCCTATTTGTTCAGTCTCTTTTCTATCAGTGCCATCTCTATGATTTCTTCATAGATTTTGAATATCCTTTTGTAATTGTGCATATCACTCTGTTGCTAAAATTAGATTATACCCTGTAGAAAACATGCTGCTTTAGGGAAGTAGTCTGATCTTTTCCTTATAAGAGACATTTAAGACAAGTTGTTGGGTTTTTTTTTTTCAACTTCAGATGTTGAATTTAATCACTGAAAAATAATTCTCCCAATTGTCTTTTTACCTACGCATGGCTCTGGACTCTGCATGTCACTAGGAGGGATGGGATTACTGGTTAATCAAAGACATCTTCCAGTTTCACACTTTTTATCATTGAATTATCTTGTTCTGCCTGTAATCATCAGAAGAAACGAAAGCTCAGAAATTAAAAGTAGTCACTTTGAGTTATTTCCACACCATTTGGGGGAAAAGAGGACATTTATTATTCCTCAGAAAGTTTAGCAAAATGATGTTATTTTTATTTATCACCACAGGGTTCCAATCAGCATCTCGCCTAATTATTCTAATTGAATTATTCACATTACTCATGAGTTAATATTGTCTTACCCCATGTTTCTAGCTCATTAACTAATAACCAAAATCCAAGTAATTAAGGTATTTAGAAAATGAATCTCATGTCAATGCTGCTTTTCTTTGACTAGTTGAATAGAAAACACTTAGCCCTTGGCTCTTATCACCTTCCTTGTGGTGGACACCTAATCATGACACCTTCTAGTTTTCCATATTATGTGTCCTTTAATCTTATTGCTATTAGGTATGACAATTTGGACATGCAGAATTAGAGTATTAAAAGGGAAGGAGAAGGTCCATAGATTTCCCCTGTGCAGCCATGATTATCTGTTTGCGTGTCTTCTCAGAATTTCATACATGGAGACCAAGTATATTTTACATGCCCTGGACTTCAGCAGCATCTGTGCGACAGTAAAGGTAAGCTATTTTGAGCCTCATTCTGATTCTGTCTCCAAAATACTTTATTAGCTAAAGTATCTAGAAGTCCGCAGAGAAGGCTGCACTGTCCCACAATTTCATCTACTGTCTGAGTCTGCCAACTCTCTGGCATTGGGCTGCTCTCCTAGTCTTGTAAAATGTAAAAAAAATTAAATTAATGAATAATAATTGTTCCTATTAATGAAGCTCATCGTGGAAATATGAGCCTTATGTACAATATGCAATGACCAAATCAAAGCAATTAGCATTTCTTCGTGAACATGTTTCATTTCTTTAAATGAGAAGCTTCTAATGCCTTTCTTATAATGCCTATTATACTATATAGCACATTATTATGAACTATTGTGAGTTTACTATGCCCTGGAAGCTACTCTCTAGTGACACTATTTCACTCTATAATTATAAAATTATCTTTTGACCTGCATGCATGAATGTTAACATATGGTTTTTGTTTTTCTGCGTCTGGTTTATTTCATTTACCTGATGTCTATCCATGTCTATCCATGCTACTGCAAATGGTAAGATTTTACTCTTTTTCTACACTGGGAATAATATTCCTCTGTGAATATAAACAGCCTTTGCTTCACTCTTTTACTCATACATTCATGGTTGACCACCCCCGCCTGTAGCCTCTACTGTTTGATGCACAGCTTGGGCAGCTGCTGACAATGTTGCCTGAACCATAAATATGCAGATGTCTTTTCAACAAAATGTCCTGCTCTTCTGGTAACCTGGCTCTTAGTATCTCTCAGTTTATTCTCTTTACAGGAATTTATACTATAACTTCTCTTGAGTCTGGATCCAGACTCTTTCCTTTGCACATATCATAGGCTGTTGATACTGTATAGCAGAGTCTCAAATTATGCAAACATAACTCCAATATGGACATTGGAGTTGATTAATAGATACAGCAGATTTGGGGATGTCAAACCAAATCTTCCAAAGGCTAAATAGTTTTCATGCACAAGCTTGGCCTGAAACTGCAGAGAATAGTTAAGCCTTAAACCTTCGCAATAGCAGCTTTAGCCTTGAAGCTGTTTGTTTTTCCTAGTTTACTTCTTTTGATATAGTTAACAATGACCAAATAAATGTGGAAATTTGGATGAGAATTGTTCCTATAGACTTATGTGTTTGCAATCTTGGTCACCAGGTGATGGAACTGTTTGGAAAGGATTAGGAGATGCGGCCTTGTTGGAGGAGGTGTGTCACTAGGGTGGGATTTGAAGTCTTAAGAGATCACACCACTGTCAATGAGCCTACTTTCTCTTTGCTTCATTGCGGTTGTTATATCATGATTTAAACTTTCAGGTACCACTTCAACAGCATGACTACATGTCTGTTGCCATAATGTCCCATGCCATAATGTTCATGGAGTCATCCTCTGAAACTTCATGGAAGTGCCCAATTAAATGTTTTCTTTTGCACGTTGCCTTGGTTATAATATATTGTCATGGCAATAGGACATGACTAAGATAGTCAACTTGGGGAGAAAAGGGTTCATTTGGATTACAGATACAGTCCCTCATGATGGAAGCAGGAACTTGAAGATGAAACCTAAATCAAAGAACATGAAAGAGCACTGCTTACAGATTTTGTTCTAGGTTCACATTTGCCCAGGTACACCTGATAGTGCTGGCACCACCTTCAGTGATCTGGGCTCTCCTGAAAAAATTATCAGCTGAGATAATACTCCACAAACACACATCTGGCCCAAACTGATGGAGGTGATGTTACCAGCATATTCTATGCAGCTCCAAAAAATATATCTTGCTTTCTGAATCTGCTATATAGACAAGTTCCATCCTTCAAGGCAGGTATTTTGTCTCATATTCAGAATTGTTGGTGCAACAGAGAATTGTAATGCAAAATTTAAAATTCTAAAGTTGAATAAAAGAACTTTGGGTAATAATGGAAACGCTCAAGGGCAACTAGTGTTATGCCTGCATATATCTTGGGAGTCAATCTTGTTTTGATCCTTGATTTTTCTCTGAGGTACCCTTAGTATTGAGTTGATTGTGGTTCAGCAGTCTTAACTGAATGTATCTCATTATAAGTGAGTTTTGCATTACAAGTGACTTGGCATTGAGTGTGTGGAACAATTCTATATTCCTTGGTATTATTTGATCAATACACAAATTGTGCTGGTCTGGTCCAGTTTCTGGCTACTTCCCTGGATATAGATTTAGAATTATCCCTACCCACATTCTACTTGAGAGATGGTTACTCAGAGTATGATCATTGTTTCCTCCCTTATTAAAATAAATAGTGGTGGTTGTAGTTAAGACATGCCCTTTGTGCCTAGTAAATTGTGATTCTAGAAAGAAGTGAAAAAATCAAGAGAACCAGAGAAACTGTCTTCCTGGTCTTTCCATATCTTTGATTTCTTTGTGTAAGGTCTTCTGATGGGCTCTGCCTTACATTATAATTGTGTTGAACTGCCAGGATGGTCTGTACACGCTATCAAGGATAGCCATTCCCACATGTGTATGAATTGTTAGATAGTTAATATTCATAATTCAGAGTATTGTCCTATGCCCATGTCCTAAGAGCTTTTTTAAGGAGGCAGTACCAGTATGCACATTATGATTTCCATTGACGGCATATCATAGAAACAGACTAAATCAAGCATCATACCGTGCAAGGCATACTTATCATTTCTCTCATTTTGAAAAAGAAAGCTAACAAAACCATAAATTCTTAATTTAATATCCTCTGTTTAAAAAAGTAAACCCTTATGGCCACAAATAAAGAAATGTATACAATGTCAAAGGTTTGATTTTTACCATTATTTTTCTACCATTAAGTTCAGTAAATACTTCCAACTGAAAAATTTCCACTTGCCTTTTATTAACATGAGACTAAAACATTACACAGAAAAGGTCTTTTAGTTTACAAAACCTGTACCTGTGACTGGGTTGTCTCATCTTCTTCTGCCACCAGAATCCCTTGTTTATGGGCAGTAGGTATTTTGGACTTCAAAAACTCAGCTGACGACTCTGATTACTCTTGAACTAGACAGACTTCCTATGTGAAACATCTGAATCCTTTTCATCCTCATCCTCGCTGCAAGGTTAACTACCAAAGAGTCTCTGTTTCCAGTCACTCTGTGTTCGACGCCCTGTACTTGCTCAACTCATCCCCAAGACTATGATTTTTGATCTTAGTCTTTGGAGCACCCTCTTGTCTCTCCAGCACTTAGCAGAGTCCTTCAGCAGAGCAATCCTAGCTTGTATCACCCCTCAATGATATTTTGAAAAGGACATTTTAAATACAATCATTCTTCCCTCACCAGTGTAGAATTACAACTGGCAGGGTTGCAGCCATGTAGAGTCTCATTTAGATCCAGTGGTTATGTTTTCCATAATGTATTTCTGTTCACAATACTCTGTGTCCTTCATAAAAACCACCAATGAAATGGTTGCCATTTATTTGAAGGGATTTATAAGGACATGACAGATAAAAAATGGAGACTTTGTGGGTTTCAGCCCTTTGAAGTTGTAGTTCCACGTCTAAGGATTTATTCAATCTATTCTGTAGTTTAAACCTGGTGTTCCCAGGTTCTTGGTGTCTTATTCAATACTAGAAAAAGAGGTACACACAAACTGTAAAGTATTAGGATTATTCAAAGCAAAGCAACACAACAGTTCAGATACACTGACTGTCAAAAGTGACATTGGTCCTCATTACTGAAAGAGGAGTAAAAGTCCTGATTATTGTTTGGTGTTTCTTTTTATGGAGTTTAAGAGAAGAAGGTGTTTGGTCATTTAGAGACATAGTACAGGTGGCTTTGTTTTGAATGGCAGGTTCAGGATATATAAGCCTTTCACCATTTCTTGTGACTCTTCCTATGATGCATCTGATTGTAATCATATGAATGGCTAATTATCCATAGGCAGAAAATGGTAAATAGGAGATGCTCCTTAAAAGTTCATTCAGAGGACAGTTTGGTTGATTGCATATGCACCCTAAACTAGTGTAGACAAGATAAAACCCTTACTTTTATGCTTAAATATAACTGCAATGCATTTGAATAGAAATTATCCATGAAAGGGGAGATTTTAATGGTAGTCAGGAGGAGTAGAAACTCCTCTTCTTGGTGTAGATGCAGCTTGATGAATGAGGAAATCCTAGACTGCTACGTGCTTTGTTAGAAGAGGACTCTGTTGCTTTGGTTTGATTGGGACTCTAGATGAGAGAAGCATGGGAGAATAGCAAAGTAGAAGGATCCAGAGGGTCCTAGAAACCTACAAGAAGAACATTATGATAGGCAGATTTGGGCCCAGGGGTCCCATTCAAACTATGGCACCAGCCAAGGACAATACAGGCCGTAAACTTCAAACCCCTACCCAGATTTAGACAATGGACAGGACATTCTCCACAGTTGAGTGGAGAGTGGGATATGACTTTCTCACGTACTCTGGTGCCTCACATTTGACCATGTCCCCTGGAGGGGGAGACCTGGTGGCACTCAGAGGAAGGATAGCAGGCTACTAAGAAGAGACTTGATACCCTATGAGCATATACAGGGGGAGGTAATCCCCCTCAGTCACAGTCATAGGGGAGGGGAGTAAGGGGAAAATGGGAGGGAGGGAAGAATGGGAGGATGCAAGGAATGGGATAACCATTGAGATGTAATGAGAATAAATTAATATAAAAAAAGAAAACCCCTCACTGCCAAGTGCATTTCTAGACAAGAAGAGGGGGGGAGTGGGTAGCCCAAGTCCGGCAGAGTCCCAAGTTGATAAGCTAGTCCCCGTGCTTACCTGCTTCACTAGGATGCATTCAGTGCACTGGCTGTGTGAAGACACAGACGTTTCTAAACTGTGGGCTTTCTTTATTATCTTATGGTGTCACGGAATCATTAATCATGGAGTAATATAGCATGAGAAGTTAAAGGACCTAAATTAAAATGCCATTGAAGCCCTTACCTTACTGTGTGAATTCTTGAAAACCTGCCATTTCTGTGAGCTTCACTTTACCTACAAGACAGACAGAGTACTTCCCATTAGATCACTCTAAAATTTAAACAATTATGTGTTAAGAACTTCACATAATAAAAAAGTAACAGAGAGTCCTGTGATTTTATTCTGGCTTTTCCTGCCTCAAAGGGTAAAAGCCAGCAGGTTCAATAAACAAAGCATTAAAATATAAATACTTGAATGAACAACCTAGATGGCCTTAATGAAAACACACGAGCATCGTCTTTCTAATGGAAGGTCCCCTCTGGCATGGATAGATGGTAGCAGCCTGTTCATTTTCTAGATTTCCAGCAGATTAACTACTTGTCTGAACTCCTGAAATAAGAGTGATGAGCCTCAGAGGAGATGGACTCATCTGTTTTCCTCTCTGTAATGAGAAGTTAGTACTGTGTTCAGAGCGTTCAGAGTCTCTGAACGTCTGTGGTTCCCACCTCACCTGCAGTGCCAACCAGTAGGTAGCCAGGCCAAGTGGAGTGGAGAATATACCAGTTGAGAGCCAGGAAGAAAGCATACCAGCGTGAAAGTGCTGTAAAAATGAGACATCAATAATACCACACCCCTCTCCCTACACTCTGGGTTTCTCTTACTACAGCTGTGGCCATCATATGCCTCGATGGGTCACAGAGCCTGCTTTCTTGAACATCTGTATTACCACCTTCTGAGAACCTGATATAAATAAGGATTGTTTGAAGAAAACCCAGATTTAATAAATAAGAAATGCTAGAATTCGGCCCTCCAAATCAGTGTTTTATCCATTTTGGGGGTAATATTAATTGTATTTAAAATTGAGAGTTATTGTATATACATTGACTTACTTTATGCCTCTCACTATGACAAGAGGGAGGATCGTGTCATATAGATAGCTGATATGACTTAGCCCAGATTTCTCATGGAAGTTCTTTGTGGATTGTGTTCATCTCTGTGGGACTTTTTATTGAGTTAGTAAGTGCTCTGCTATGGAGGAAATTGCATAACAGTATGTGTATTTGATGCAAGATAAAGTGCAGAAAGAGTATTTCATCACTTTTCCTTAAGAAAAATTTAGGAGGATGTTTGGAAGAGCAAAAGAAGGGGCAAAGTAACTGGGAGATGAGTCAGGGCAGGTCTGTGTCCAGTACTGTGCATGTCTGCTAAGCACCACATTATGGCATCAGTGCCATCCATGCAGCAGTATTCACAAACATATACAGTCTGTATTATGCATGCTCTACAGGAAGACTCAGGTATACATGGCATGCTTAACTTATTGTTTATGGAAGTATGTTTACTGAGAGATTACAAATATTACAGCAGGCTTCAGTATTGAGTTTCTTCAAACATCCCATTAGCAGAGAGAGGCACATATTACTACAGAGTGTTAGTGGTGCAGTTTCCTTTCATTCAGCCCCCCAGCTCTGCATGGAAGGCAAACTCAGAGGCCAGCATTGTTTGAGTTCACTGTTGTGCTAACATCCAAAGTCACTGTCCAGAGAAACAGAGATCAATCTTGTTCTACATGCCCTGCAGATGCAAGCTCATCAGTCTCCTAAGCAAGCCTGTGCATACCACTCTGAACTGGGCGTTGATAACTCAAAATAAGGATGAATGACTCCTAACTTTAAAGACATCACAAAGCAGGTATTTGCTTATTGAAATGGCGAGAGAAGTGGCTTCGCGTTTCTCTGATGTCTGTGGGATTTTGGCTTGTGGCTATTCAATGGGTGTCACAATGTGACTCTCTCACGAGTTACATTTCTTTTGCACAACCAATTTGAAGATGAGAACTGCTGCGATAAACATGTGCATGCAGACAGTACACAAAAAATGAAATAAAGTAGAAAATTATTTTCGAGCTTTGCCACTAGAGATGGGAAAGCCATAAACAAGTTTTTCCATGCTAACTACACTCTGTATGTTTATACTCATCAATGAATGCTAATAAGACACACCAGCGCCGACTGCCTTGGGCAGAAATAAATATTATGTACTCATAGTAATTAATTTATGGCAAAGTACAGTCAGTAAAGCAAATTTGTGAGATTTGCAGAGTACTTGACAGCTTCTTATTGAAGGAGAAATAAAATCCAGCCAGTAAATGTACAATGCACAGAAAGAGTGTTTAGTGATTGCCACAAGGATTATATTAAGTGATCTGGAGTTCTTTATTCCTCTACTCAACCCAGGGGTTGTACATTAATTTCATTGCAACACATGTATAGTGTTTTATGAACTTACTAAATAATGACTAGAATAAAAGAGGACTTTGTGAATGTATTTGCCCAGAATTATTTGCTTTACACACACACACACACACACACACACACACACACACACACACACACTGATCATCTCCAATGAAACCATCCATAATGACTTGCAAATAACATATCATTAAATCCTTAAAGAGATAAGTGGGATTGAATCTGAAGGATATAGAAAACAAAAACATTGTTTGGTTCTCTCATGTATCTGTGCATGAGCTTCTGTGTCTAATAGCTTTAAGATCTGTGCAGAGACACCCCAACCCAAGTTTGTCCATTCAAACCATATCAAAGCAGCAACAATCCACAAAACACTATTTATAGACCTGCAGAAGGTTTGGCAGGTAGATATTATTAGCATGGCAATTTGAATGGTTTAAGAATCTTTTACCCCTAAGTAGGTAATCATTTTAATGATAGTTATTGGCTGATTGTCATGACATGCTTATAAGGTCAGAGGACCAATTGTGGAAATCAATTCTCTCCTTTCGCTCTGTGGATTCTCAGGAATCAAACTTTCGGCAGCTAGCACCTTTGCCTGCTGAGCCATCTTGCAGGCCTTAATCAGGCCATCTTGTTGGAACAAATCTGTGCAGGTGGTTTGTTAAAGGATCCTGGTGTAGATAAAATGAATGCAAAAAGAAAAGAAAACATGAAAAGTCTCCTGAGAAGAAGATAACATTTCAGAATGCCTGTTTGGAATTCAAGCCACAGCAGAAGGATAGGAGTCTCGCTAGAGAGCTGACTCCCTTTCAGGGGAGCAACCTTGTACCTGAAGTGCATCAGGTGCTAGGGAGCAGTGGGCTTCCCAGGGGAGGTGGCTCCCTTTGGTGAAGACTCAGGAAGCAGGAATATCAGGTGTGGTCAGGTACCCCAGCTCAACATTACCCAGGGGAATAACGTGGGAAATAAAATGACAAACAACCTGATTTATGAACTAAGGGATGTACATAACAGAAAATCATGGCCTTTTGCTCATTAAGTATCTTGGAGACAAAACCATTTGGGATCCTGCTTTTTTTTTTTTTTTAATCAAGGTTTACTTTGTAGGTAAATTTAAGAATTAATTGATTACAATCCCACACTTTTCCTTAAAGGTCACTGCATAAAACATTTTTAAAAATTGTCCTTGCTATTTCTCTGACTAATTTTTTTCTCTTCTCTAGTTCTACCCCATCCTTTCTGTTTTTCTCCCTTTTAATGTTACATTTGCCGTCTTTCCTCTCTCCTCATCCTTACTCTCCCTTCCCATAATTCCCTTCTCACCCACTTTCCTGTTGCAATCCTTTACTCCTCCTACTTCCCATCTTCCATATCTCCCCCTCTCTCCTTCCTGTCTCCTTTGGTTTGGGCAGCCATAGTTCCTGTTTCCACGTGACCAGGACACTTTCCGTATTCATACTCGTTCTTCTGTCTCCAATCTGTCCCTTGTCACAGTAACAACATTTGTTATATTTATTTTGGCAAATTACTAAATAATCAAAATACCTACTAATCATAACTCTGGTAATGAGTGAAAAAAATGGGAAAGGTAGGTGATTCTATAGGGCTCTGGATTTCCTCTATTACTACTTGAAACCGGCTTATCTTAGTGGGCCCCAGTGACACAGAAGCTTAACACCACGAGAGTTAAGGGTGCTTTGTCAGATCCCCAGTTCTTGATCACAGTAGTCTTTGCACAATTCACATAATGCGGATAAAGTTCACTATCCTCACCAGCCAGCACTGAGCAGGATCTGTCTCAGCTGCCTGACTCATTACCCATCCCATCTGTCTATGATGCTCTTCTGGCAGCCACAGAGCTTGATGTATTATTCATCTCATCATATTAGAAAGATTGTATAACCACCAGGCTATCAAAACCAGGCGACCAGAAATAATGGGAACAGGTCTTTCAAGGACTTTCCCCTCTGTCTTAATGTCAAGGAGAATAATGCTACTTGAGTGGGGATTGGAGGAGAATTCTGAATGGAAAGGAAAACAACCACAGATGTAAACAGGTATTCACAACATTATAATGAATGACTTCATCAACTTGGTTCAGAAAAAGGAAGTCTAGCAAGGATTAACATGTTCATCAATGATAATTGTGTACACAGATACTATCTCGTGAGATTATGCTACTTGGTGATGGTGTGGCCATCTTTGTATAAAAACTCTCTGTGATTTGTCACCTGACATGGCATTTATCAGAATACACTCTTTCCTTTTGTTGATGCGTGGCTACATTACACTTCATTAGGCCAGAGCCTTTCAAAATCATTAACCGATTTTATGGGTTCAAAAATGTCCCACGAAGATGTTGTAACAGTACAGTTTATTTGCAAATAGGATAGAGAAAACTGTTCTTTTATGGGTGGTTCAGTGATGTCTGTAGGGTAATATGTTGGCCAGAAATGTGAATAAACACTAGGCATTAACATGGATCATAGCTTTGTGTTGTTTATTTGCTACTTAGATTGGATCAGAATGTGCATTGGCTATCTCGGAGTAGGATGGCTCTGCACCATGCCTTGCTCATTAAAGCATTCTAGTGCCTAGTAAGACTCAAATCTAATCAGTGCGGAGCAAACCTGTATCACCAGTAGGTTTAGACTCTATGGAGTAAACGCAAATGAATACAGAATGTGAAGTCTAGGCGTTCAAAGGCAAAGCTGTCAGAAAGGCCAAAGGGAGGCAGAGAGGGCATATATAGATGTGAATACTCCCAAACACACTAGTAACTACTTTATACAGTTTCAAAGTGTTGTTGGTAAGCCCATCCCCCAGGTCCACCCTTCAGACTTTGGCTCTGCTTCTGTCATGGCACAAAGAACCTGAGCAGGATCTGTACAATAGCCCTTTGAGCTTTTGCTGCGCAGAGATGTTGCTAAGAGACAAAGCCCTTCTGCTTTGCACTTCATTCTGGAGCTACAGGATTTCTGCCTCTCTGGTCTCCACATTTACTTTTCAAAGGAAAGAGGTCTCTTTTCTTTTTCTTCATACCACCCCCCCACACCCCTGAGTGGTGCCCTTAGATACTCCACCCACGTTTTTGTATAAATATCCCTCCACAGTCACATTTCAGTGTTGCTTTGCAAGTGTCTTCTTCATGTCAGGAATGTGGGGGTTACTTTTGTTGTTAACATAACCTAGAGTCATCTGGGAACGGGGTACCTTATTTAAAGAATTGCTGTCGTCAGCTTCTCCTGTATGCAAATCTGTGGGGGCCTTTTCTTGGTTGATGATTGATATTGGATAGCCTAGCCTTCTGTGGGCAGTGCCAATCCTGGGCAGGAGGCCCTATGTTATATAAGAAAGCAGTCATGGCGAACAAGCCAGTAAGTAAGCAACACTCTTCCATGGCATATGTTTGCTGCTTCCAAGTCTGTCTAGAGTTCTTATTCTGATTTCCCTTCATGATGGAATGTGAACAGTATGTGTAAGCCAATTTAAACCTTTCCCCTCCAAGTTGCTTTTGGTCAGTGTCATAGAACAGCATTAGAAGGCAAATTAGGACAACGAGAAAACATTAGACTGACTCTATTTAGCTCAACTTCCTACTTCTAAACCAGTCAGCTTATGGCCAAAGACAGCATTACATGATGTACCAATAGCCAGGCTTTTGACAGCCCAGAGGAGGGAGCACTTCTCAGGAAGCATAGCTGTAGTGCTGGCTGGGGAGAAAACTCAACTGATACTTCCTGCTTTACCATAGGATTCCACACATTGAAAAGGACAGTGTTAGCATGATGATTATTGATTGGAACCATACAGGAATAATAAGTTTTTAATGCTTTCCCAACTTAAAAGTAGTGTTCTTGGGGGTTTCTGAGCAAATCTTAATTTATAGGAATTTAATTCACTCCTCAATATAATATTCACAGAAGCAAAAACGTTTGTATTTGTCAAGCTTGCATCAGACTTCTCAGCATCAAAGTATTGTGGTTTGAATGAAAAATGTTTCCCATAGGCTAAATATTTCAACACTTGGTCCACAATTGGTGGTACTGTCTGGGATAGTTATGGAAGGTTAAGGAGGATGAGCCTTGCTGGAGGAACTATGTCATTGGGAAGGCTGGCTTAAAAGGCACAGAGCCATACTCCATTTATTGTTCTTTCTTTCTGCTTCCTGTGTGTGGATAAAAATGTGATCAGCTAGCCCCCTGCTTCTGGAACCATGATAGACCCCATCCACCTAAGCCAAAACCAACCCTTTCTTAAATTATGTTTGGTCTTGGCATTTTATCACAATGATGAAAAGCAATTAATACAGATAGCTTTACTTTTAAGTTTCCTTCCACCCATTAATTCATCCATTCTCTTATGTGTGCATATGTGTGTTTGTGTAGGTGGGTTCCTGGGTGCCTTAGCCCATGTTTAGAGGCTAAAGGACAGCCTGCAGGATTCTGTCCTCTCTTTCTATCAGATGATCAAACAAAATTTCTTAAGTTAGACATTTCATAAAGAAAAGGAAAAAAACAAAACAAAAACAAAAACAAAAGAGAGAACAATTATTTAGGTTGGAGGTTTGAAGGCTGAAGGCCTAAGATGAACTAACCTGAACTGTTTTCTTTTGCAAAAGGTTCCCCTGGTCCCATCACTGTGTGGGAGGAAATCACAATAGGAGAAGCTATATCAGAAGGTGCTAAGCCCAAGAGGTAACTCATTCTTATAAGCGCTCACCCATTCTGCCAGGCCAGTGGTGATCCCTTTGGAGAACAGTACCTCTCAGGATGTAGTTGCCTCTTAACGAAGTTTTTTCTTAACCCCACCACTTCAAGGATGAAGCTTTCAAATAAAAAAAATTCAGCAGAGAATCCTTAGTCAGGCCTCATGATCACCTCCTCACTCGATGCATAGATGTGGCCACTGAGAGGCTAACCACGCTCTAGCAGGTGCCACGCCAGATGTATACGCAGACATCACTAGGTGGCCTCTGGATATAGAAACCAGAACACATGAAGTTGGGGTGAGGGGAAGTGGCGGAGGGGCAATAAGGAGAAAAGTTATTGGGGAGGGAAAGGGAAATGGGTCTAATTGTAACATATTTATGCATGTATGAGAGTCTAAAACAGTAAAAAGAGAAACCGGGGTATGGTAGCACATGCCTTTAGTTCAGTACTCAGGAGGCAGAGACAGGAGCATCTGTGTGAGTTCCAGGCCAGCTTTGTGTTCACATGAGTTCTAGGCCACACAACACTGAACAGTGACACCTGTCTTAAAGAAGAAACAATGAAAGGAAGGAAGGGAGGGAGGAAGGGAAGGAAGGGAGGGAGGGAGGGAGGAAGGAGGAAGGAAAGAAGGAAAGAAGATAGGAAGGAAGGAAAGAAAGAGAAAAGAAAGTAAGGGCTAAAAGTGAATTGCCTGTCCTCCAGCTCCAGAGGATCAATGCCTCTGATGTCCAAGGGTACTTGCATTCCTATGCATATGTCCACACATACATATAATTAATAAATCATGAAAAATAATTCTAAAATCAGAAAGAAAACTTATGCTTTATATTTTATTTTAAAATTGCCAGAGCTATCCTGAGAAAATTAAGATTTTATCATATCTTCGTGTTTTGTTCATAGTTTAGTACCATGCGTATGTATGTGTGAATTAATTATTTCTGAGAAACAGCGCTTCTTCAGAGTTCTCCCCATGTGTCATTGTAACAATTTCCATGCTGCTGTTCGAACATCAAGGGTTGGACTAAGTGTTCTTCAGTGTTCTGTCTCCTGGTGATTTCATATTGGAATGTTATCTTAGAAACTGTCCTCAGCCCATCACCCCAGCTTCCCTTAAGATTCCTTCCTTCTTCAGGGCTCAGGACTTTTGTGGAAATCTTTAGCAGACTGAATCCCAGAGCTCTCATACAAAAAGCCACTCACTTGGCTAAGACAATCACTTTGTGTTATGATTTCTTTTGTTCTTTATCAAGCAATCATTATGAACTGAAAGGAAATTCCACATAGATGAGAAAATGTAGATCTAATATAAGGGTCATTTTAATGTCTGCCTTCCTGGTATCAATTTCTTCTTTTGGGGGACTGATCCCTGATCCTGCCTAGCTCCATCCCTCTATTTTGTCCTCATGCCTTTGGTATGGGAAGGATCCCGATCAGTCTACCACCTCTATGGATGATTCCTATTTAGTCTGAGCCAATGGGTATATCCCCTGCCCTTCACTGCGTGGCCACATGGCTCCTTCAGAGAAGTGTTCTACAAGCAACTAGAGCTGAGCCGGCGAAAAAAAAAACCACTAGCAAGGTTTTTGGGAAACAGAACTCTACTACCCTTAAGGCACTCGAGAAGGTCTGGAGCAGCACAGAAGACCACTAGGAACCCCAGGGTGAAGCCAACAATCCTGAAAGGCAGAAAAAAACAAGAAGTGATTGAGGAAGACAAAAGAGAGACAGAGAGAGAGAGAGAGAGAGAGAGAGAGAGAGAGAGAGAGAGAGAGAAAAGAAAAAGAAGAAGAAGAAGAAGAAGAAAAGAGAAGAAGAAGAAGAAAGAAGAGAAGAAGAAGAAGAAGAAGAGAAGAAGAAGAAAGAAAAAGAGAAAAGAGAAGAAGAAGAAGAAGAAGAAGAAGAAGAAGAAGAAAAGAGAAGAAGAAGAAGAAGAAGAAGAAGAAGAAGAAGAAGAAGAAGAAGAAGAAGAAGAAGCTTGCTGTAAATGAATTGTCTTAGCTGTACCACCAACTGTTTACCCAGCCACACCCTCTGCTTATAGGTGAGAAATCACAAAGGCACATTCATAGGAATATCTAGTATTTTCCAGTTCTTCCAGTTCTTCGAATCTATTTCTTAGCCTCCCCACTGCTCTCCTTCCTTTTCCATAATACATCACAGAGTTCTGTTAGAGGATGAATCAGAGGTGTGTGTGTGCGTGTGTGTGTGTGTGTGTCTGTATGTGTGTGCTCATGCCTACCATATTTGATTTAAAAGCTTCCTGCTTCTCCTTGTGCTACAATAAATGTTAGTTTGCATTTTCTCATAAAGGTGTTTTATAGAGGAGGTACTTTGCTGTTATATCATTATTTTTCCAACTGTAGAGAAGATAAATTTTGATGTCTTTGTTTGCTCTCATAGAGTCCTGTGTGTACATTTAAAGTTGTCTTCTTTAAGAAAACGGAAAAGATAAATATACAGAGATGAATTAATATATTATAGAAAAGAATTATAGTCAGAAATTCCCTCTAAAATCTGTCTGGTGGTATGGAATACAGAGTCTGTTTGCTCTGGTGTTTGTCTCCCAACAGATTCCTATCCTTATCCTTCAGCTGGGGAGTGGACTGCACAGAATCACCTTAAAGGCAGCCTTGTTTAGGAAATCCCTGCTCTCTTGCTTCCCAATTGGCTTCAGACTCTCTTCATAGTTTGGTATTAATACTAAGAAGAGGTATCCAGTTTGCTAAGCATCCCTCTAAATTCAGACTGACATTCCCAGAGCATCTAACCTGAACCTCATATTCATATCTTAATGCTAGAGATGCAACTCAGGTCAAGACAGGCTGTATCTCTGAAACTCACCCAGTCTGTTGGATGTATGCGGAAGATGAATTGGTGTGTGGTCCAGTACAATCATCATGACCTTCCTGATTTTTCAACAAATATCTGTCTACCCCCTCCGGCCCCGCACCCCCAGTCATGCCTAGTAGAAGGGAAGTACTTTCTTCATAATAACTCTTTGAAATTATAATGTCTTAATATATTTTATTAATTTATTTATATTACATCTCAATTATTATCCCATCCCTTGTATCCTCCCATTCCTCCCTCCCTCCCATTTTCCCCTACTCCCCTCCCCTATGACTGTGACTGAGGGGGACCTCCTCCCCCTGTATATTCTCATAGAGTATCACGTCTCTTCTTGGTAGCCTGCTATCCTTCCTCTGAGTGCCACCAGGTCTCCCCATCCAGGGGACGTGGTCAAATATGGGGCAGCAGAGTTTGTGTGAAAGTCAGACCCCACTCTCCACTCAACTGTGAAGAATTTCCTGTCCATTGGGTAGATCTGGGTAGGGGTTTGAAGGTTACTGCATGTATTGTCCTTGGCTGGTGCCTTAGTTTGAGCAGGACCCCTGGGCCCAGATCAGCCTGTCATAATGCTCTTCTTGTAGGTTTCTAGGACCCTTTGGATCCTTCTATTTCCCCATTCTCCTATGCTTCTCTAATTTGGAAGGTCTTCAATATTTTCACTACTTGTAACATGATTGATAATAATAAAAGCAACAGTAATCATCATTTTAAACAGGTTTGTATCAATTACTGTGCCAAAGGCTGTGTGCATGTTGTTTCCTTATTCTTAAAACTAATCTATGGCACATACATTTATCAGTATATTTCCACAGAAAGGCTTAATCACTTGATCAAAGGGAGATTGAATCAAGCAGATACTGTCTTTTAAAGTATGTGACTCAGCAATTGCTAGCCTTGAACACTTGAAGTGTTGCTGTTCCCAACCACAGGGAGTGGGGGGGGGGGTCACTTGATGGCACCAAGTACTGACTGCAGGAGGAAGCTGTCAGGAAGGGGAAAGGTACTTAGAGTCACCGTACAAAACAGGCATCCTGTAGTCTCAAAAAGAATCCCACTGGATTACTTCGAAATGCTTGTAATTGGTTAGATACCAAGAATGTTTTTGCTTGGCTAGAAATAAGAATCATTATCCTTTTTTGTCACACATCACCTGAATATTGTAATATGTGAGCCTCATATATCAACTTGCACCATAGGTAGAGAAATGGAAATTTTTGAAGAAGAAGACACTTTAACAAAGGTTGAAAATTCACAGTAATGACAATTAAGCAGAATCTTGGGAGGGGAGAGATATTTACTAGACACATATGAAGGGTAGAGAAGGGCATTCCTGGAAAAGTACTCAGCATGGACAGTAGCAGATGAATAGGCAGCAGTGTACAGAGGAGTCGCAGAAAATTAAGCTTGGGAAGAGTTTCCCCACTGGAATGATGTGGCTGGAGAAACTGGCATGCATTCTGATTGACTTTGGAAGGATCATACTCTTGAGAGAATTTTAGTCAGGTTCTGTTTCCACAGGCTCATTCTGTGTGATACAGAAAATGGCCAGGAGAAAGCCACACACTGCATCTGCCTTGCTTCCAGACTTCATGTGCAAATGCTAAGTGTATCCATTTTTTAAGTTTTAAAATATATTTTATTAATTTATTCATATTACACCTCAATTGTTATCCCATCCCTTGAATCCTCCCATTCCTACCTCCCTCCATCCTTTTTCCCCTTACTCCTCTCCCCTATGACTGTGACTGAGGGGGACCTCCTCCCCTGTATAGGCTCATAGGGCATCAAGTCTCTTCTTGGTAGCCTGCTATCCTTCCTCTGAGCTAAGTGTATCCTTAAAATAAGTCCTGAATAGATCAAAAAGGGAGAAAGATGCCTGGCCTGTTGTTCCTTTGAATGTCTCAGGGAAATGACAAACTGTGCATTGCTCTCAAAGCAGATGGAGGATTACTTGTGGTTTTGATTTATGTCTGTGGGAAGTCTTGAGGGCTGAGTGGCTTCAGAGCATCACTGCTGGGTGCGCTGTGAAAGCTCATTGGTCAAATCAAGTCTTGCTGCTGATTGTGAAAAACATGTCTTGTTATTTCACTAGTCTATTAGTAAACAAATATCAATTTACTATATACAGTTTATTGGGTGGATGATGCATTAACATTGGGGAACAACCACGATTTAAAGCTAACAGTACTACTGGTGATGAATGTGGTCAGACCAACAGTTATCAAGCTATGTCAGACATTTTGCTAAGTGTTTTACAAACATTGCTTAATTTAACCCTCACAAAAAATTCACTAAAAGGTAGATTTTATTACTTTTTTTTTATTACACTCATAAGGCAACATACTCAGAGAAATACAGTATAAAATTATACAGCTAGTTGGAGGTAGAATTGGAATCTTAAATTTGTATAACACCAGAGCCAGATCTATCTATTTGATATGTAAGGGGGAAAGTGATGCATTATGGGAAAGCAGGCAAAACAGGCCAGAGACTCATTTAGAAGCTGCTAGAGAACTGTGAACTCCTTTGCAGACTTGTATATTAGTAACAAAGGGAATATGATTCTTACAGGTGATAAGAGTTGGTGTGAAAGGGAAATAATGAAAATAGAGGTACAATATATTAATGGATTTAGGAAAAAGAACAGTGGTTGTATTTTACCTGTGAGGAAGAGAGAACTGTTTGTTAGGCTGGGTTTAATTTAGATTCAAACTGCTTTCTCTCTCTCTCTCTCTCTCTCTCTCTCTCTCTCTCTCTCTCTCTCTCTCTCTCTCTCATACACACACACACACACACACACACACACACACACACACACACACACACCAAACTCACATAAGCTGGAAAGAGTGAACTTTAATTGGGAAATTCCTCTCTTATCCTGAATGCCAGGCATGTTGGAGCAGCATTTTCCTGATTAATGCCTGATGTAGGAGGGCACAGCTCTCTGTGGGTGGGCTCACCTGAGCATCTGGTCTTGGGCTATGGAAGACGAGAAGCTGAGGAGCACGAGGAGGAGCAAGGCAATGAGGAGCAAGTCAGTCTTCCGACGGTTGGCTTCACTTTCATTCTCTGGGTTCATGCTTCTGCTCCTGCCTTGACTCCCTCGTACGATGAACAATGACCCAGAGTGGTAAGCCAACAAACCTCTCCTCACAAAGTTACTTCCGGCCAGTGTTTTATCCCAACACTGAGACCAAGCTAAGACACAAACATTGACATCGGTAATGAAGTGTATGTAGTTTAGTGGAAGGGGAGTGAGCTAAATAATTTTTCAAAAGGAAATGAGATGGGAGAGGTGAATAAGAATCATTTGTAGAATAAATTACTACTGTAGCCAACTGAAGTTCTCTCCCAGCAAGTACTCCAGGTGACACCCATCCTGCTACTCCTGCTTTGGCTTCCTGTTAACAACACCACCAGAATAGCCAGGAAGGAGCTGGGTATTTATCCTTCAACACCATTTGGTCACTGACACTTGACAGTGACATCATTAACTCCCCAGCACGTCCATGCTGCCCTTGCTAGAGATAAGCCTGCAAGCAAGAAATGTCCAGTGTTTACAGCAGGATGAGCCTGGAATATCCTAATATGATGTCCTTGAGGGCAGTGGAGCAGAAAATCAAAACATTGCTTCCTTAGTTGCTTTTTTCATTGCTTTGACCAAAGTAATTTTAGGGAGGCAATGTTTCTTAGAGATCATAGTTTAAATGTATACAGTTTGTTCTGGTGGAGAAGGCATGGTGATTGATGGTAGAAACAGGATGGTGGGATGGGTGTGCTATGTATTACTCACACCTCAACAGGACAGTAAACTGAGAATCTGGGACCAGAAGTGGGGTTGGCTCACCCTGGTAGCACCTACATACCTCTCTTAGCTGGCACCGCTTCCTAAATGCTCCATAACCTCATGTTCAAATAAATCATGACCAGGCATACACAGCAATTGAATTGGAGCCACTCATTCAGAAAGGGAGGAAGAAGGAGGAGTCTTCCTCTTGGCCAGTGAAATATATAAAATTGTAGTACACCACTCCAGAAGAAGACAAGAACATCTCCTAGTATCTTCAGCATTGAGGCCCTATGGATGAGTCACAGAGAGACCAGAGAAGTTTCCTGTGAAGAGATGTGAGCTGAGCTGTGCTTGTTAATATTGGTTATCATAGCCTGTAGACCCACCTGGGAGACACAGCTCTGTTCTACTCTGTGGGGTCCTTTTCTAGATCATGTTCACCCTACATGTGAACAGAACACAATTAAATTGAAGCAATGGCTTCTCCACCACGGTGGGCTGAAGCTTTCAACTTTGAGCCAAAATAAACCTTTCCTGTTATAAGTTGCTTGACTCAGGTGTTTTTGTCACAGTAATGAGACAAATAACTCCTGCATGAACTGAACTCAGCGTGTTGCCATGTAGAAGCAGCAAAGGGTGTGAGGCAGAGAAGAAAACATGTCAAGTTGGAAAACCTGGGAAAAGCCAATGTAGCAGAGGTTAGAAGAATGATGTGGCTGGGAACTAGAGAAGGTGGGGTGCCAGCTGCAGATTTCTGTGGACTGGGAAGCAGCTACATTTAGACATTTCCCTAAAATCAGGTATTATATTGATTCAGTTACCAGTACTGTTATGAGATCCCCAGAAATGACTATCATTACAGAACCTAGCAGTGCTGTGTCAAGTGCAGGGTGAGGTACATGAAGGCAGCCAACCCTTTGGTCCTCACTCCCTCAAAATCAGTTGCAACCTGTATGATTTAGGATGCATTTGGCTGTTTAAAAAAACAACAATAAAAAAACTAACTATAATTTGAATGAGATGTAGCAAGGATGTTTGTCCCCCATAAGGACATATGTGATCAGGCTTCCATCCTCAGCAATTCAGAGAATTCTCTCCTGATGACCTGCTTGCTGCCTCTCTTAGTTAACTTCTGTCTACCCTTGATCCTAGAACTGACACCAACAGTTACTGCAGCTATACGTTGCTTTGTTTGTAGAACAACAGTTCTCAGCCTCCTTGGTGGTTGAATGGCCCTTTCATATGTCACCTAAGACCATTGGAAAACAAAGATATTTGCATTACAATTCATAAAAGTAGCAAAACTAGAGTTATGAAATAGCAATTAAAAGAATTTTATGGTTGGGGCTCACCACAATCTAGGAACTATATTAAAGGGTCACAGTGGTTGACAACCTCTGTTCTAGAAGAAGAGAGCCAGTCTGCTTTTCTGACCACAGGCTACATGTTACTAGATATTTTATAATAAACACAAATATTTATCATATCCCTGGACTCGTGATTGTTCATAAGGGAAACTTAAGAGAAGAACGAGTCTATCTTGAATCCTCTTTGTTGTTACAGATGGAAGCAGGACCATTGGGAGCTCAAACAAATCAAGGATTCCTCTGAACATCCATATGACATTAGTTAGGACAACAGGATGAATCTATACCAAAGGCATTGTTTTTAAAGAAAGAAGAAGAAAGGTGCAGTTGAGTTATCCTCCAAAAACTATCCACTCAATACTGATTTCAGCTTTCTTTCAAAACAGCCACAGAAAACACAGGTTTCATAATTGATAAGTTTCAAGGCATGGCTTCATTTGAAAATAGTCAGCCTACGGACTGGGAAAAAATCTTCACCAACCCTACATCTGACAAAGGTTTAATATCCAAAATATATAAAGAACTCAAGAAATTAAACACCACCAAACCAAATAACCCAATTGAGAAACGGGGCTTGGATCTAAACAGAGAATTCTCAACAGAGGAGTATCAAATGGCTGAGAAACACTTAAAGAAATGCTCAACCTCCTTAGTCATCAGGGAAATGCAAATCAAAACAACTCTGAGATTCCATCTTACACCCATCAGAATGGCTAAGATCAAAAACTCAAGCGACACCACATGCTGGCGAGGATGTGGGGAGAGAGGAACACTCCTTCATTGCTGGTGGGAATGCAAACTAGTACAGCCACTTTGGAAATCTATCTGGTGCTATCTCAGAAAAATGGGAATAGGGCTTCCTCAAGACCCAGCTATTCCACTCCTTGGAATATACCCAGAAGATGCTCCAGCACACAACAAGAAAATGTGCTCAACCTGTTCATAGCAGCCTTATTCATAATAGCCAGAACATGGAAAACAGCCTAAGTGTCCCTCAGTAGAAGAGTGGATAAAGAAACTGTGGTACATATACACTATGGAATACTACTCAGCTATTAAAAACAAGGAATTCCCGAAATTTGTGGATAAATGGATTGAGCTAGAAATGATCACAATGAGTGAGTTAACCCAGAAGCAAGAAGCAAAGAATCAATAGTATACTCACTTATATCTGCATACTAGCCCAAGGGGCATGTCCCAAGAAAGCCTTCGCTTACCAGGAAACTGGGACAGAGGGGAAGGCATCCTATTGGGACTCTAAATGAGAGATGCATGGGAGAATAGCAAAATAAAAGGATACAGAGGGTCCTAGAAATATACAAGTAGAACAATATGATAGGCAGATTTGGGCCCAGGGGTCCCGCTCAAACTAAGGCACCAGCCAAGGACAATACAGGAGGTAAACTTTAAACCCCTTCCCAGATCTAGCCAATGGTCAGAATATTCTCCACAGTTGAGTGGAGAGTGTGATATGACTTTCTCACGTACTCTGGTGCCTCACATTTGACCATGTCTCCTGGAGGGGGAGACCCAGTGGCACTCAGAGGAAGGACAGCAGGTAGCCAAGAAGAGACTTGATACCCTATGAGAATATATAGGGGGAGGTAATCCCCCTCAGGAACAGTCATGGGGGGGGGAATAATGGGAAAGTGAGGCGGGGGAGGAATGGGAGGATACAAGGGATGGGATAAACATTGAGATGTAACAAGAATAAATTAATAATAAAAAAAAAAAGAAAAGAAAATAGTCATTCTGGATGGCCTGGTATTGCAGCTAAAAGCCTGGGTCCAAATCCAGGCTTCAGCATTTACCACATATCTGATGGCAGCTATTAGCTTAAATTCCTTCTTGTTCTTATCAGAATAACAGAGGTAATAAAATCCACAGAAAATCATACACATGCTCATATGCGGCCATATTCATTGAAATCACTGAACTGTGCTGGGCTCAAGATAAGAATCTAATAAAGTTCAGCTGCATCATTACCTGTGTCTGTTTGCTCGGTACAGAACACAACCTTTGAGTTGTGAAAAGCCAGTGCTTGAACCTGTGATGTGATCGGCTGGTTCTGTCGGGAAGACATTTTTGGAAGTAAGTGAGCTTCCATGAATTTTAAATGATTTTTCCTAGATCTTGAGTTTATAAATCAGAGTTAGAAAAGCAGGGATGTCATTGGAAAGCACTTTTCTGATATGAAAACCTAATGAGGGTACCAGAGCTTCTAAGCACAGATGCAAATGAGCCCCGTTGAGGAACAGTAGCACTAAAATAGGATTGACTGGAGTGATAACCAAGGCATAATTAGTGGGAAGGCACAATGATACTGTTATTAAACACAGTGTGTGTGGAATTGGAGAAGATTCCAAATGCCTTTTTTTTTTCCTACTGAAGCAAAATCATAGGAGATTGCGGCCGGAGAAAGCAAGGATGAGCTTCCTAAAGTTGAGTCCATTGTGTATGCCAGAATACATCCAGCCATTTGGTTGTTCTGCAGATCTCTCTCCTGAGAGAACAAGAAGATAATTTCCAAGGCAGCTAAGCCCATGTAACCACTAAAAGGGAAATGAAATTAATGGCATAGCTTTTATAGTCCCTCTCACACTCATCTACAATAAATCACACAAAGCCAGAACAATTTATGCATTTATCATACAGGTAGTTCTTCTCTTCCTAATGGCTGTGCTTCTTTCTTCAAATTCCTGAGAAATAGATCCAATGTCCAGATGCTTGAAAAAGTCAGTGCAAACAGCTATTCCAGCAGTTAGTGCTGAAACCCCAATGTGACCAAAGTGCTAAGAATACGTGATGGCAGAGTGCTCTGCTCGGCTCTCAATGAGACATAATTATCACCTCACCGAAGGCTTGGGGACAGTTCAGAAGCATGAATGAAAAGAATGGAAAAGCTGAGCTTTGGGAGACATGTAGCAAAAAGACATTTTCTGGACGTGATGTAGCTCTGTTCCTCATGAACTCGTTGCAGCCATGGTTACCTGCACAAAACCTGCACAGCATTTCCTCCTAGACAGGGCAGGGGTCCATGAGCCCCTATCCCTGCTAGTGAAATCATTAGCAGTTAGCACTCACTGGTAAAGGAGGTTTATCATAGTTATTTCTTGCCACCTTCACACCAGCTGTTCATAACTGGGGAAAGGGAAAAGCCCAACTGAGGAATTGACTCCTTTACATTGTCCTGTGGGCATGTCAGTGGGGGCATCGCTTATCATCATTTGACGTGAGAGGGCCGAGTTCACTGGGGACAGTGCCATTCCTGAACACATGGCCCAAGCTTTGTAAAAATAAAATACAATGAGAGCTGAGCCAGCCAGAGGAAGCCAGCCAGTAAGCAGCCTTTTTTTTTTTTTCTCTCTCTGGCTTCTGCTTCGGCTCTTTCTCCAAGTTCCTGCCTTTACTTCACTTTACGGTGAAGTGCAGTCGTAAGCCAAACAGTCTCTTTCCTCCCCCCCCCCCGCAGTTGCTTTTGTTCAGCATGGTACTGAAGAAACTGAGAAGCAAACTAGAGTGAGGGTATTAATGTTTTCAGCATTGTAACCATGGGTAAGTCACTCTCATTCCACTGAATACTGCTTCCCCACACTAAGGCAAGTACTGCTTGCTAATTTCAGTGGGCCATACATGGACAGAAGGAAAATAGGAGAAATGAAGGAAGGAAATGGTGATGGATATGAGTGAATCTCATTATATAAATATATAAACCTGTCAAACAATAAAACAGAAGCAGGGATGTGGACCACCTGGTCTCTACAGGTGGGGCCGTCTGGAGTGGGTAAGAATGTTCAAAATGGGGAGAGACCATTCATTCATGTGTCATTCTTCCTATTTGCCAAAAAATTCCATATTAATGCATTGTGTGTCTTGTGAAGAGACTCTCGCTGCATGGCTTTCTTTATATTCATTTCTTATATAAGTTCCATCAAGAACTGAAAGCAAAGCAGGAGGCAACTCAGGAGTTTTTAAAATGAGAAAGTATTTTAGCACAGAAGTTGGCTGTCCTTGGTGTGATGTGCCTTTCTCCTGTAAGCCAAAAGGACTCTGTGTCCTAGAATTCCTTGCCCAGAGGACCAAGTCAAGCCAGAGCATTCAGCACTCCCTCTTGTTCTCATTGGCCCTTTGAGTTTAAGCTGCTATTTTGTTGAAAGTCAGCAAAGAAAGATTATCATAGACTAGAATCTTGGAGTGAAATCATCTGAAAATGGTGGTGTTTGCCCTTGGCTGGGCCTCTGGTTTTCAGATGCGTTTGAACCATGGGAGCCTCTCTAATGTGCCTGGTGATGTATGGAACCTTATGGTAGAGTCAGGTCTATTTGAATGGCTCTTATTTGTCTTGTTTGAGGATTAGTGTGTGAACTAAGAGTGCATCTGGCTGCAAGAACAAAGTGGCTCACACAAGTAGGGATTCCATTTGCTTATGTAATATGGACTACAACATGAGATAATGATAGTTTCAGAGGTTCAGAGTTAGTATTTTCTTTGCATCCTTAGCAGCCATCCTTAAACTATACAGGGCTCACCAGCTTTTTTCTTATAAACTGTTTGCTCCCTCTAGTGTGAGAATACAACTTCTGTGCCATGGAGCAGGGATGTGTTTAAGCTGGACGGACAGCAACACGTGGTTGGATAGTTCTAATTTTCTTTCTCTTGCTTGGTTAAAGCACTCTCACCAAACACAACGTAAGGTAGTAAAGGAATCAGCAGGTTACTTCAATGAGTCAAGTCATGGCAGGAACTTGAAGGAGAAACCGTGGAAGTGTGCTGCTTTCTGGCTCCTTTGCTTAGCTCATTCTCTTATATAGCCTGGGATAACCTGTGCAGGGAATGGTGCCACCCACTGAGGGCTGAGACCGCCTACATCACTGTTAGTTAAGACAATCCCCCACAGTCACTCCCAGTCCAATCTGCTGTGGGAAAACTCTAAAATGAGACCTCTATCTCAGGTGATTCTACTGTGTACCAAATGGACAGTTGAGGCTAAGTAGGATGGTATTGTTACCTATTTCCATTCTCCTACACTGGGAAACAACAATTCTCTCCTCTCAAGATTTCACTTCTCCATCACTTGTTAAAATTGGCACATACTTCTTTCCTAGGTATGGGGACCATCGCCATGAGAAACTGAGTAAATAGTCTCCATTGGCTTCAGTCAGTGACAGCTGTGGCTTCTCAAGTTTGTCATTTTGGACAAAGTTAGGGACACACACTAACTAGAAGAAAATAGCAGGCTGCTGAGGATACGTCGTGTAAATACATATTGAAACAAACTATGATGCGTCTCCTGCCACAACACAAACTTTAAGATTTTGAGACATCATTCAAATCAGTTTTACAGTCATGATTTAGTGAAGCTGCATGCATTCAGTCTTTCACAGGCCAGCCTGCCCAGCTGGGTAATTGGCTTCTCTCAGTCTTGCCATCCTCTAACGCATTGTCCACAGGGTGACAGGGCTGATCTCTGAAGTTCACCAATCTTTACTCTTAATATGTGTGGCCAGAAACCCTCCTCTGGGGCATCTCTGAAGCTGTTTTCAGAAAGGTCTGAGACTCACTCTAAATGACACTATCCCATGGGCTCTGGGTCCCAATTGAATGACTGAATAAGAAGGGGACAATATTCATCCCTTTCTGCTTCCTGACTACAGATATGATGTGAACAATCTCCTTACAGCTGCCACAAGACTTCCCCACTGTGAGAGACTGCATCCTCAGACAATGAGCCCAAGTAATTTGCCTTTGTGAGGGTGTAAGTGACTTTTCTTATTGCTTTGACAAATTTTCAGACAAAGATAAGTTAAGGAAAGAGTGTTTGTTTCGATTCACAGTTTGTGGGTAATTATGACAGGAACATGAGGCGTCTGGTCTCACTGTATCCATAGCCAGGAAACAGAGAGAGAGAGGGGGGCGGGAGATGCTGGTGCTCACTCCCTTTTTATTGAACAGTTCCCACTCTTATATTAGAATTCTTACTTCAATTAGTCCAATCTAGAGAAACCCTCAAAGGTAAGTTCAGAGGTCTTTTGTTGCCTAGTTGATTATACATCCTGGCAAGTTGACAGTATTAGCCATCACAGGGCAGCATTTTGTCACAGATCCCAGAAGAAGTGCCTGATGCAGGCAGCATCTGAAGTTGTTGCTCTCTCACTTAACATCCTTCCATGTCACCTCAGCAGTGTCAGAATAAAGTCTCAAGCTCCAGTTGTGACGTAAAAATGTTCTTACAGCCCTAGATCTTCTCCAGCCCCAGATCTTAGTCTTCCTACTCGCATTTGAAGCTGTTCCCAGAGTTACTCAACTCTCTAGAATAGCTAATCTCTCTTGCTACTGAATCCAAGACATGCTATCTCCTATGTTTGGATCACTTTGGTGCTTCTAGTACAAATGACTTCATGGCATCCCTCAGTACTGCCATTTCCTCTGATAAGCCCTCCCTGGTGTCTCCCTTGCTTTATAGTCTTTTGGCATCCTCTCTTGGCATTTAGAATTCATTATCAAAAATGCTAGAAGAGAAAATTCTGTCCTTTCTTGAAGAGCTTGAGTGAACGGATAAGTCTCAGGCACTAGGCTGAGAAGATGACTACGTGGGTGAAGTGTTTGCAATGCAAACACGAAGACCCAAGTTTGGTCCTTAGAAGGCCGCATGGAAAAGGGCAGTATGGTGATATGAAGTTGTGACTCCAGGGCTGAGGAGGTGGATACTGGCAGATACCCAAGACTTGCTGCCTAGCCATCATAGACTACTTAGTGAGTTTCAGGCCAGCAGAAATACTTATTTCAATAAATAATGTAGATGACACCTGACTGATAAAATCTGAGATTGCCCTTTGGCTTTTACTCACACAATTATACACATGTACACTTGAACATACATGAACAAACACTTAAACATAAACACATGGAGAGAAAGGAGAGGAGGAAGAGGGAGAGGAAGAGGAAGAGAGTAACCTTAGACCTTAGGAAATGAAAAATAGTGAATCAGAAATTGATAGATACTTGATTAGGGCCTGATATGACCTCCATATCCAGGCTGATGTGAAGATAAAATGGAAGATGAGACTAGAAATTATTTCTATGAACATCATCACCCTTCTCTCTTAACTGCTTATGACTTGTTTTGGAAAGGAGTTTGTTGTCTCATATTTAAATGTATGCTGGTTTGATTCCCTTCTACCTTACAAATAAGTGAGTGTTCTATGATACTCATTCAGCCTATTTTCCTCAAAAAATGCTTTACCAGGCTTCTTAGCATCTATTTCAGGCAAGTTAGAAATAGGCTATAGGAAAGAGTGCTCGCAGGAACTGCAGGAACTAGGCTATAGATAACTCTGTGGTCGCTATACACAGTTTACAAGGAAGCCAGGAAAGGCAGAGGCATGAGCTGAGCTCCTGTAGCTAAACTTAAGGGACCTTATAAAGCCCAGGCTTGTGAGGTCATAGGTGTCTTGTTTCTTAAGAAATTCGAGTTGAGATTTTGTTACTTGTAATGAATCATGAATGGGGAGTTAAATTGGAAGTGACAAGATTGGTTGACAAGAAGGTTTGTATTCATCCATATTGCAATAGGGAGGAATATTTACTTCTCTCATAGCACCAAATAGTCAACTATGAGAGAAAGAGGAGGTAAGCAAAGGGTCAAATACAAATGAAAGGTGCTTTTTTGTTGCCTCAGTGCGCCTCGTGAGTTGCTCTGTGTGTTTTGCTCTGTTTTCCAAGGATGGGACTCCATTTGCGATGGACAAAATATAGACAACATTCGAAAAAAATAATTCTGCAAGTGCCATTTGCCAATTTAAATTCTGTGAAAGTCAATTTGGCAAAGGCATCTATTATAAGCTTTAATTTAAATTCAAAGTAAATGATATAAAATACATCCTGAAATATATGAAAATTGAAGAGAAATTATTCCCTTCATGATGAACATTTAGTTCCAAATGACAAAGTGCATTATTCTGAATATCATGTTCAATGGCTAAAGCTATTGACCCATAAACTTTTGTCTTCCGCTACAAAATTACGAATAGATTTGTTGTGTTTGGCTTAATGACGGTTTGGTAACTAGGCTTCCAAGTTGGCCTAGACTTTGATGATTGGCAGCAATGATTCCCCCTTCTTCCTTATCTCTTTTTGAAGCACTTGAATGTCCAGTACTACCTGGGCTTTTTTTTTTTTGTTGTACAAGGAGAGGGATCCAGTGTTTGTAGGAGAATATATGGGGGCAATAGGACATTAAGAAGAAAACTGCTGTGTATATGTGCCTGTGTGTGTGTGTGTGTGTGTGTGTGTGTGTGTGTGGTGTGTTCTGTGTATGAAAGCACATCTGCTATGGCACATATGTGGAAGTAAAAGGAAAACTTTGTGGAACTGTTCCTTTTCTTCCACTTTTATGTTGTAATGGGAATCAAACTCAGATCACTAAGGTTTTATAATAAGAACCTTTACATGTTTGTCATCTAGAAAGTCTCTAATGCTATTTCTGGATGATGTCCCATGGCCAGTGTGAGTCAGGAGGGGGAGAGTCAGGTCATCATTGCCATCATGGAGAGTCCCTGTAAAATGTATCAATGTATAGCTATACAGCTTGAACACATGGATTACTTGGTCAGGTTGTTAGAGAAAGAGAAAATACTGACAGAGAAGCATAAGCTCTAAAAATCTTCTCATAAGTCACATTTACATTTGTACTCTATTGTCCCAGGCAAGTGACACTGATATACTTCAAGAGACCAGGCAATGCTGCTTTTTCAGTTTATTTAGAAGCAAGCAAGATATTGGAGAACATTAGTATTGTCAAGCAAAGATAATTGTTCTGTTCCTCTGTGAAGTCATCTATAACATAAGGCTAATAACATTCATGTCATTGAGCTGTCTATGAAGTTAAAAATCAAATAAAGAGTGGAGAAAACCTGAGTGTTTTCTTTGGAAACTAATCAATAAATTAACTGTTAGTATTGTTGGCACACACACACAGACACACACACAGACACACATATATTCACATATACAGAATCTATTGTGATGGGGACTATATAGGAGCAGAAACAATTATAGCTGTTAACACACTGAGGCAGAATAGGATACATTATATAATATATTATATATTATTACATTATATTCTTAATATATTATATTAATATGTGTTATATTATATATTATATTAACATAAATTAAGTATATATTATATTTTAAAATATAGGTATTGGAGCTGAGGAGATTGTTCAGTCAGTAAAATGTTGCTAGGTAGGTTAAGATTTCCAGTCCCCATGTGAAAGGCCAGATGTGAGATGTGGCAGTGTACACCTATAATCCCAGTATTGGAAGACAAGGACAGGAGGGTTCCGGAGGATGACTAGCCAGATATCTAGGCAACTGGTGAGCTCAGGATTCAGTGAAAGACTTTGTCTCAAAACCTAAAGTGGGGAAGCATTAGAGGAAGACACCTCATGTCAATCTCTGGCCTCTAAATTTTCATATAAGGGCACTTGTACCTATACAAATATATGCATACACATGTATATGCCATAACATATGAACACATTTAAAATGTGTCTTTTATGTAGGAGATCAAATTAACCAATTTTCATTGAATTGAATAAGTGGTCACTTTGCATTTCTTACCCTCTTCCTTCCTTGTCAGTAGTAATATCCACCACCCATTTGAGCTGAGTAGTTAGGCATCATCCATAACACTTTCTTTTCCTCTTCTTTCTGTTCCAGTCAGTTATATATGCATGTACACTACCTGCTTCAAAGCCATATTGTTGTTATGGGTAGAATTTTTGTGTGCCCTTCACCTTGCATTCATATGAGGAAGTCATAGCCCAGTATGGCAATGTTAGAAAGGAGAGGCTTTGAGAGATGATTAAATTTTGATTTGGTCATGAATGTAGAGCCCCATGTGATGGGAACCATGCCCTATTAGGAAGAGAAATAAATACCAAAGCACCCTTTTCTCCATATGAAGACACTGCAGGAAGTTTGCCCCTGTAAGCCTGAATAAGAGCCCTTGTCATACACAAGGCAAGTTAAGCTTTTCTCTATATTATATCCATTAGTAGTTTTTAAAAAATCATTTTACCAAGACTTGTGGAGCCCACTGCTGGAAAAGACAGACCTTCTGCAGAATGATGTATCTCTTCTAGGTATGTGGGCATCCTGCAGAGTCCATCCCATTGGCTTCCACTGGCCTCCAGTTCCCTAAGCTCCTAGGGTACAGTCAGGTTGCTTCCTGGTAATGTTCTCTCTATGTCCAAGTGAAATGTCATCAAAATGAGGTAAAAACAAAGGGCAGTGTTGTCATCTCTTCCTCCAGTGGCTTCCCAGGGTTCACACTTTGCCTGAAAATCAAGAACCATTGACTTCTGTATGATTTTTCCTTGACCATGAACAAGTACCTGACAAAAAGCAGTGTAAAGGGTTACTTTGGCTCATGATTCTGGGAATTGAATCCATCCTGGTGGCAAAAGCATGGCAACCAAAGCAAAAGCAAGTCACAGCGTGATATCAGAGTCTTCCCTGCATCTATGTGGACTAGGAAGCATAGAGAAATGAGTGTTCATACTGAGTCAGGAGCACCAGCCTCTGGGACGGTGGCTGTTACTTTCTCGGTTAAGTCTGAAATATGGATGTGGCCAGAGGCATGTCTTCTTGGCTTGTAGAGACACAGAAGACAAAGAAGCCCTCCTGTAGCTCAATGTCTCCTAATCAAAAATTAAAGGGTAATATTTTGTGGGGTTGTCATAGTAACAGTGTGCAGTATGCTCTCACTGGTGGCAGACATAATTAATCAAGCATAATGCTTTTCTACACTAAGCTCCACTTACCCTCCTCATATCCTTTTTTTCTAAGGCAGCCATTCACGGTAAGCTGAGCACTGGAGAAACAGGGCAGTGGTAGAGTCTTGCTTTCCACACATGAGACTCTGAGTTTGATTCCTAGGAAGACCAAATGACAAATAATACAACACTCACCCCCACACACTTAAGTATAACACTCACTTCTACCAGGATGACTACTTAAACTCCGTGGTGTCCCAATTACTGCATCTCAATCACTTAGATATTGGGAAGACATAAAGAGTTTCAGAAGGTCAAAAAGAACACGAAATGCGTTATTGAATTCCTAACACCCCTCTTCCCTTCCCTCCCTCCCTCCTTCCTTCCCTCCCTACCTCCCTCCTTCCTTCCTTCCCCCCTCCTTCCTTTCCTATAATACTATTAAGATGTAATCAAGAGTTGAGGTCCTGCTAGCTTTTCCTCTTCCATATTAGCAAGTTCATTTGTGTTATCATGTTCTATTGTTTAGGTAGCCCTGTTGATGATATTCCAGGCATGTAGCCTTTCTGGCGCTTCTAAGAGATGCGGTACAATCAATTATAGAACTCTAATACAGGGACACTCACATTTGCTGCCAGTATTAAAGATAGACATTTTCATAATGTTTATTACATGTTGCTGATTTTTCTTATATATTATTTTGGTTACACAGACTCCAACAGCTTCAGGAAATACGCAATTAAACTGTTCATAGTTGGAAGCATTTATATTTAGTTTCATTTTCTTATTAAAAGATGTTTATCTAATTTTGGTGTTACAGTAAGGCAAAGAAGATTGTGATATGATGAGGGAGCTGGACTCTGCCCTGCCAATATTCCTCAAGGAACCAGAGGCAGACAAAAGAAAAGAGAAGGGGAAAGTCAACCTAAAATCAGACATTACCCAAGTCAGCACCTGTCACTTAGTATTCCACTGAGAAAAGCCAAGTTAGAACAGCCACCTTAGCGCTGAGCACTTAAAGCATCAGTTAGCACATAGCACACCCCTGAAATGAATTTAAACCCAAGACTCTGGCCCACCCTTCAAGGGAGACAGGATGAGAGACATCCTGCAGAGCCGCCTGACCTATGCACTGAGCTGCACTAGGAATAGTCCTGACCGTGGGTCTTCTAGAACACTCAGGTTTGAATGCTACTGGTGTTGGGGATTGTACGTGATGATGCTAGGCAACTGTTTTTTTTTTTTTTTTTTTTTGTCGCTGAGCTCACTTTCACTGCTGGAAATATTTTGATTTTTTTCCCCATATGCCACAGATCAACATTATCTGTTTCAAATAGAGTCTTTTTATTCAAAGGCCTCACACTGTAATGGGTAAAAACCTAAAAAATGCCTTCGGGAAATTAGCAGCATTATTTTCTCAGTCACTTTCAGCCTATTAACATCATCCTGAAACTTAGACACTAACTGGGGGATGTTCTGCTCCCTAAGGTCTGCTTCTGTGTTGCTTCAGCTTTTAGGAATAACTCAAGAAGAGTAAGTGTAGGGGGAGGGTGAGAGTTCTTCACAACACTTTCAAGGGAAGTAAAATCTTTTTCTAAAAAGTATGGGCTAGAGAGATAATGGTTCAGCAGTTGAGGGCACTCACTGCTCTTGCAGTGTACCCAAGTTTGGTTCCTAGCATCCTTATCAGGAAAGGTACAACTTTGATGAAAGCTCCAGTTGATCCAGGGCCCTCTTCCGGCCTCTGCAGGTGCCTGTATTCATGGGCACAACCCCATACAGACTCACACACATACATCTACGCATAATTTTGAAAAGAAAAATCCTTTAAGATACTGAACACTGAGTTACTTCACGTGTTCACAGAGCTCATGAATCAGGCCATGCTTATGTTTGTGAAAAAATCATTAAGAATTACCAATAATTGAGATTATTCACATTCAATGCCATCCTTGAAGAAGCAGCTTTATTGTATTACTGAGAGATGATTAATATATAACAAGGATTAAAGATTGCAGCACAGCAGGTAGGCCTCTTAACCGATATGTCATTACGCTGATTACAAAGGTATGCAAATGTTATAAACAGAAAAAAAGGTGTTTTTCTTTTATGCTAATTTTAGTCTGGCCCACCTGTGCATTAATTAACTCATATTCAATTAGCTAGTTTACCAAGGCAGAATTCTGTCTTGTCAACTTGCCCTCTGTGGCACACAAGGCAGTTTTAACTTTTCATAATTTTAAACCCACATTTTTAACCTCTGATTTTTCATTCTTAAGACATAAAAATCCAGACAAATAAGTTTTATTGCCTGAAGGGAGTTTGGGGGTGTCGTAGTACTATTTTGTCAAGGATCTGCCTTTCCTAGCCAGTCCAACAAATTAGAGGAGTGGTTCTGGTTGCATGGCTATCATGATATGTTCATTTGTTAGGCTGGTGACTGTCCAGGAAGCTTCTTTATTTCTTAATAAAAGATTTTGTTTACTTTTAATTATGTGTATGTACATGTGGCTTTGTGTCAGTATATGTATCTGAGTGCAGTTGCATCCAGAGATATCAGATCCCCTGGAGCTGGAGTTATAGGTAGCCAAAGTCCCTCAAGTGAGTCCCTCAGTTATATGATTTTAACTGCTGAGACATTTCTCCAGCCTCCATACTTAATGCCTTGTGTTAAATAGTTTGATGTCAACCTGACACAAGCTAAAGTCATCTGAGAGGAGGAAACGTCAATTAAGAAAATGCCACCATAAGATTGTAGGCAGGTCTGTAGAACTTTTTTTTTTCAATCAGTAATTGATGGGGAGGTCCCAGTCCATTGTGGGTGGTATCTTCCCTGGGCTGGTGGTCTTAGGTCCTATAAAAATGTAGACTAAGCAAGACTTGGGGAGCAAGCCAGTAAACAGCACCCATCCATGGCCTCCGCACTGGTTCCTGCTCCTAGCTTCCTGTTCTGCTTGAGTTACTGGCATGACTTCCTTCAGTGATTTGGAAGTGTAAGCCAAATAACCCTTTCTTCCTCAACTTGATTTTTGGTCATGGCGTTTCATCACAACAATGGAAATTCTGATCAAGACATACCTGACGTTAGTTGTGCATTATATCAGGACCCATCTTTGCTTCTATTGCAAGCCAAGACCAGATGCAGAAAGGATAAGTACTTTTAGATGTATTTACACAGGGGTGAAACTGGCTAATTACAACATCTCACCTGCCAATTAAAAGGAATACATGCAAAGGAATCAGTGTGACTTCAGTGGGAATGACAAATGGGCTGCTTGGTAATGTTCATTGCTAAGTAAGAAGCACTGGTGACTTCGATCTGGATTACCTATCCTGCATGGAAGTGTGTATTCTACCTTTTGGCCCTAAGACCAAGCCACATGTAACTGTTTTCTGAAGCCTCAGTGTTATCAGTGGCTATAATTAGGCTGGGTATTTCCAGGTTCTTGGTCTCGGGTTCAACATTAAAATAAAAGCCTATACACAGTAAAGAATGGAAGAAGCGTTATTCAAAGCAAAGGGATAGAGCAGGTTAGAAATATACCACAGGAGAGCAGTGAGTCACATGGGTGGAAATATTCAACTGGTTCCAGAGTATTGCTTGAACTTTCTATTTGTGGGGTCTACGGGAAGGAAGGGCTAATTATTAAGGGTTTTAGTTGGCATATTTTTCTATATGATTGACAGATTGGCTTATATAATTACTTTTCTACTGAACATATTCCTTCCCCCAATGAACCCAATTTCATTTATATACAATCCCAATAATGTATAAGATAATAAATATGAAATTCTCCCTAAAATTTCACTTGGAAAAACATTTTCCCACTTCAAGTTGAATAGGCCTTTTCAATCCTGTAACAGTCTATAAGGAGAGCATGGTGGAACAGAGTATGAGTTGGATGCTCATTAAGGGGAAAAGAAGCATTCATTGCTCAAGTTGAGGGTGTGCTTGCAGCTCCCCACTATGGGCATTGCTAAGAGGTCGTTAGGAAATTGTTAAGAGAGGTTTGTGCAGAGTAGCATTTATAAGTAAATGCCTCAGAATTTCAAGTTCATTATTAGAAGAGGGAATTACATGCCCCATAACAAGTGGAGTAAGCTATATGCCTGCCTCGCTATGCTAGGACTACTGCAGCTGTCCACCCAATACCTAACACCATTGGGTTTGGAGTCAGACGTCTTTGGTTTAAAGGCCAATTTTGCCAAATGTAGCTGAGTAATTGGCAAGATTTTAGCTATCTATGATTCCAGTCCCTCAAAAAGAATATTAGAAAGTATTTCATCTGTGGAATTATGAACAAGGTTTAAGGAAATAACATATAGACTTTGACAGATCTTTACATAGTGTCTGTGACAAAGGAGGTGCTCAGATAATGTGTACTTGCATTTATATAGGAATAGAAACACTTGCCTGCACCTGTAGTTCATAATCCACCTTTTATTTTCCTCATGGAAATCCAGGGGATCATGAAGAATAGTCCTGTTATGTTGGTGTTTATAATTCACAAACCCCCCATCATTACCACTCCAGGTGGTAAGCTGAGGTGACGTCATCTCAGAGTTTAGAGTGAGAACCATAAGTGCAGAGGCCAGAGGATCTGTAAACCAAAGATGGCTTCTCTAATAAATTGCTTCCCGAATTCATATTCTCTTATCTTCCAGGTGCAAACCCAGATGCAATACTGATAAGACATAATTGGATTGTTAGTTTTCTTTTCTTCATTGACTTCAGCAAGACAGAAGCCATGGCAGTGAGGGCTAAACCTACAGATTCAGGAACTAGTGCCTCCCTGACCTTTCCTGGTAAATGGCCTCCTGTCTCAAAGTTTACATTTTCTTATGTCATGTGATTTTTGTTTTATTTTGTTTTGTTTTCAAGACCCACAGGAACAGTGCCTCTGCCTGATCTATCCCAGGCAGTTATTTTACTCCTCACCTCTGTTCTCAGCCATGTGTAGATAATTTTTTTTTCCTTCCCACACACCTTTTGTCATAGTTTGAACGTTAAATATCCTCCACAGGCTTACATGTTTGAATACTATTTCCTCAGTTTATGGTGCTATTTTTGGAAGTTGTGGAACCTTTAAGGGTGCGTTCTATCTGGATGAAGTGGGTGGGCCTCGAGTTTTATAGTGGGCTCTGTTTTGTTTCTTCTCTTTGGTTCCTGGTCCAGCCAGGCAAAAAAATCACTTTATTGACTGCAATGTCATTCTTCAATGCTTTATGCCTTAATTAAGTAGTAATAGGGTCTCCTATAACCACATATAGTTCTGTGACTATGGTTATCTCTGGGATAATTTGATCTGTTAGGTCTAACGCAGACATGAGACAAAATCATTTTTGTGCTTCAAAGTCCATGTATTACCTGCAAAGGTTTTCTAACCATCAAGAGATTTCCTCTGGAAGTGAGGACTAAGAGCGTTATGTTAGAATTTGAGTACAAGGCTACGTTTGCCATCCTCCTTTTATGATTTGTTTCTGGGATCAGGTCAATGTTTTTACAGTGGTCCATTTGGGATATTTCAGGCTCATGTGGGTTCAGTGTTAGAGGTTGTTGTCAATGGCATTTGTTGTTCCCTACAACCTAATAGCAAGGCTGTATTTATGAAGAAACACTTAGTTATGTTGTCAAACATGGAGAAGCTGTGTGCTATTGAAATAGAAGCTTCACTCTACTGAGTATAACTTATGGTGCTAGAAGATAAGCTTCACACAGAAGAGAAAGTTTATCATTTATATTGCCTAGCTAAAAACTTTGTAAACTACAATAGGATCTTGCCTGCAAGCTACACTGGTGTAATAGTGGCACAAATGTTCTGGCAGTAAACAACCATATTTTTTTACAATAGAATTTAAGGTCCACTTTATGAGATGGAACCCATACTTGACTCTGCTAAAATGGCCAAGAATCTGTTACTAAATAAGTCATTGACCTATGGGGAAAACATGATTTATTGTTCAGCTAGAGGAATGTAGAAATAAAATGACCACCAATGACATATTGCTACACCCCCATATCAGTGCCTCACTTAGCATAACCAGAGATTTTCTTGAAGTATATGGGGATTAACACAAAGGCTCATAAGTGGACAATGTGCAGAGGGTGACAGACTTTACAGCATCCAATCCTAAATGAGATTTCTTCATCAAACCCCTCCCTGCAAGGCTCGGAGAGTTAAGAAGAAGAGGTGGTGGAAAGATTATAAGAGCCAAAGGTGACAAATGATTCCAAGGGAACAGTTTCTTCCAGACAAAATAGGACCAATGTACATATGAACTCACGGAGATTATGGCAGTACACACAAGACCTACACACATGAAACAGGTTCAAGCTGGATGGAGTCCCAGCATGAAAGAAGGTAGAGAACATGGAGACTCTTGATTATTGGTACATATTTACAAAGAGAAAATTAGTTTTCTCCAATGGAGTCTTCCTGGGTATTATCAAGCATCTTCCATGGAAGGGCCCTTACCCAATAGTAGTTGTCCTGCACACAGGCTTCACAGTTTTTGTTCTCTTCTGACTTTTTTTGTCTCATTGGTCTTTTCCTTGTTGTGATTTTCATTTTTGTATTTTTTTGATTTTTATTGAGTGTAATTTTTACATACACTATATTCTGAACATGGTTTCTCCTCCTCCAAATCCTCCCCACATCCTTACCCAAACAGATCCTCACCTTTCTCTCTTTATCTTTAGAAAACAAACCAAAGGAAAACAAACCAGAGGGGTAAAAAACAAACAAAAAAGAGAAAGCATAACACGCACACACACACACACACACACACACACACACACACCTATTAAAACACAACACTGGAAATAATAATCTATAAGTAGAAGACCATTAAGGCAAAAGAATATTGTATGAAAAGAATTTTAATTTTTTAAAAATACAAAATAGTGTACATAAAGTATTCCTGGATGGTTAGGCTTACTGAGCTTAAGAAATTTGCCCAATATTAAAGGCAGTCACTAGTTTCTGAAGCATGTGGAAAGATAAAGCATGACTGCTAAAGCAAGAGAACACATGGAATAGGGAAAGGGACAGTAAAACATAACGACCGGATAACAGGAAGACTCTTTCCTGTACTTGGCAAGGATATGCAGATGCCTTTCCACTGTGCATCTGCACTCTGGGGAAGGAAGTGACTGGCACAGCATAGACTCCTAGCTAGCTGGAAAACACCACTAAAGAGTGCTAAGTCTTCAGAGTGTCTAGGGCTTGCTGCCTCAGTAACCATGGCCTTTTTTGTACCTTGATGAAAATCAGTCGGCTTGTTTAGACAACATAATGGAAATTATCATTTGAAAATACTGCTTTCATGCCAATCTGCTCCTTTTATCTATCAATTTTTGTAGTGACTTAAAAATCCCCCTTCTCACAATTTACACCCATCTCTAATGTTAAGACAGTTACTTCAAAAAAAGAGTTAGACATGTATATCAAGGGCAGCTTTAAAGTCTTAAATAGATCCAGTAGATGAAAGTCAGTGGGAGATAGATTTCTATGGACAGTTTAAAAAAAGAATGGTTTAAAATACCAATTGGAAGATTAACTAGACCAAAGAAACAGAAATAGTCCATCCTTTATGGAAACTCCAATGCATTCTTGGCTGCCTGGAGTACCAGACTGGGGAGTATCCTGAGGCAGAGACTTGGACTCACAGGGGAGTTTGCTGTGACTGTTCAGTGGCACTCCCTGGCTTCAGAGGGATGTACTAGGGTGGACACACAAGGTCAGAATCTCTCAGACTCTGTCCATATATGGCAGCTTGTAGAACATTATGAAATGGCCCTCTGAATGTGGTAGCTTATACCTGTAATCTCAGCACTTGATAGACTGAAGCAGGAGGATTGCTCCCAGTTTTATGCCAGATGGGCGATATAATAAGTTCCTGGTTAGCCTGGACAATAGAATGAGACCCTGCCTCAATATCAGACAAACAACAATAAAGATTAAAATGACAACTATGATAAAAATATTTGCTTTGCACTAAGAGTGTGACTGGTAAAGTGAAAATGCAAAACTGCTGAAAAAAATCCTCAGGGATCAACAAAACCTTTCCATAAGAAGCTAGTTAGCAAATATTTTGTACTTTGCAGGCATGTCTCTATGTAGAAACTACTTAGAGGGAGAAGTTACAGGCAGTCTGAAAATAATGGGTGTAGCTATGTTTCTGTGAAATTTTATTTATAAAAACAAAGGGAGGGTTATATACAGACCATGAGACATAGCCTACTGACTCTTGGCATAAGGGATTCTTTTTTTTTTTTTTTTTTTTTTTTTTTTTTTTTTTTTTTTTTTTTTATTAATTTATTCTTGTTACATCTCAATGTTTATCCCATCCCTTGTATCCTCCCATTCCTCCCCCCCCCCATTTTCCCATTATTCCCCTCCCCTATGACTGTTCCTGAGGGGGATTACCTCCCCCTGTATATTCTCATAGGGTATCAAGTCTCTTCTTGGCTACTTGCTGTCCTTCCTCTGAGTGCCACCAGGTCTCCCCCTCCAGGGGACATGGTCAAATGTGAGGCACCAGAGTATGTGAGAAAGTCGTATCACACTCTCCACTCAACTGTGGAGAATATTCTGACCATTGGCTAGATCTGGGAAGGGGTTTAAGCAGAAAGAATCAAATGGTATATACTCACTTATATCTGCATACTAGCCCAAGGGGCATGTCCCACGAAAGCCTTCACTTACCAGGAAACTGGGACAGAGGGGAAGGCATCCTATTGGGACTCTAAATGAGAGACGCATGGGAGAACAGCAAAATAAAAGGATCCAGAGGGTCCTAGAAATCTACAAGTAGAACAATATGATAGGCAGATTTGGGCCCAGGGGTCCCGCTCAAACTAAGGCACCAGCCAAGGACAATACAGGAGGTAAACTTTAAACCCCTTCCCAGATCTAGGCATAAGGGATTCTTAAGAAATAACTATTACTCTATGGACAATTTGGATTCTGAGAGATATAAACGCATAACTGTAGAATTGAAGGGAGAGTGAGTATTTGATATGAAACCATCTGCAGAGAGTCTGCTCAGACTTTCTCATCTTGCCTGTAGGGTGAGCAGCGTCTCTATTTGTCAGCAGTTACATTATGCAGTGAGGACTGTGAGGTGATGTGCTAGATTACACGCAGCAAGGGATAGTCAGGGCTATTCTGACCTTTGTCTCTGCTGATGGAGGGCAAACATCGGGGCATCTGATGGGCACTGAGTGAAATAGCAAATGGTTTAATATACCGATGTCTCTCTCACTAATAACATATTTAGCTTGTCAGTCAACATATTCTTGAGGACACATTATTATGGGTTTTTCTCTCTCTGCAGCATTCTTGCATGAGTCTGAATATTTGCAAATAGCCAAAATGAAATGAAATTCCTGCTATTTGCATTTGTTTTCTATTTTGGTAGCTTTGTTTCCAGAGGCAGTTCAGAATTGTTGAGATTTTTAAAGAGTGATTTGGGGGGCAGTTAGAGGGCAGAGGTCTGGCTGTGGTAGCTATTTTCAATGCTTATAAGCTTTTAAAAGTGGTTTAAAATGAATAACTTTAATCAACTTAAAAAAAATAACTCCAGTCCCTAAGTCTTTGGTATATTATCTCTAATGAGAATTGTTTCAAAGCTGTTTCCTAATTGTTCTCTGGGTGACTCTGTACTGGATTCAGAGTGGATGTGGTAGGATGCCTGGGGAACTGGTGAGGAGGGCGCAGTGACTTCTGCTTTATTAATACTCTAAATAAAAATTGCTTCTCATGCTTAAGGTTTGGCTCTATTGAGCTAATGGTAATGAAATTTAAGAATGAGACAAACAGATCTGACTAGACACTGTTCTGGAAAGAGGAGAGACTAATATTTCAATACTTTTTCACTCCTTTTCTTTTTCTTTTTCTTTTTCTTTTTTAGTTTTGGAAACAGAGTTTCTCTGTGTTATCTTGGCTGTCCTGGACTTGCTTTGTAGACCAGGCTGGCCTTGAACTCATAGTGATCCCCCTGTCTCTGCCTCCTGAGTGTTGGGATTACAGGCATGCTCCACCATGCCTGGCATATGACCCCATTTTTGATAGAACACATGACCCTACTGCAGATTGCCCACAAATAATCCATCCTCTAACTGTTGGTACCTTGTGAAAGACTTAGCCAGCCAGATAATCACCATGTCGCTAAGTCTATCATCGTCACCTTTCCAGATCCTTCCTGCCAAACTCCACACTGTTGCTACTACCCAGTTGATTTATTCAATTCACCTCTTTACTGCAGAGACTGTGATTGACTTCTTCCTGTGTATCAAAACTCTTGAGTCTCGGCTACATCCATAATCCTCTTCTGTTTTCTGTGTAGATCGAGGGGTCAGTTTTCCTTCCAGAGCTTGATTCTCTCCTTTCTTCCTGTGCAGAACAACCTTCAAATGCAGTACCAACGGCCCCGCTGGAAAAAAAAAATAGCAATTTTTAAATGGGACAGTTCTCTCTTTCTTGTGTGTTCCTTAACTTTTCCAGATAAAAATAGTTTAGTTTCCTGTTGTCCTTTTATTGATCATGAACTGAATTACATCAGAATAAAGTTTACTGGATGATTTTTCCCTCAGTGTTTGCATGGCCGTGCTTACTTGTTCAATACTATTCCATGGGGTCAATCCCAGGTCAGGTGTTCTTATGTTCTTGCTTCTCATTCAAGGAATTGAAATAAAAGATACAGAAATTTGCAAATGTAACAAGGAAATTGTACTTAAAGCAAAGCAAGAGTGTCAGAACACACTGCAAGGGAGCAGTAGGCCACATAAAAAAAGATACACAAGGTCCCTGTTATTGTTTGGGGCTCTCTTTCATGGGATTTAAGAGAAGGAGGACTTTGGTGGGTCTCTAGTCTGACTGATAGATCAAGCAATTAATCTAATTCTCAGGCCTTTCTTATAATACACTTATTTTTAATCATCTGTATGCTTAATTTTGCATAAGATAGCAGGTAGGAGAATCTCCCTAAAGTCTACATAGTTCTTAGATTGTGTTTCAGGATGTGTTAGAACAGAAATGATGCATTAATAAGGAACTCCAAAGGGGAGTTATTTATTTCCATAGTTTAAAGTGGCATGGGTGTAGGCTGATGGAGGTGGAGTCTTAGGGTTGCCAGACTTAAGGTTGCTAAGTGTTTGGAGAACAGTGTAGTAGAGTACATGCAGGTAAGGGAGCCAGGCTTCCAGTTGCTGTACAGGAGACAGGATGTACACAATCCAAACCAAGTAGAGTTCCCAGTTACTAAGATATTCCCTATGCATGATTGCCTCAGTCCTAGCAAATGTTCCAGATGGACTTTGGAATAATGTGAATTTTGCAGTACTTAAACTTATATGAGGGCAGGAGAGATGGCTGAGTAGTTAAGAGCATACATCGCTCTTGAATTTGGTTCCCATCACCCACTTCACCTAATTCACAGCTGCCTGCATCATATGCGTGTGGACATATATACATACAATTTAAGATATATACATACAATTTAAAATAGAAGAAATTGTTTATAAAAACAAGGCTTGCTTGATTTGTTCAAATTTCCTGTATCTTTATTAATTCTGCCTTTATTGGCATTACTTTTTTTGTTTTTGTTTTTGTTTTTCAAGACAGAGTTTCTCTGTGAAGCCTTGGCTGTCCTAGGTTCACTTTGTAGACTAGGCTGGCCTCGAACTCACAGCCATCTGCCTGCCTCAGCCTCCCAAGTGCTGGTATTAAAGACTTGCACCACCACACTGCCTGGCATTACTTTTTAATGACCAGGAGAAATGTGTCAAAGACTCAAATAGGAGAGTTCAATTTTTTGACATTGCAACACAATGGCATGGTTTATTAGTGTATTGGGTAGTGTTTATAGCTGTCTTGGGATGCATGCAGCACTGGACCATGTGTGGACAAGCCTGAACTAAAGCAATACTGTTTAATTGTCTACTCAACTAATTTTAGTCAAATTTAGACACCTCAATCTTTTGGGCAATGGGTGCTTTTATCATCATGTGTTGACTTATCCCTAAAAACTTTCTGACACGCTTCCTAGCTTGCTTGATAGAAATTTCAATTTTGTACCTCCTTTCAGTTTGTTGTTTTCTACTAAAATCCTTGACATTGTTTTCTGTGTTAAACTTTATATATATATATATATATATATATATATATATATATATATATATATATATATATATATTCTCTCACAGCATAGAGCTGAATTTTAAGCCATCACCAACTTTTTTTAAAAACAAAAATTCCATTGTCAGTTCTATGATTATTTTAAAATTGGATTTATAATATAGTTTTTTTTCTTTTTTCATCTTAATATATATTTTTTTTTCGGTACTCCTATTTTTTCTTAGATGGTAGTGTGTTTTTAGCTTTTTCTCTCTTTGCCATATAGTGCTTTTTAATGCTTCTTTACTAATTTGAAAATCAAGTAAATTAATTTTTAAGATGGCATTTCCCATATATTGTAAGTTTTATAGTCTAATGTTAATCAAATCTCCACTCTCCTAAGCAACATGGAAATCTTCAACTGTTTACATTTTCTTCCCTTCTGAGTAAATTATATGGCCACCACTTGTCAGTGTTAGAGAGTATTTGTCTTCTTTTGAACTGGTTGTTAAGTTAGTGAATGTTCAGATAATATGTATAGAGAGCCACCTGCTTGTTGGCTAATCATTCATTACTTGTATCTCACAAGTTTCTTTGCAAATCCCTTATTTTACTGTCTCCTCAAACAGAAGTTTGCTTTCAGTTAGCTTTGAGTTTTGTTTCTTCTTTGCTCCTGAGTGTGGTTTTTTCCCAGGGGACACGGTTCTTTTCAGGTTTTGATGTATTTTATCATATTCTAACTTCATTTTTTTTTCATTTGCTAAAATCAAGTCCTTTGACCATCTCATTATTACACTATTTTAGGTAGACTGTTTTCCTCTCTGGCTGCTTTTGTTTTCATTTTATTAACACTCCATATTTCCACTATATCTACCAGATTATGGTTTTTTTCATTGGTCTTCCCCCAGAACTTCTTATGTTTCTCAAATATGAAAACTCATGCTTTGTAAGGGGTGAACATTTCTCAGCCTGTTTTGGTGACACATGAGTTCTACAAAGCATGGGAGGGTCTATGCTTGTCATTTAGTCCAAGTCTGTTGAAAATGCCCATAGGCCGATCTGATGGAAGAAATTCCTTAACTGAGAATGCCTCTTCCTAGACAACACTGGGTTCTGCCAAGTTGACAATAAAACCTGGGCAGCTCATCACTGTTTGAATATTATCTCATTTTCTACCTTGTCTTTTTAATGTGTGTGTGTGTGTGTGTGTGTGTGTGTTTATTTATAGCCCATTTCTTGTAGAAAAGGTATTTTTAAGACTCCATTTGTTTAAAAAAAAAAAAAGACTCCATTTGTTGTGATGACATGTGTACTTCAGTTATGACTAGTTATGTGATGTTGTCTCTTTACTTTAATGAATAAAAATTGAAAAAAGAGAAAATGAGTTAGTCAAGATGAGAGTAGCCCACGTTCATGTTACTCAGCTGTGTTTTTTGTCATAGCTAAGCTGCAAATGGACGCCATTGATGAGTACCTGAGTGGTTTCACCTAACACATATTAAGGTGTGGAAAGAACTCAGTTACAGGATGAGAGGCATCAGTTTCCATTTTTTCTTGATTTACTGACCAACTGTTTGAACTTGTGTAAGCAAGTGCTCTGAGGCTTCGTAGGATTCATACCTGTTATATAAGAGGCATGGTGTTTCCAGACTCTAAATGCTGATTACCTAGTTCCACGTTAGTGTTGTTTCAATGTTATTTAAATAAAAGCACATTTTGCTTCAGCATAATCTCTGTTAAATATATGCAAAATTAAAATTTTGCCCCAAGCTAAATTATTAATTTCTCAGAATCTCCTGTGCTAAGATTTTTTTTTCCTGATTTCCTTATGTTTAGCAAGCTCCTGATCCTAAATTTAACAATTTCTTTCATGACTTTATGCCATTGTTCCAAGTACATTTTCTGTGGGGGTGGACTTTGTGATGCCAAACACAGCTTAATATGCACACTATTCAGAAAGCACACACTTGTGAGCTTCTGTCCCGTGCGGTGGAATGTTCACCATCACGGGGCGCAGTGCTAGTTCTCCATGCTGGTAATGGTGAACAATGCCTCGGGTGCACTTCCTCAGTGAAACTAGAGACCACATGGCATGGGATCGGCTAAGGTGAAAGAAATCATTTCTGTGAGTTAAAATGATGTCTTCACTTGTGGTTGGCAGTCATGGTCATAGTGAACATGGGGTTCCAGGTTTGCTTAGGTTCTAGACTTGACTGCCAGGAATCATCTTTAGAACTAAAGGATGGAGGGTTAGCTAACATTGCTGAATCTTCATTTCTGTAAATAGAGTCAAAACTAGAAAAATATCACTGTATGTTGCTGTAATAATGCTAAGCGACTTGATTTTTGATAAAGAATATCCAGTATCTGCTCTATGTTGCTGATACTCAAAATATGTTTTTACATCTTTAAAAACTAATCCATGTATAGCCTATGGGCATCTTATTCTCTATGGTTGTGGGGGAAGCAGCCGCTGCCTCTAACATGAACTCAGGTGTTCCTGATTTGACCACTTCCCCTTTTTGAGGAGGTCCTGTGAGCACACAGAGAAAGGGAAAACAGGCTATCTGGATGAGATGTGATAGGGTGTGGTCAGAAGGTGGGGGAGGAGGTCGCCTTCTGTCAGAAGTCTAAGGGAGAGGGAAAGGGCAGAAGAGGGAGGAAAGTGGGAAAGGGAAGATACAAGTAAGGAGTAACAACTGGGATGTAATATGAGTAAATTATAATAAATTAAAAGAGAAAAAACCAATCCGTGGCTGTGACTATGAACCATGTTATGTTAAGGGACTATCTGAGAGATGGCTCAGATGCCAGGAGCACTGGATGCTCTCACATAGGATCTGGTTTCCATTTTCAGCATCCACATGGCAGGTCATAACCACCTGTAACCCAGTTGAAGATGATCTGACATCATCTCTTGGCTCCTGAGGGCACGGCCCCCACATGGTGATCACACACACATGCAGACAAAACACCCATGCAACAGCAAGGTTTTAGGATGCTTTCTTTTATGTAGTACTTGCTGCTTCATAGGATCTGAATGCTTCTCCTATAATGGAACCATAAGAGATAATCACAGGCAGCGAAGACATTCTGAAGCAGGGGTTAACAACCTGTGGGTTGCAAACATCTGGGGACTGTATATCTGATATCCTGCCCATCAGATACTTATATTACAATCCATGACAGTAGAAGGCTTACAGTTATGACATAGCATCAAAACAATTTTACGGTTTGGTGTGGCCACAACATGAGGAACTGTATTAAAGGGTGGCAGCACTGGGAAGGTTGAGAACCACTGCTATACAGGGTTTTCTCATTACAATTATAGTGAATAGCACTCACCATCACAGGAGCAGGGAAAGACTAAGCAGGTTTTTCTTCCTGGTTTTTGTTTTTTGTTTTTTTCTGAACTGACTGCTCTCTTCTCTCCATTTTTCAGCCTTTTTCTCTTGGAAGTTTTGAGCTAGAAACTACTGCCATTTTACCTTGCCTGTTACATATTTGACCCTTTACTTGCAAGATCTTATATGCTCCTGTTTTTCCCCTCATCTAACTGATCTTATTTTTGTGGTTGTTATTTTTTCTGCATTTGTTGCCTATGCCAGGCTTAAGGATGTCTGTATGTCTTATGTTCTATGGATTTGGATAGGTCTTGTTCCTTTTATTCCCGAATGCTCATGTCTCCCCTGGTATATTTTACCTTGTGCTTTCTCAATTTGCTCTCTGTCCTCCATAGTCTGTCCCATCCCCAACCTCCTCATTGATGGGTATGCTTGAAAGTCTATCAGGCTCTTCAAATTCTGCATTGTCCAGTCTTCCACTAACCTTTTTTTCTCTTGTGAGGTCAGAATACCAAGGAAGACACCGCTGCTCCTGTCTCTCCTTCCTAGCCACACAGACCTCAATAGGAAATCCTGTCTGATGCATGAGTGACATATGAAGCCCTTTCTCCTCTCTCCTCTCTGATTGGCTATAGAAGCCTGCATTATCATAATCTGTTAGGTGGATTTTTATTGTACTCCTTTGTGTTCTTTGTACACTTACTTCTTTTTAATTATAGTTTAAAATATTTTATTATATGTTATTGATGTTGTGTGCCCATGTGTGATTGTTTGTGTGCATGTGTTTGTGTGCACGTGTTCCATGGAATACTTGTGAAGAACAGAAGACATCTTAGAGGGGCTGCCTTTTTCCTTCCACTGTGGTGATTCTAGGGATTAAAGAGAAGTCATCAGGCTTGACAGCAGGTGCATTTACCCACTGAGACACACTGTAAGCCTCTATGCATCATTTTTAGTTTTTGTCCTTGGCTAATTTATTATACCTGTGTCTCTGACTACAGAGATATATTTTTTAGACATTAATTTATTTTAAAAATCATATCCATGTGTTTCTGTGCATGGATATGTGGATGTAAATGCAGGTGGCTGTGGAGGCCAGACATGTCATATTTCCATGGTACTGGGGACAACTGCCTATTATCTTAGTTGGGAGCTTTCCTTGGGTCCTCCATAAGAGCATTATCTGCTCTTAACCTCTGAAACAGCCCTCCATCCCTAGAGCAATAGTCTTAAGAAAGAAAACCCCATCTAATCCCTTCCGTGCTTGAAACTCCATAAGTACTGACAATAATAACCGTTACTTCTCGTCTATGAGGGACTTTTTGGTAAGGTTTTTGCTCACTGCTATGCCTGCAGTCAGTGATTCTTTCCTGTCCTCATTTCAATGCTGTGGTCACTGAAAATTTTCCATTTTTTCACATCTTTCCTTCTCTCTTTAAAATCAGTTCTGCTTTTAAAAGCCTCAAGGCCCTTCTACTCAGTAGTTTACCTTGAATTCTGTTCATTACCTCTACCTTGAGTTTGGTGAATACATCAGAGAAGCAATTCAGTAATAGAGGAAAGTTCATCTAGGTCATAGTTTGATAAATTTCAGTCCAAGATGGCTGCATTCATGGCTCTGGGTTCAAGGAATGCAGAAAATTATGGCTACTGAAGAAATGTGGCAGAGACTGGTCACATCCTGATCATCAGGGGGCAGAGATGACTATGCCTGTCTGGTGCATGGCTTCTGTACTCTTGATCTATGCAGGTCTCCATCCTATCAGACATGGCTAGCTTTGTTGCTTCATATTCTGTTTCACATGCCAATTGTCTCTGTCGCATTGATCCTTCATCCTCCAAAATGTGCTGCTCTACTATTTTCCTGGGCATTTCTCAATTGGGGCAGGCTGATAGTCCAGTGACACCCTCACAAACATCTCCTTGGTGGACCTGTGCTGAAATATTTGATTTAAGATCATCCTAGCAAACCCTTAGCACTAAAAAGATAAATCATTGGCTTATGTAAAGTGTTATCTGCAGGAGTGGCTTTAGGGTATTGTGTATCCATGAGAGTATCCTCAGTTTATCTTTAGGGTTTTTACTTTAGGACATATGTACATGAAATGATGCAGCTATGACAATGGTCAGAATACAGTCTAAAGTTGAGACAAGCAGAATCAATGAGTAACTAGAAAATGGAAACTTAAAATAATTCTAGAAATGTCTATGATGGAGTAAGTGCACAGGATTTACACTCCCACTTTAAAAAAAGGAAACTTGCAAAAAAAACCCTCTAATATAATAAGTTTTTACAATCACTTGATAATAGAAAGTTCAGGAAGAAAAGAGACACTGTTAAAGGGAGCTCTAACTACCTGTAGGCAGTTTCCGAGCCACAACAAAAGAAATACCATTCAGGAACGGGGCTGTCAGGGCACCAGGGAGAAGAGTGGGAAAGGAAGAAAGAGGGGGTAGAGTCTTCTCACTAGCCTTTGACTGAGCCCTAGTGTTTGAGTGTGTATGAGGAAACTGTTCATGGCCATGAGGATGGATGCTGGGAAGCAGTCTAGAGCACTTTCAGAACATCTTGGAAACTGACAGTTCCTTTTCTAATAACTGGTTGAACAGAGCATTGAATACATGCAGCATCTCTTGCAGTTCTCAGGCTACAACTCTAATACTTGGGATATGTTAGCCCAAGATTAAAGGCTGTCTTTTTAAAAAAAAGATAGTTTGCTTGTGGTTGCCAAATAGCCAAAACATTATGAATGTAACATTTATATAATTCCTGATTGTTTCATGGTTTTTCTTGCTATATGTAGTTTATTACATATATATATATATATATATATATATATATATATATATATATATATATATACATGTATGTGTGTGATAATATAAATGTATATGTAAAACATTAATTTAAAAAGAAAACGCTAAAGTCATATATAATCCAATGTGGCACACAGTGATGCATAAATATTAATATTCAAAATATAAAAGACAGTTACCCATTTCTATGACATCATATATGTGATCATGTTAATAAAAGATATTCCATATCATATATGCAATAACATATCTGATTAACAAAGTCATTATTCCTCTGACCTAGGGCTTAATTATGTACCATTTTCAACTCTATCATATTTTTAGCAATGTTGTTAACTGAGTGTAAGCCCTCTGCTATCATAGAGAAAAATTAGTGGTGTTTTCCTTTAAATTTTGGACATAGCACTTTGATACAGAGGTACCTCAGGACTATATTATAACATATTTGTTGGTAAAGGCTGTCATAAACAGCCCAATTAGTTAGGTTCTTCACTATTATTGAAGAAATATCTGACATAAACAGCTTGAAGCACAAGTCTTAATTTGGGCTAAAGAATTCAGTTTTAGTTTATGATGGTGGGGAGAATATGACAGAAGTGAATACCCACATTGTGATATCTAGGAGTCAGACAAAAGGAAAATATAAGAAGGGTACAAGGCAGAACAGAGCCCCCAAGGACAGGTCCATAATGACCTACTTCCTCCAGCTAGGGTCCACCTCCTATCTTTTACCACCTCACAATTGTATCACTGCTCTATGACTCCATCAAGACCTGGAGCTCTCATGATCTAATCAACGGTATCATGGTACCCCAGAGATACTCTTTCCCAATCATATAAATGTCATAAGTTGTCACGTACTGTGCTTTCACCCTTGGCCTTAAGGTACCTTCATTTACAGTGCTTCTTCTGAAACCCATAACTAATTCTCTTTCTGAATGGAAACTGTCTTTTTCTATTTCTTTTCACGTCTTGCTCCCCATTCAATGGTCCATTTTCCCCTTGAGATAGTATGTCAGCATGGTGTTTCAAGAGAAGGAAGGATGCTGTAACTTAGAGACAACTTTTAAATTGAGGGGGAAGAGAACATTACAGTTATTTACTATTTTTTGCTAATACCTAGCAACTATTTAGTTTTGCCCCTAACACCTGCATGTTCTCAGATCCAAAACAGTGCAAAAGAGAAGGCTGCTCTTGGCTCATCAATGTTGAAAGCCCTGATGACTCAATGGCTTAGAGCTGGCATCATGTAGGATATTTGTATTTCACACATAAGAGCTTGGAATAGCAGAGGTTAGCTGGGTTATAACTTTAGTAACAAACGTGTAGTTTTCCCAGACTTGAGATCCCTTGCAATGTGGTCACACATGGGTAGCTGGACTTTATACCTGATAGATTCAGACATGAAGAGAAACTTTCAGTGATCAATACAGAAGCCACAGAAGCCAGCTTTGGAAGGCACATCCATTTCAGCCATTCTCCATTAGTTGGTGTCATTATGCTTGTGCTTACATTTTAAGAAGGGGGGCTCCTGATGGTAAGAGACTCAAGGTGTCAACATTATGTTTTAAACCTGCTGTGATTGGATAAGTAGTGTACACTTTGCAATCTTCCCCTCCCCCAGAATAATCAGATTTTTAATAAACAGAATATCTTTTATTTATGTGTTTGCCATTTCCTAGGTGTATCTTGATCCTTCCACTCTTTCCTGAATCTTCCTACTCTTCCTTCACATTCTCTCTGGGAACATCCAACACCGTGCCCTTCATGTTCGCTCCTTTCTTGTTAATAACTAAGTCACTAGTCCAGTTAGTGAGTTCTATGTGTTAGAATGTTGACTGACCTTGTTAATTTGATCTTATGTGGATAACTATAGCTGCAGGGGGTTAATGAGTGTAGTGGCTACATCCTCCCATCCTCTAGCTCCTCTGTCCTTTCTGCCTCTTCTTACATAATGCTCCCTGAGCCTTGGAGGAAAGGGCCTTGATGTGTATTTCCCATTTAGGAATGAGCACAGAACTTAATAGAATAACCCCATGGAGCACATTCTTGGGCTTAGTTTTTAGTGTCTTGCTATGAGGTAGAGCACAGTTGACCTTTTAGTTTTGGTTCATAGAGCAGCAGTAGTTTAGGAACACATCCTTTCAGTCTTACGTATAACAACATTCTCATTGTGTGTTACAAATGTTAAAACAACACATTCTGTAAAATATACTTGTTACATGAGAGATGGAGCATTTAATTAGATGACCAGTAGAGAATGGTTCCTCTCATGACTAGTTTGTAATTCCAAGTTTCATTTCTCTGGGCAGAATTGGCCTCAATTGCAACAGTGCACATATGCTGGGATCCGTGAAATATGTGGTCCAACCATTATACTTCCACCTGTGCTGTTGCCCTCCAAGAACATGAGTAGCAAACAGGAACTTCTCATACGCTACTGACAGTCTACTTTAGTTAATTCATTACTGAGCAATCACTACCAAATGCTGTTGACATGTGTGCATTGTGGCAAGGCTCGTCTGATGTCTAGCCCTTTCAGGAAAGCAATTCCATGAGAAAATTGCCTGAGATAGCAACAGTGGACTAAGCCAGATGACAGCCATGTCATAGCAATCAACACAGGAAGAAAAAAAATCAAATATTAATGAAAGATGGATTTGTTCATGCACAGGACTAGTGTTTCTTTGTAAATGCTATTTTACTTCCACTGTCTGCTTTCCAGTCAGGGCTGAGTAGAAGCTCAATGACAGTAAACTCAAGGTGACATTTCTCATTTCAATTATTTCCTCAAGTACCATCCTCTTCCTTTCTCTCTCAGCACTTGTCAAGAACTGCAGATGACATAATGAAATACTCCATCAGCTCCAAAGTCCAGAGTCCAGTGAAGCAGGAGAGAATCTTGCTCCGTTGTCTGCATGCAGAGTAGTTACTAACTGGTAAGCTGGGATGAGATGGTGAAGAAGACCAAGGGCTCAGGTAAAAATAATAATATCATTTTAATTTAAAACGGAATCTCAGTTTCAGTTTAGCCAAGTTACCTGTTAATTAGATTTAAATTGGAAAAACCCAGCAATCAACTTCTATAAATTACATACCATTTCTTAAATACTTTCTGCAAAGTATGAGACTCTCTCTTGTTTTTTGAGGTGTTTCGGGTCATTTTTATTCATTGTTTATGGATTCTGCAAATATTTTGCTTTGGATGATTTTGCTTTCTGTATATTATGGCAGCAGTCAAAAGAGTTCATAGTACTGAGAGAGAAAGCAATAACAATTATTTCATGTTAGACTGGCAATGACTTGTTGAATAATTTGTGAATTAGCTTTTTGGATCTGGTTAGGCAATTACTAAGCCACTCTTGAAGGCCAGTCTCAGTGATGAAGCTGGTTGAATCCACTGAAAGGAATAAGTAGGAATCACCTGTGTTGAAAACCATGGACCATTTAACTCTCACTGTCCTTGTGGCTGTATTAGTTACTCTTTTCATGCTCTGATGAAATAACTGGACAAAACGAACGTAAAGAAGAAATGAATTATTTTGACTATGGTTTCAGAGAGATAGAACTCATGATGGTGGAGAGCTCTTTGAAGAAGCTAAGGAAAGCATAGTGCCAGAAGTAGGTAGCTGGCTGATCACATTTTTATCCACACAGAGGAAATAAAGAGAATGGGAATAATAAAAAATGGGAAGTGGAAGTGAAGCAATAAAACTTCTTATCTTCCTATCTTCAGCGAAATATTTCCTCAAGCAATGTTATATCTCTTAAACATCCCATAACTCCTCTCCCTAAACAGCACTATCAATTTCAGAACAAATTCTCAAATACATAAACTTATGAGGACACATGTTCTTTTTATCTTTAATGTATTTATTTATTTACTTTACTTACTGATTGCATCCCCCTTCCTCCTCTTCTCCCAGTCCCACTCTTCCTCCTTCTTCCCCCATTTGTTCTTCTACTTTTTCTCAGAGAAAGGAGCACCCTCACCCCTGTTCTATACTACCTTGCCACTTCATATCGTATCAGGAATAAGTGCATATTTTTCCACTTCCACTGAGGCCAGACAAGGCTGCCAACTAGGGGAAAGTGATCCAATAGCAGGTAACCATTCCCATATCAGTTGACAGAATCCACTCCAGTTATGAAGGGACACACATAAAGACTGAGCTGTCCATTAGCTCTGTAAGTGTAGGGGGCCTAGGCCCAGTCCATACATTTCACTTAGGTTGGTTGTTCAATCTCTGTGAGCTGCCACGAGCCTAGGTTAGTTGACCCTGTTGGTCTTCTTGTGAAGTTCTTGTCCCATTGGGGTTCCCCTCTCCTTCTCCCAATGCTTCCACAAGATCCCCATATCTCCCTTTAATGTGTTATGATGAGTCTCAGCATCTGTTTTGATCTGCTGCTGGTGGAGCTTCTCAGAGGACAGTTAGCTTGGCTCATGTCTGCAAGGAGAGTATCATTTATAGTGTCAAGGGTTAGTCATCTCCCATGGATGGGTCTTAAGTTGGGCCAGTCATTTGTTGGCCATTTCCTCAAATTCTGGTAAATGTTTATCCTTCATCATCTTGTAGTCAAGATAGAATTTGGGTCAAAAGTCTGTTGGTGGGTTAGTGCCCGTTCCTTCATTGGAAGTCCTGCCTAGCTATAAGGGATGACTTCTTTAGTCTCCATATCCCCCACTGCAAGGAGTCTCAGCTAGAGTCGCCCCATTGTTTCCCAGGAGGCTACCCTGGATAAATATCTCCAGCTTGTCTCAGAGAGCCCCAGCCAACATCTTCTCCTCTCTGTGAGGACTTCTGCCTCCTACTCCCACTGTTCCGCACCAAATGCCCACCCTTGTTCCCCTAACACCCAATTAAAGACTTCTCTGTTTAGAATTTTTTGGGGGGATGGTTACTCAAATATTTCATTTTTAAATTGTTTTTAATGTGTTCATCTTAACATTCCAATTGTAGCCTTCTCCATCATTGTCTCCTAACCCTCCCCTCCCTCCGTTATTCCTCCTCCCTTCTCCCCTAGTCCTCAGAAAGATGAAGCCTTCTTCTGCTATCATATGACCTTAACTTATCAAGTCTCATCCAGAGTGTATCCTCTTTCTGTGTGGCCTGATAAGACCACCACTCCAAGGGGGAGTGATGAGCAAGTGGGCACCAGAGTCCATATCAAAAGTAGCCCCTATTTCCCATATTATGGAAGCCACAAGAAAACTGTCCTGCCTATATCTACTATATCTGAGCAGAGGGTCTAGGTCCTCACCATGCATGGTCCTTGGCTGGTGCATCAGTCTCTGCAACACCTCCCCCTGTCCCAGCCTGGCTTTGTTGGCTCCATTGGTCTCCCTGTGGTGCCCCTTTCCCCTCCAGGTCCTTTTATGCCTCAACTCTTCTATAAGACTCCTTATGCTCTACCCTGAAGTTTGGCTGTGAGACTCAGCATATGCTTAAATCCGCTGCCAGTTGGAGTCTTTCAGAGGGCCTCTATGGTAGGCTCCCTTCCTGTTCCTTCTCTTTCACTGCTTCCAGTGTCTATTCTATTTGCACTTCTGAATGACAATTAATCATCTCAATTGCATCCTCCTTGTTATTTAGCTTCTTTAGGTCTGTGTATTATATTGTGATTATTCTGTATTATGTAGCTAATATCCACTTATAAGTGAGTATATACCATGTGTGTCTTTCTGGGTCTGGGTTACCTCACTCAGGGTGATTGTTCCTAATTCCATCAATTTGCTTGCAAATTTCAAGATATTCTGTTTTAATAGCTGAGTAGTGTTCCATTGTTTAAATTTACCACAGCATCTTTATCCATTCTTTGGTTGAGCAGCATCTAGGTTGTTTCCAGGTTCTTGTTATAATGAATATTATTGCTACGAGCATAGTTGAGCAAATGTCCTTGTAGTATAGTAGAGTATCTTTCAGGCATACGCCCAGGAGTGGTATGGCAGAGTCTTGTGGTACCACTATTCTCAATTTTCTGAGAAAGCACCAGATTGATTTCCAAAGTGGTTGTAGAAGTTTGCACTCCCACAATCAATGGAGGAATATTTCCCTTTCTCTACATCCTCACCAGCATGTGTTGTCACTTGAATTTTTTATCTCAGCCATTCTGGTAGGTGTAAGATGGAATCTCAGAGTCATTTTGATTTGCATTTCCCTGATAATTAAGGGCTTTGAGCATTTCTTTAGGTGTTTCTTGGCCATTAGATGCTCCTCTTTTGAGAATTATGTTTTGCTCGGTACCCTATTTTTAATTTGATTATTTGGTTTGGTAGTGTTTAATTTCCTGAGTTTTTTATGTGATATTAGCCCTATGTCAGATGTAGGTTTGTGTTTGGGTGAAAAGTTCTGCATATATCTGTTAGGCCCATTTGATTCATGACATCTGTTAATTTCATGATTTATCTGTTTACTTCCTGTCTTAATGACTTGTCCCATTGGTGAGAGTGGGATGTTGAATCTCCCACCATTAGATGCATGGGGTTTGATGTGTGATTTAATATTTAATAATGATTTTTTTTATCAATGTAGGTGTCCTTGCATTTGGTGCATAAATGTTCAGAATTGAGATGTTCTTTTGGTGGATTTTTCCTTTGATGAGTATGTAGTACTCTTCCCCATCTCTTTTGTTTATTTTTGGCTAAAAGTCTACTTTATTAAAGATTAAAATAGTTACTCTTGCTTATTTATTGGGTCCATTTGGTTAGAGGTCTTTTTTTCCCAGTGATTTACTCTGATGTAATGTCTGTCTTTATTGCTGAGATGTGTTTCTTCTATGCAACAGACTGATAGATCCTGTTGCCATCTGCTCTGTTAGATCATGGCTTTTTATTGGGGAATTGAATCCATTGATATTGGGAGATAGTAATGACTAATGATTGTTGATTTCTACTATTGTGATGTTGGTGGTGATAGTATGTGTGTTTCTCTTCTTTTGTCTTTGTTTGTGTTAAATTTTTATTTGATGTGTTGTCTTGAGTGTAACCCTCATTCTGTTGGAATTTTTCTTCTAGTATTATTTGTACTTCTGGGTTAATGGAAAGATATTATTTGATTGTTTTTTCATGGGATATTTTGTTTTCTCCATTTATGGAGATTGAAAGTTTTGCTGGGCATAGTATTCTGCACTGCATCTGTGATCTCTTTTCAGGGCCTTCTGGCTTTTAACATATCTGTTGGGAAGTCTGGTGTAATTCTAATGTTCTGCCGTTTTATGAGACTTGGCCCTTATCCCTTGGGGCTTTTTATATTCTTTCCTTATTCTGTACATTTAGTGTTTTGATTATTATATGATGAGAAGATTTTTCTCTTCTCTCTCTCTCTCTCTCTCTCTCTCTCTCTCTCTCTCTCTCTCTCTCTCTCTCTCTCTCTCTCTGCCCAATTTACTTGCTGTTCTTTAAGCTTGTAGCTTTATAGGCATCTCTTTCTTTATGCTAGGGAAGTTTTCTTCTATGATTTTGTTGAAGATACTTTCTGAGTCTTTGAGCTCAATATTTCCTTCTTCTATTCCTACTATTCTCAGGTTTGGTCTTTTCACAGTGTCCAAAATTTTCTGACTGTTTTGTGTTAGAAACTACTTAGATTTAGTATTTTCTTTGAGTGAATGTATCAGTTTCCTCTATCATATCTTCTACTCCTGAGCCTCTATCTTCCAACTCTTATATTCTGTTGGCAATGCTTAAGTCTGTAGTTCCTGTTCTCTTTCCTAGGTTTTCACTCCAGCATTGCCTCAGGTTGTGTTTTCTTTATTGCTTCTATTTCCATTTTCAGGTATGGAATAGCTTTACTCATTTCCTTCTCCCGCTTGCTTGTATTTTCCTCCATTTCTTTAAAGGATTTGTTCAATTCCTTCACCTGTTTGATTTTATTTCTTTGAAGGATTTATTTCCTCTTTTAAGCCTTCCATTATTTTCATAACATCAGAATTAAAACCACTTGCTTATGCTTCAGGTGTGCTAGGATATCCAGTGCTTACTGCAGTAGGATAGCTGGCTTCCAGTGATGTCATATGGACCTGGGTTTTGTTGCTTATGTTCTTATGCTGACCTCCAGCTACCTGTTTGTCCCTGATGTTAGCAGGTCTGGTCATCCCTAGCTGTAGTAGGCCTATGAGATTGAAAGTAGAGTGGTGATCCTAGATGGCAGCAGTTCTCTGGTTTTCCTGAAAGAAGTGCCCTAGGGCCTCCAGGGATACAGGGAGAACTGTTAGGCTTTGATAGTTGAAGATAGAGCTGGGGCCCTGGTAGTCCGTGATGACTTTCTGTCCTGATGGTCCTTGATTTCTACCTGTTTATGGGATTTTAGGTAGAAATGGGGTCTGGGAAATGGAGCATGCCAGAGAGATGGAACATGAGGCATGCTAAAGAGATGAAGAGTGCTAGGGATGAAGCACAGAGGGCATGGGGACAGGTGGCTGTAGCAGGCCAATAATTGAGGGAGGAGTCTCACCTGATGCTCCCTAATGATTACCTGTCTCTGCTGCTCCTTGATGGCTGCTGTTCTCTGTTGCTCCCTGATGGCTCCAGGGAGAGATAGAAGGACACATTTCTTACACCAACCCCTTTGGCCAGTTCATGAAATACTCCTAAAAGCATGACCTTTGTTTTTATGTCAAATTGATGATAGTGTTTCATTTTTTTCATTGACTGTACCAAATATAACAGTGCTTTTAAGACTCTAAAGATTGATGTATTTTTCAAAGAAAAATATTCTTACTCTATTGTTCTATAAATTTCAATTTAAACTAACAACAATATTGCTGACAGTATGTTATACTATAGAAAGAGACCTATAGAAAGACATTGTAATCCAATGGAATGTTTGTTGATGGGACTGGGTTTTTACTCACAGCCTAGAATGAAAAGACCTGAGAGTTAAGCCAGTAATAATTATGTTTCCTTTCTTCCTCTCGTTTCTCTATGTCTCTCGGTGGTCTAGAGATTGTTGGCCCTTTAAAGATGTACACATTGTATTATTTATATGTGTAAATATATATTCTGTGTGGAAAAAAATCACCTTTAGAGGTGATTAAGGATCTTGAAACAAAGAGAAAATTCTTGATTATCTACATAGGCCCAGCAGATGTAAAAGGATCCTTAAAAAAGGAAGGAAGAACAATAGAATACCAATTTTATTTTATACAAGTAATTTTTCCAGAAGTATAAAAAATTTGAGAAAGAAATGGGCAATAAAATGTATGATTTTACTCTTTGAGCCAAAAAAGCAAGGCAGTGTAAAAGGAGGCCTGAAATAGCCCAGCCTCCTAATGTGGTGTTTGAGGCCATGTCAGAGCCTCTTAGAGACTTCACTCCAGCAGAACTATAAGATAAAAAAAAAAAAAAACCCATGGACTTCCAAGTCCCAAAGGCTTTTTTCCAGGTATATAAACTATTTATTAACAACAAAGGCCTAGAGACTTATTTCTCCTTGGGCACACCCATAGGATAGCCCCAGTGGCCTGTGGTTTTGGGATGTTAACCTCGGACACGAAGGCCCCAAAAGTGACATAGACCCCTGTGAACTCTAATCTTCTTCAGTTGCTCCAGGTCCTCATGCAGCTTATTGTCTAGACCATTGGCCAGAACCTGGCTGTACTTTCCATCCTTCACATCCTTCTGTCTGTTCAAGGACTAGTCTGGGCTTGTGTACTGTTGTGGATTTTTCCTGATGGTGATCACACGCTCCACCTCATCCTCTAGGAGTTCCCCTGCCCTCTTGCTGAGGTCAATGTCTGCTTTCCTCAATACCACGTGAGCGTATCTCCATCCCGTACCTTCAATGTCAGTGATGGCAAAGGCTATTTTCTGCTGCCCATCATTGGTGTTGAGTACTCACAAAATGTGCTAGAACTTCTCAGGGGTCACTAGAGACATGGTGGTGGCACAAGCAGTGGCATGTGGGCCTCCTGTGGAAGAGAGCAAGTCACAGAGTGTTTCACAAGTATAACTTGTATCCCTTCCTTGTCCCCTCTCATCCACATCTGTCTTCCTCTTTCTCCCTCAGCTCACCGCAGCTACTCTTCTCTTCACCAGCATCTCTTAAAATGCACAGCAGTGAAGAACAAAACAAATTGGGCTCATGCCATTTCAGGCTATATGAGTAGGAGGCATTGTACAATAGACTGTCAATTCTCTTATACAAGTGGTTATATTTTTTATGAACTATACAGTGGCCAGGGGAAATAGGGGCTGTGCCTGCTTCTTAAAGCAGCATTTGAGGGCTTGTTAAGGGACGATGCATAGCTTGAGGTGTCAACATGAAAAAACGCTACATACAAAAATGGTGTCAATGCGACGATGGAATTAGATCAATGGAGTTGGAGTAATGACCATTGCTCTGGAGGGAAGGTCCGCATTGCCAAAGGAGTTGCAGGCAAAGGCATTCACGCTCCTCTGTATGTGTCACACATGGTCTTGTTAAGCTGCCATCCTTCTTTGAGCCTCAGTGAAAAAGTAATCAATAGCCCTCCCATGTGGAATTTCAAGTTCTCTCTACATTGAGCTTAAGCTATTACATGTCTCATTCTTCAAGAAATGAAGACATTTTGGTTAACCGTTTGGTTAGAAGCTCCAGTACACATTGGGTGACACTGTTTACTAGGTTAAGGTTTCAACATGGAGGGACTTGGCTGACTTGACCTTCAACTTGACAGCTGTGAGGCAATGCTTACCTCACATTCATTACCAGCTAATCTTTTGAGCATGTTGCATGATGGGGGGGGGGGAGGCTCAGTCTGGTAGCTTTGCTTTCCAGTTTTGATTTCCATTCCCACTCATGTTTTCAGCCTGCTCTGGGATGTTTCCTCTCAAAATAGTTCTTCTACCAGGTTGTGTACCTGGCTAAAGGACTGAAGCCCTCTGTTTCTCTGATCTTTATTCCACCCCTCCTGTTAGAAAGAGACATCATGGGTGATTCATACTTGGGTTTCTTTTTCTATTGGCACTTCATTTCACCCCACAGGCACCCCTTGAGTTACATGAATATTTGCCTTCCAATTGTTGCTGGGTTCTTGGTGATTGTACTCAAGGTTTTGAGTTTTAGTAATAGATATTAATGTGGGGTTTACAGCAGTGGAATAACTGAGACTACAATAGCAAGAATCACATCACCCATGATTTAGCTTTGCATGAGGCAGTGATTTTGTTTGCTACCCTCTCATTATAATCTTAATATTATCCCATTGTATATTTTAAATGCCTGACTCACCTTCCACTTCTTCCTGCCTCTTTTCAGTTTATACTTCCTGACTTATCAAAATGTCCCAGTAATAAAATAACTTTGCACCCTTCAATCCTCACTGTTTTTTAATCTCCTTATCTGTGACATTATAGTCATCCCTTGTTTCTTTCTTACATTGTGATCTGCCCATAATTTTCCTATGATTTTTCTGGTTATAATTCACCAGCCTTTATGGTTTTCCCCTTCTTTATCACTGATTTCACACTTAGATCCCACAATCCCATCAGATACACGTCCAACTATGCTTTTTGATTTTATACTTTAACCTGGCCGTCCCTTGATAAGACATTTCTCTATGTGCCACGCTGGCTCCTTTTACATATACATCATGATTATGTAATTAAGTAGTCACCTATGAGAGAACTCGGCTGGGATGTCTGGCTTCTCTGCCTAGTTCCCTTTGTCAGTCCATGAAGTCAACTAAGCAGACTGTTCCAGGGATCTGCAACTCTCTATTTGTACTTAGTGAGGCTTGAATTTTAGGATGCTGAGCATACTAATTAAGGAGTTCCACAAACTGGAGATTTCTGCAACAATCCTTTCAAGACTGATCTGTGGTGATGCTACTGGAAATAATTGTTGGGTTGTCCAATGTAATTCAGACAGAATTAACTACTCAGTGCAGGTACACTGAGCTGAATACGGTGGAAAGGTGGTCAGACATATTGGCCAGCCTTAGTGGAATATGTTGTCTATTTTCCACTGTTTCACTTTCTTACACTAGGCTGAGTAGGCATGGAAGATTTTATCATGAAATGACAGTTGGCATCTTCTTTCCTGCATATTCCCTAGAAAATGAAGGAAATAAATTTTCTAGGAATGTGACAAATAGTAGACTAGACTTTGTGTTCATGGCTCCATGAGGCATAGGTGGCTTTGTCAAGTAATGGGCTGCTAGCCATGTAGTGCTTTAATTCATCTCCAAAGAAAGCAGTGTTTCATTTCCCAGAAGGCCCTGTAGGTTTACCCTGTTTCTATATATGAAATAATCAACTGTCCAATGCATTGCTCCAGTTCTGCCTCAGGGATCAGTCTTTAGTCTTCGGAATTCTGTTAGAATACCTTATCTGAGTGACCATGACTGTGGGAACGCAGAGGGAGGGAAAACCACGGATAATAAAGTAAATGATAAACTTAATGAGACTTGAGACTTCATTATGAAGAGCAGAGGAGGGAGAGGGAGGAACTGGCATGCAATAGTAGTTAACAGTCATTGAACCCTTATTTACATGCTTGGCATCGGTCCAAATTCCATTTGCATTAAGGAACTGAAAAGAGATGACAGCTGAAGTTCTAACCGGAACTGGATGGTAATAGGTCCGTACTACTTACTGAAGAGGATGCCACACGCTGGGCAGGTCCACAAGCTGATGAGCATGGCACCTGGGACATGGTGGATATAGTAACCAAGGTACTGGGAAGCCCTTGTAACACAGAAAGGCTTCCCTGAATGGGATAATGAGGTTTTGAATTCTGTTTTACAGCCTTGCTTTTTCATTTCGTGCTTCACATGGGTCACCTTTATGGCAATTCCTCTATGCATCTGTCAAATATATATGACTGGATTGGAGAATCAGACATTTCTTAGCCACAGAGCACATATGTGTCCCCTGAGCCGCCATCAACATAGAAAAAGACCAGGGCAAGTCATCAGATAGTTATATTTGGAGGTCACATGGTGTGGCTGTGAAGAGTGGTCCATCCTCCTTCTGGAGAGAGAGAAACCTCTTTTGTTCTTGGAGCACAAACGGATATTTGCAGGGGAGGCAAGGAGAACAAGGTTATGGCTTCCCTAGACTGTAGATAAAGGCAACAATTTCCAGATGGAGAAGTCTCTAAATCTCACTAAAACAATGCACAATCTCCACCTTCCAATACGGATTTGCTGCAGACTCATTTTTTTAAAATCTGTGACAGCCAGTTCTCAGAAAGCACCAACCCAAAGCATCAAGGTAAAAACAGCCATAGAGAATTCCATTTCAGTAGTATTAGCACATGGCAGAGTCACCTGCTTGAATGCAGGTCTTTCAAAACTCTCCAAACGTATTACTTTCCTTGTTGCTGCAACTCTCAGTAACGTTCAAAATTCTCAAGGGACTTGGAAGTGACAGATCCAGAGATCAAGATGTTCTGGAATATTCTGTGGCTAGCACACTCTTCTGTGTGAAGATACAGAGTAAATAGAGATTAAGAGCATTGAGTAGACACTTTCTTAGAAATTCCAAGAGTTTGTAAGGCTTGAGCCAAGGCTAGAACTCTTTCGGGGCCTTTCTATCATAGTGGTGTGAGGACTGAATTTTGATACCCCTTAATAGATTCACTCCTCCCCCACTAACTTGTTTTGAAAATATGCTCCTTCTTAATTGAATGTACTTCTCACTCCTTTAACTTAATTTAATTAAAAACTGAGCCCTAGCATTTCATAAGCCCAAAGGTAACCCACAAGGAGTTGGTACATGCATCTCTTAATACAAGATTTATTTATTGATGGGAAGACCAAGAAGAATGAGTGCCTTGGGCAAACTAGGCAGCCAGGGAGCAGAGCCTCGACGCAACCTTCATGTTCCTTCCTAGCCTTCACACCAGTTTTCCTCCTAGGAAGAGAACCTTAGGCTTGTGGAAGGAAACAAAGCAGATGATCAGGAATCCAAATCTTCACAGAAATGGATATTTGAGATGCGGCAGGTTCAATTTGCCAGGTAATTTATTTCTTACATACGGCTTTCCCTACGGCACAATGAAATACATTTCATTTAAAATTGCCTCCCAGCTCCAATCAGCATTAGGTTCATAACACATATTCAACAGATACAAACACTTCAAATGACTGCAGACTTGAGTCCAGAGTCATGTATTCTTCTGCTGCTATCGGCATTGAAGTATAATCTGTCAGAAATGGCCATGGAGTTCTCTTATTCCCTCACTCAAATAGCAATATAAAGTTACCTGCCAACATGCACACAGGTGAGCGTGTCGGAGGCTTGCACCATTTCACTGTCTTTGTATTCAGAATAGTTTTCTCTATGGACCTTGCTGTCTTCAGCATCTGCTCTGGTGTGGTCGTGGTGTCCAGTGTGTTGATTGGCCTATGTAGCAACTCAGATCAGCCTGTGGAGGTGACTCTCTGTACTTGGTGCAGCAAGAGGGGACTCTGAAGCCAGTTTTGCATAAGAAAGCGGTCTCTACAGCTATCCTTATAACGAAGAACAACCTGAAATGGATCTCAGGGTTGCCAACATTGGCTTTATCATCTGGAAGCCATCTTCTCATGGTGGAGAAGGATCAAGAAAGGAACCAAAGGAAATTTCAAGTCAGCTACAAACTTCACATTGCCTCAGGATGTTAGGCAAAGCAGAAAATGCAAAGTGAACCTCTTACCTCCATATCTAGACACATCTTCAAAGCAGCTTGTAGCTCTGCTTTAAAAAAACCAAACCAAACCAAACCAAACAAAAGAAAAGAAAACAAAACAAAACCCCTCTTCTTTGTTTGGGGTGTTCAGGCTTCAACCTCCCTTAATGGGGAGAGGGGGCCCCTTTTACTTTTCCTGGCTGTTTAGGGTCAATTGAGTGTTTTGGGCTATATGTGTCTCCATCCACAGCAGACACAGCCAGCAGTCTCCTCCAAGCTGCAGCATCCCAAAGCATTTCCTTCTGACTGTCTGCAACTGCCACACACTACATGCCAACATTGAAAGTCATGCCATGCTTTCTCTGTGCTCTTATTTATATCCTCAGAGCCCTAGACCACACCTTCCCCAAGCTGCACAAGAAAGGCTCTTACCAGCTGGCAAAAGCCACACCCCCCATGAGAAAATTAGCAGGTGTGGACAAGCTAAAGCTCAAACTAAAATCCCACACTTGGGATTAGAACAAACACATACTGAAATCACACAACTGAGTTTATAAAACAAACAAACAAACAATTGAACAAACAAACAAAACTTCCATTACAGCAGCTGCTATTGAAGATTAGCTGCCACTGAGGCAGATCGTATAAGGACTGAGAATGCATGGCCATCTCTGCTTTAAGCTTAGCTAAGCACTGCTTTTGTGAAAGACGTGGCTTAGCAGCTGAAAAAAAAGGAAAAAGAAAGAAAAGAAAAGAAAGAAAGAAAGAAAAAGAACATAAAAGTAAATTGAAGGATTAATAGGAAAACAAATGACAGGGCTGGGGAAATGGCTGTCATTGAGAAGCCTGCTGCACAAGCATGAGGATTGGAGTTCAAATCCCCAGCACTGCCCCACCCCCCAATGCTTGCTATTGGGTTCACTGGTCAGCCAGTGCAGCTAAAACAGACGTCTTCAGGTCAGTGAGACCTGGATTCCAGAACCCAGTTAAAACTGAAAGAGAGACAGACTCTTCAAAGTTTCATCTGATCTTAGTACACATTATAGACTTTAAAAAAATAAGATGGAGGAGCAATTGAAAATGATGTTCAAATGTTAACCACTAGCTTCCCCACACCCCTGCATTGGTGAGCACTCCTGCACGCACATGTACACATATGCATACACTGAACACATACACAAAAGGCCAATGCCAATGCTCTCAGCAGAAAGTGGTCCCACTTTAACTCAAAGCCAAGTGTTCAAGTAGGTAAAATCACACCCTTACTACATATATATTAAAAACTGGTGTCAGTTTGTATGATTAATAAGGGGGCAAATGAGCTGGTAAATCTGATTGATTGCCAGAGCAGTTGAGTAATGTAGAATTTGCAGAAGTTGAAACACGTTACCTTAAGCTTTGTAGATTTTATACCAAGCTGGTTAATGTTCCACAGGGCAATAAAACATTAACACCCCAAAATCTGGAAATGTATTTTCTACTGAATGTAAATCTCCATGTCAACCTGTAGTTTTCCAGTGACTGGATCCAGTCAAATAGTAAGTAGCTACATCTCATGCAAGGTTGTGCTTCTAGAGACTTCAGTGTAGTCCTGTGCAGCGGAATGTTTTGGCCAAGAGTGAACCACAGAGGGGAAGGATCCCATAAAATGATGTTGTATCGTGACATTGTTGCTGTTTCATTGCACACATACAGTGACTTAACTGCTTACCAAAATGTTTCTTACAATGTGTCCCCATCAGTAGATGACAAATCAGTTTAATTCTCAGTGAACTTTTGGATCAAAACCCCATGGATTCTGTCATTACTCTCTAGGGCTTTCTGCCTCTGTGAGAGGCCTAGAATCTGGATCCCTGGGCTCCTTCCAGTCTGATTTCTGCTCATGTGGTCCCACCTCAACTTTTTCTCCCCTGTCTGCTGTTCTCACAGCAGTTCTCTCTCGTGTGAGTCACCATAGTCATTATTAGAGAACAGTTTAGCAGTGACAATGGTGTCACACCCTGGGGCAGGTCCAGAAATAAAGTTCACGAGAGGAAAGAGTGGCGAAGAGGGTGGTAGATTTTGTGTGTGTGTGTGTGTGTGTGTGTGTGTGTTCTTGACTCCAATATAATCTGAAGAGGCAAATGATCATGAAAAATAAATAAATAAATAGAATAGAATAGCTTGAAAGAACTTCTGCTCCTTTCTTCTTTCTTGCCTCCCTCACTCCCTCTTTTTCTCTCCATTCCCACATCTTCCCTATCTCTGTCCTGTGGAGCAGGTGAATCGTGGAACCAGGGGAACTTGCCTGTAACAAGAATGAGGTCAAGACATGTCCAAACCCAGAAAAATTTCATCTGGAGACCAGCAGGAGCAAGAACTGCTCCTTCTTTGTTCTGGGTCTGCATGCACCAGTGCATGTAGCCCTGCGACCCCCACCTCTGCCACCCCTGAGGAAGTCACGTAGCCTGGTGACCACATTTCACAACATGTTAAGCTAGCACCTAGAATTTCTTTCCATCCAAATGAAGTATTCCCAGTACACCAATCACAGTCAATGATGTACATTCACCACCAAACCCCTTACCCACTTCCCCAATGTTTATATAGCCCTTATTTCCTGGAACAAAGAACTTTTTTATTGAAAATCATCCTGAAGAAGGCTTTCCCCAACTCACTGCTGAATAGAGATCATGTTAGCCCACCTGCCCAACTAAACTTCATTTCTTCAATTCCAGCATCTGTACACAATGATACCTGGACATCCTGAGGCAGCTCTGATGAACTCATGGTCCATGCAGTTGATGTCCCTGTCCCACACACCCCAGAGCTGTCACTACTGATGACCCCCTATAAATGTCTGCCATGCTACTACAGTAAGGTGACATTGTCATTTTGTGAGTTGATTAGCTCAGGGAACTGTCACTGGTGAGCCTAATGGATTTTGTTCTAGCCAAGTGGCATTTGATTTAAATTATTCTGTGCATGACAAACAGCTCATTTTACTAACACTAAAATTTCAAAGTAGCAGCCACTTAAAATGGTGACAATGGGAAATGAATGAGTTTGGTAATGCTATGTTTTCCCACCTTGCCAGGTTGAGAAGATTTCAAAGTATAAATAATGTTTAAAATGCAGACAGGTCTAGGTATGTGCCAGGTGGTTTAAGATGAAAAACAGAAAAGCCAGTAGACGTTGCTAATTCAGATAACATCTAAATGTGACTAATAGGGAAAAAGGAAGGGTATATAAAAACAGAATGGACAGTCTGAACCTTCCCAAAGCTTCCCATTTCTAAAGGAGTTGGGTTGACAGGTAGGTACTAATCCTACCTGAGTTCAAGATCTCCAGTGAGATGTGCTTGACGTTCTGTTTCTCTAAGAAGAGCTCTGTGAAGTCTCACTGAGTAAGTGTATTTATTCATCAAAAGACTAGTCCACACTTAAATGATATTGTAGAATGCATGCTGCAAAATAGTGTCATAAGACAAAGTGGTCAAGTCTGTGGGTACCAGGTGTTCATGAGAATTAGACTCACTTAGTGAGAATGGTTTGCAATAGTCATATTTTCAGTTTTGAATGAGTGAGTTTATTAATATAAAGCAAGACAAAGAAAGATAATAAACATCAAGTGACATACACAATATGATAGATAAGCAGAACATCATCAAATCACATGTTCAAAACGCTCAATAGCAATTGAATGGGATGCCCCATCAAATGAGTCATCTGTAATTTATGACCGAGAGCTTTCTAGATCGAACAGTGTGGCCTCAGTTGAGGCTTTCAAATAAAAGAACAAATAACAGGAGAAATGTCACATCATCAAATCAACCACTTACAAACACCAAGCAGAAACCATTTATGGAAGCTGAGGCATTCATCTGCAGTTCGCAAAAGAGCTGTCCCTGCATGGCCAAACGTACAGCGTCTCCTCACACTGCATGCGTTTTATATCATGGGATAGGTATTAGAAACATCTGCTGGAAATAGTTTACCCTTTAGTTAATTTTAAAGACAGGATGCTTTTATAATTGTGCTGGTTTGCTGTTTTCTCCACTCCTTATCACAGAGTTAGAGAAGCTGCCCATACACAGACAAGGAGCCTTAGGAGACACTTTGAGATAAGAGTACCTGGACCTGTAATGCAGGGGACCAAGCCTGTTTTACGAGTCAGCTTCTAGATGTGCTCAAACTGTACATGGTCATTTACCAATCTGCTGTATATTGCATAGTGTTAAGACTATTGATTGCAGAATCCCAAACTCAGATATTCTGAATCATAGGCCTGAAACATCCTGGACCATATTACTGAGCAATGAATGGCAAGAAGTCTCCCACAGATGGCTGCCAGAACTCGTGTTTAAAAGCCATTCTCCTTCCTCTCCGAGAAGGATACAAGCATCACTGTATATCATGGTGCAGCTCCTGAAAGTCTGAAAAGCAGGATTGTTCTGGATAGTCTCCGATCCTGTTCCACCTCCTCTGCTGCCACCAAGCTACACGAAGTTCCTCTGCACTCCCTTGGAAACAAGAATATCTTTTTCTATGATCAGAAGAATTTGACGAAACCAGGAATAAGACAAACAAGTGAACTGCCACTGAAGTAATTTTGAAAGCTCTTGTTAAATTTAAAAGACTTAATGACTGCCTGGAGTCTCCAGGATCTCATAGAGGTGGGGGATATAGGCACAGGAAGAGGTAAAAGAACTCAAAAGTTCATATCCTGTACACCAATCAGTTCTTCAGCATGCGAAGAGAGACCTTGAGCTAACAGTGTTCCTCTGTTGCCATTAAAACAATCTGATACCAGATAGTGGTCTACAAGCCAGCCCTGTTCTGACACTCCCAGGCATAGAACAGACTTCACAAGTTCAAAGGCAAGCCAACCCCTCTTTCAAATACCAGCCCTGAGACCCCCTCCCCCACACATATTTCCGCTCATCTCAGTGCAGAGGTTTCCCTCAGGCCTGACAGTTTCCTAGAATGATCCCTAACAGCCAAGAAAGAGCTATGCCATGGCTACATTTTTATCTCAAAGGCTTTTTTTCAGCAAAAGCCATGCACCAGAGATGTAAAAGGCAAGAAATGGGAAAACAGACCTGATGTCTCCCACTCACTCTTGACACCCCACTCTCCCAGCACATTCACATGGTCCACACCCAGGAACATTTCCAAACCTTCGTGGTTGAAATGTTGATTGTGGTTTCGTGATAGATGGGGTGATGTCATAAATCATGTCTGTATGATTGATCTCAATATCCAATCCCACTCTTGTCTCCAGAGACTCTATGGCATGGTTGAGGTCTCTGATCTCAATTGGGTTGGGCTTTTGATGACTAGCTCACATCATGTGCCCTGGAAGTTATTTTGGCTTCCTGTAGTGAGCTATCACATTTAAGCAGACTCTAAGAAGGCTCTGTAGAAGCTATAAAGGACTCTTCTACTCCTCTGAAAGTCCTGAGAATTTCCTTAGCTCAGTGTCAGGTATGGAAGAATGAAGCCTGAATACCTATGTTTTATTACACCACAGCTTTCACTTTTGTCTTGAATAAATGTCGTTGTCATGAAAGGCCATTTGTCTTTTTGACTAATCTGCAGCTTTCTGCAAGAAGACGTTTACTATCTGGTGCTGGACTGCCATATGTAAAGATATTAGGGGTGATTATGCGAGCAGTTTGCATTTCTTGTATATAAAAAACCTGAGCACAGATTGGTTTATAGATTATTTTGCAGCTGTCTGAAGGCTGTTAGGGGGTATAAAGAAGAATAGATTTATATTGGATGGTTCCTCGCCCTGTAACAAATATCAGGTTGAGTAAAAATATAACACCCAAATGATTGCTTGGAGTTTATGATATACTTTTGTAAGCATAAAAGATAAACCATTAACACTTACTGAACACAAAACAGAATTTCAGATTCTGTGTGCTAGGTTTCTAAGCACGCTAAGTGTTGTATAGGTGCCGTCACAATCCCCATTTTGTAAATGAAGAAACACAGACAAGTACAAGGTTACAGAACGACTTTTCAAATTCACAAAATAACACCATAACTTGAATTCTGATTTATCTGACCCTGTGGCCCCGAACTATACACAAAAACTTTACTCTTCAGCCTGAAAGCAGAGGAGGGAAGCCTGGACTAATAGCCCAAAGTGGGACTGAGTCCTTGTGACTTTGTCGTGCCTATTGGATCTTGAGCAAACACTTTCCTGAATTTCTGATTTCCCTTTCCGTCTTGTCAGACAGGGTACACATTAGGTTCCTTTTGCCCGACATTTCTACTGTGTAATTCAGGATCCAATGCTTAGGTTGTTTAGCTGCTACCTTGGCTTTGAGTGAGGCTGTCGTTACAAATCTGCAAATGAGTATGAAGGGTGGATTCTCCACTTCCTAGTCATAATTCCTAACCCCAACACACCACCTGCACATTTATTTTCTCTGCTTTTCTCTCAATATAGATAAAGGCCCAGGTGGTGTAGATGTAAATGACAATCTTCATAGTTCTGGGAAAGGTCTTCAGCACTGGTAGGCTTAACATTAGCTCTGGTTGTTTATTTGTTTTCTCTAATGGTTGAAATTGAGAGTATTTAGGTGTTTGCTTTCCCCTCCTCCTCTCAAAGAGCATTGAACTTTTTCACAACAACCTGAGGTTTTGATTTTTGGCTGTCATTTGCCAAAAGAGAAATGATCTCGATCATGCGGATTAACCATTCTCAGACATACATTTGGTTGTGTCCAGTGATAACTGCTATGTTACGATATTACCGAGATGAGACAATCAAGAGGCTTGCTAAATCTCCACGGCACAGATGGTGCTTTACCTATCTTAGAACCATCGTTAAAGCTTCTGCTTCCCAAGGCTCTAAAGAGGTACCTGCCATCCCCTAATCTGAGGAACACTGTCCTGAAATGTCTATAATATCTGTTTGAACTTGGAATAGCCTGTAACTCTGGTCATGTTGCTACACAGCAAAAAAACAAAAAACAAAAAACAAAAAAACAAAAAAACCTCAGCAGAGGGCAGTGGTGGCTGCCTACTCCCATGTCCTCTTGTCCTTCAACGCCCTTGACTCAGTAGTTGCCCTTTTGTGGCCCCATTAACCATTGTGCATTTCTCATTTCCATAACTCTGTGGCTCACATGTTTCTGTTTCAGCTTTTTTTTTTTTTAGCTGCTTCAAGAACACACCAGGCTAGCTGTACACATGGTTTCTGAACAAAGCATACACACACACACACACACACACACACACACACACACACACACACACACACACACATATATATATCAGAGTTACAGAATTTTCCCTGTGTGAGGAATTGACCTTACTGACTATGATCATGAACTTGAAAATCAGCCAAGTTCACTGTTTCAGATGTGGAATAAACGCCATCATGAAATTTATTTGCCATCTAAGAGTGATTTGTCATGGTGTAACTCTTAAAAATAATCCTAGCTTTTCAAAAATTCTCTCAAATCATCATGAGAATCAGAATAATGATAAAATGAGAGGGGAAGTAATCTGCTTGCTATTATTTGTTAATGAGTTATCCATCTCCTCTTTATCTTTAGGGACTCCAATAAATTATTGCAGTTATTTGGGAGGGGAAGACAAGACTATGAGGGAAATTGCATAGAGATGGGGGATGAAGTGGGAAGTGCTGGCCTAGTCACAGCCGATTGAGGTAAATAACATTTAGATACTTGTAGTTATGTGTAATATTTTTACACAACTTTAAAAATATTGTTAACAGGGAGCAGGTTCAATTATAAATCAGAATTTATGAAGTTTGGATAGTATGCTGCATTTTGAAAAGGGTTCATTCAGAGGTTACTTAACTATTTTAAAACTTTATTTATCTTCATTTTATGTGGACGGTTGCTTTGCATATATACATGGAACTGGAGGTGGGGATACATGGGTCCTGGGAACTGGACCTGAGTCCTTTGCAAGAGCTTGCAAACCTGAGCTGTCTCTCCAGCCCCCGCCTACGTGTTTTATGGCTTAGAGTAACAATAGTGTAGTGTAGTGTTTGTCAAGCTCCCTTTACATGACTTTTTTTTTTTTAAAGAGAGACTTCATCTGTTATGTAGATAGAAAAAATGGAGCAACCTTAAGAAACCACACAGCTGGATGGGAAATTCTTAAGACTTTGTATCAAATAGGACGTAGTTCAAAGCCTGGTTCTCATATTTGCTAGGGTCACAAAGATAAGAAATTCTTGAAGTGCTCCAAGCCTTGTTTCTTCTTTGGGGGAAAAAAAAAGGAAAATAATAAACAAGAGAAAAAAGACAAAAGAAAATAATTGCTCCTAAATCTTTCAGTGTAGTGTCTGGCAAAGAACATACTGTATCAGGGTGGGATTTTGTTGTTGTTGTGGTAATTGTTGTTGATGTTGTTGTTGTTTGGCTCAGAAAATGATTCCTAAGCTCCAAATACTTCTATTTCTGTAGTTTAAAATATATTTTATAAATAGCTTTGCAGTTTTCCTTTCATAAAACAGCAAATGATATCTATCAGTGTTGCCTTTTCTTGCCTGAGGTGCATCGCCAAGATGGTGAGCAGGTGCATGTCACATCTGGCCTCCCTCCTAAATTGTGGTTTATCTCTTAGCATCCCTATTTTTGAAGTGAGCCATTTTGCTGAAACCTATAGGCCATAGTAGTGTATTTCCATGTAAAATGTGGAAGGGCCATCTCACCTGAGTTCACTTAGTTGTCATCATGCTGGCGTGGGGATGGTGAGGGATGAAAGGTACGTGAGGAAGTTGTGATTGAGGCTGTCTGATGGCTCTGGGAGCTCTCTGGCATTTGCCAGACATCAGGGAGACAGAAGAGCTGCTTGGTTCCGTCTTACACTTGACATGTGTTTGGCTTGCCCATCCGTGGGCTGTTAGAGAAGACTGCACCCCTGGCAGATCAATACAGTAGAGATGTGCAAGCTGCTAGCCACCTAAATCTGGAGTGGGAAGCCCTTTAAGAGATGAAAACAGAGTAAGCTGTTGCCTTTGAGATGCACTCACTATGCTTAGCAGTGTACAGTATAGAGACAGGAGTCTCCATCCAGAGAGAAAACACCAAAGCCTGCAAAATCCACTCAAGTGCAAATCAGCACTTTGAACCTCAGTCTTTTAAGTTACTGCTCAGTATCGGATTCAACTTGGTTCTCAACTCACTTACGGAAATATAAAAGTAGCATTGAAATAGCTATATAAAGAGAATCATCCCGTGTGGATTTGGGTTCAGAAGGAGGCCGTTTACTTGGATAGCTCCAGCCTTGGCAGGATTATTGAAGACATATCTCTTAAATTTTTTTTTTTAAAAATTCACCCTTTCTGATATTCTTTTAGATGGGCTTTCAGTATGTACCTCAGGCTGTTCTCAAAATATCTGTATTTCAGACTGGCCCCAGACTTCTTCTCCTGCCTCAGCCTCTCAAGTGGTGAGCTCATAGGCATGTACCACTGTGTTTGTTTAAAATTCCCTCTGCACATCATATTTTTGACTTTGTTTATTATATATATATATATATATATATATATATATATATATATATATCATTGAGATAGCTATTTTTGCCTTTTAAAAGTCATATAATAAGACGTTCCTTCAGCACTCTGCTAGTTTCTGAATAGGTGAGTCTTAATTTTCTGTGTTACTTTAGGCTTACTACTTATTCTCTGAGATGGGAAGACGGATAGCATTGGACAGATGAAACAGGCTCAGAGAGCTCAAATCAGTTGCCTGAGATTGGACAACTCAGACTGGTAAGTTTAGTATTAAAGCACAAGTAACTGGACTTCAGGACTCACATTTGAAACCAGTAAATTCCGGCACCTCAGGTTGTTTCATAGCGCACCTTAGCATGTAGCGTAGTTCCTAGGCCATAGTAGGTGTGGGGTTTTGAAAGGGAATGTCCCCCAGAGACGACGCATGTGCTAGAACACTTCATTCCCAGTTGCGGATGCTGTTTAAGGAAGGTATGCAACCTTTAGGAAGTACAGCCTTGGTGGAGGAAGGCTTCCTAACTCCCCCTTTTTTCCTGTATGTGGATGGGTCAACCAGTTTCATGCTTGGGCTCCCATGCATGCTTTTCCTGCCATTAAGACCTGTATGCTGGGGATCCAAGATGGCGGCGAGCAGTGTGGACCGCGTTTGGAGGCTCCAGTGAACAATTCAGGGAATTGCACAGATTTCTGAGCCAGGAACACCGAGGTCCGAACATCACGGCAGCGGGAGTGCTCCACGGTTCGGAGGGACCAGGGTGCGGTGGACCTGCGTGCCCCTGCACACGGGAGGAGCGTGGTTTTTCTCTGATCGGAGCGGCAGCGGTAGAGGCGGCAGCACCAGCGGCACCAGCAGCGGCGGCTGAGGTTTGCAGCTCATAGCCTTCCGGTGGAGGCGATTGGTGTGGTGGCTGGTGGGAATTGCTGCGGGAGAGGGGACTCGGGGCAGGATTTGGGTCGCGTGGAGCCTTTGGACCCAGATTGGACTCGGCGGACAGTTCGGCCCCAGAGTCCCGGGTATTGGCCCGGCCCAGCAAACAATTCTGCCTGAGGCACTAACTCAGCGTGGCCATAGCTCCCCTGCTGTGGCGCAGGCGTAGTTGAGCACGCTGCTCCACACTAGGCACTACCTCAGCTCAGCGGCAGCTCCCCTGCGGGGACACAGTCTGGGCGGAGCACTTGTTCCACCACTGGCGCTAACTCAGAGCAGCCACAGTTCTCCTGCTGTGGCGCAGGCTTGGTGACGTGCTCGGTTCCATCCTAGGCACCACCTCAGCTCAGCGGCAGCTCCCCTGCGGGGACACAGTCTGGGCGGAGCACTTGTCCCACCACTGGCGCTAACTCAGAGCAGCCACAGTTCTCCTGCTGTGGCGCAGGCTTGGTGACGTGCTCGGTTCCATCCTAGGCACCACCTCAGCTCAGCGGCAGCTCCCCTGCGGGGACACAGTCCGGGCGGAGCACTTGTTCCACCACTGGCGCTAACTCAGAGCAGCCGCAGTTCTCCTGCTGTGGCGCAGGCTTGGTGACGTGCTCGGTTCCATCCTAGGCACCACCTCAGCTCAGCGGCAGCTCCCCTGCGGGGACACAGTCCGGGCGGAGCACTTGTTCCAACACTGGCGCTAACTCAGAGCAGCCACAGTTCTCCTGCTGTGGCGCAGGCTTGGTGACGTGCTCGGTTCCATCCTAGGCACCACCTCAGCTCAGCGGCAGCTCCCCTGCGGGGACACAGTCTGGGCGGAGCACTTGTCCCACCACTGGCGCTAACTCAGAGCAGCCGCAGTTCTCCTGCTGTGGCGCAGGCTTGGTGACGTGCGCGGTTCCATCCTAGGCACCACCTCAGCTCAGCGGCAGCTCCCCTGCGGTGACACAGTCCGGGTGGAGCACTAGTTCCACTACTGGCGCTAACTCAGAGCAGCCGCAGTTCTCCTGCTGTGGCACAGGCTGGACAGAGCTCTCGGTTCCACCAGCTCTAAGACTCTGGTTGGACACAGTGTACAGTTTGAATCCAGAATTCCTGGCTGAGATTGGTGGTCAGTTCGGGCCCTGAGTCAATAACTGACCACAGCACGCACTTTGGGCCAAAAGGCCCTAGTGGAGCTTGGTGCGTAGTCCCAGCCCAAAAATTCTGGCTGGGCCCTGTGTGCATTTTGGGCCCAAAATCCCTAGCTGAGCTTGGCAGACGGTTCTGGCCCTGAGAATCTAGCTGAGTTCTGCCCGTGGTTCGGTCCCAGTGCTCCTGGCTGGACTTGGCAGGGAACACAGAAGGCTGTGGATACCTTGGCCTGACCCAACGCTCATTCAGAGACCCAGAACAATTGCAGGATCCACAGCAGAGAGGGACTGAGGATCACTGGCTGTGAGAGACCAGAACAACAGGGCTAACCTCCTAACATCCACACCAGTGAAGCTTTGAGCTCGCAGCCTAGGGAAATCGTAAGAAAACAAGTGAATCTATCATCAGACACCCTCCATTCAACTCTGGAAGCTACCCAACAAAAACAAAGACGGCAAGATGTCTAAAGGACAACGAAAAAGCATACGCAAAAAACCCCAAAACAACATGGCGTCTCCAGTTTCCAGCTATCCCAAAGAAAACCACCCAGAGAACTCAAATACAACGGAAATACAAGAAAATGACCTCAAATCCTTAGTAATGAGGATGATAATGGAGGAAACAAATAAAATTCGTAATCAAATGCAGGAAGACGCAGACAAACAGGTGAGAGACATAAAAGAAGCACATAGAGTGGAACTGGAAAAATTGCAGGAAAATGCAAACAACCAGATGAAAGAAATAGCTAAAACGGTTCAAGCTCTGAAGACCTATAAAGAGGCAATGGAAGAAACTCAGGAATATACAAAAAATCAGATGAAAGAAATAAAAAAATCAGTTCAAGATCTGAAAATGAAAATGGATTCAATGATAAACACACAGACAGAAGAAAAACGAGAACGTGAGACCTCAGAGAAGAAGGCGAGCAACACAGAGGTGAGCTTTTCTAACAGAATCCAAGAGATGGAAGAACGAATCTCAGGGCTAGAAGATACAATCACAGATATTGAATCAACCATTAAAGAAAATGCCAAATCTGGAAAACTCCTGACACAAAACATCCAAGAAATTAAGGACACCATGAAAAGAAGAAATTTGCGGATAATAGGCATTGAAGAAAGAGAAGACATCAGACTCCAGGGCCCAGAAACTATTCTCAACAAAATCATAGAAGAAAATTTCCCCAATCTAAAGAAAGAGATGCCTATAAACATACAAGAGGCCTACAGAACACCAAATAGAATTGACCAGAAAAGAAAAACTGCCCGCCACATAATAATCAAAACACAAAACATGCAGAACAAAGAAAAAATATTAAAAGCTGCAAGGGAAAAGGGCCAAATAACATTTAATGGTAAACCTATCAGAAATACACCTGACTTCTCAGCAGAGACCATAAAAGCCAGAAGGTCCTGGACAGAGATCCTGCAAACCCTAAGAGAACACAGATGCCAGGCCAGACTACTTTACCCAGCAAAATTATCAATAACCATTGATGGAGAAAACAAAATATTCCATGACAAAAACAAATTCAAACAGTACCTATCCACAAACCCAGCTTTACAGAAGGTACTAGAAGGAAAACTCCATCCCAAAGGGTCAAGCTACAACCAAAACTACCCAGGAAATAGATAACTATCCCATGGCAAAAACACAACTACACAAACGCTCGACTGGAAACAACATCAAAATTAAGACTCTTAACAGTCACTGGTCATTAATATCTCTCAACATCAATGGCCTCAATTCTCCAATAAAAAGACACAGACTAACCGAATGGGTACATAAACAAGACCCAACATTCTTCTGCATCCAAGAAACACATCTCACCCATAATGAAAGGCATTACCTCAGGGTAAAAGGTTGGAAAAAAATATTCCAAGCAAATGGTCACAAGAAGCAAGCAGGTGTAGCCATTTTAGTATCGAACAAAATAGACTTTCAACCAAAATTAATCAAAAGGGATGAGGAAGGACACTTCATACTTATCAAAGGTAAAGTCAACCAAGATGACATCACAATTCTGAACATCTATGCTCCCAATACAAGGGCACCCACATATGTAAAAGATCTCCTAAAAAAGCTTAAACCACACATCGATCCCCACACAATAATAGTGGGAGACTTCAACACCCCACTCTCACTGAAGGATAAGTCATTGAAACAGAAACTAAGCCGAGAAATAACATCATTAACCAATGCCATGGGTCAAATGGATCTAACAGATATCTATAGAACCTTTCACCCAAACAAGAAAGAATACACCTTCTTCTCTGCACCCCATGGAACCTTCTCCAAAATTGATCACATCGTAGGTCACAAAGCAAGCCTCAACAGATACAAGAGGATTGAAATAATACCTTGTATCCTATCAGATCACCATGCTCTTAGGCTGCAATTCAACAACAACAGAAATAACAAAAAGCCTACACGTTTGTGGAAACTAAACAACTCTCTGCTAAATGACACCTGGGTCAGGGAAGAAATAAAGAAAGAAATCAAGGAGTTTCTGAAATTCAATGAAAATGAAGAAACAACATACCCAAATTTGTGGGATACATTGAAAGCAGTGCTAAGAGGAAAATTCATAGCACTAAGTGCCTTTAAAAAGAAATTGGAAACATCGCACATAAGCATCTTAACAACACAACTGGAAGCCCTAGAAAAAAAAGAAGCAGAAACACCCAAGAGGAGTAGACGCCTGGAAATTATCAAACTCAGGGCTGAAATTAACAAATTAGAAACTAAGAAAACAGTCCAAAGAATCAACAAAACCAAAAGCTGGTTCTTTGAGAAAATCAACAAGATAGACAGACCATTAGCCAAACTAACTAAAAGGCAGAGAGACAGTATTGAAATCAACAAAATCAGAAATGAAAAGGGAGACATAACAACAGACACTGAAGAAATTCAAAGAATCATAAGATCCTACTTTGAAGGCATATACGCCACAAAATTTGAAAATCTAAGGGAAATGGACGATTTTCTTGATCAAGTTCACTTGCCAAAGTTGAATGAAGAACAGATAAACAAGTTAAATAGTCCCATTTCCCCGACAGAAATAGAAGCAATCATCGATGGTCTCCCAACCAAAAAAAGCCCAGGGCCAGATGGTTTCAGTGCAGAATTCTACCAGACCTTTAAGGGCGAGCTAATACCGATACTCTTCAAGCTACTCCAAAAGATAGAAATGGATGGAAAATTACCAAATTCATTCTATGAGGCCATAGTCTCATTGATACCTAAACCTCACAAAGACTCAACAAAGAAAGAGAATTTCAGACCAATTTCTCTTATGAACATAGATGCAAAAATACTAAATAAAATACTTGCAAAACGAATACAGGAGCACATCAAAGATATCATTCATCATGACCAAGTAGGCTTCATTCCAGGCATGCAGGGATGGTTTAATATACGGAAATCCATCAATGTAATCCATCATATAAACAAACTGAAAATAAAAAACCACATGATCATCTCCTTGGATGCAGAGAAAGCATTTGATAAAATTCAACACCCATTCATGTTTAAAGTTTTAGAGAGATCGGGGATACAAGGCACTTTCCTCAACATAATAAAGGCTATATACAGCAAGCCAATAGCCAAAATCAAAGTAAATGGTGAGATACTCAAGGAAATTCCTCTCAAATCGGGAACAAGGCAAGGCTGCCCACTCTCTCCATATCTCTTCAATATAGTACTCGAAGTTCTAGCCAGAGCAATAAGACAACAAAAGGAGATCAAGGGGATCCAAATGGGAAAGGAGGAAGTCAAATTATCCCTCTTTGCAGATGATATGATAGTGTACATAAGTGACCCTCAAAACTCCACCAGAGAACTCCTAAAGCTGATAAACACCTTCAGCAAATTGGCTGGATACAAAATTAACTCAAAAAAGTCTGTAGCCTTCCTATACACAAATGACAAGCTTGCAGAGGAAGAAATTAGGAAAACCACACCCTTCACATTAGCCACAAGCAATATAAAATATCTAGGAGTTACCCTAACTAAGCAAGTGAAGGACTTGTATGAAAAAAATTTCAAAACTCTGAAGAAAGAGATTGAAGATGACCTGAGAAGATGGCGTGATCTTCCTTGCTCATGGATCGGGAGAATTAACATAGTAAAAATGGCCATCCTACCAAAAGCAATCTATAGATTCAATGCAATCCCTATCAAAATAACTACACAATTTTTTAAAGACATTGAAAGTTCAATTCTGAACTTCATATGGAAAAACAAAAAACCCAGAATAGCTAAAACAATCTTGTACAATAAAAGATGCTCCGGAGGAATCTCCATACCTGATCTCAAACTGTACTATAAAGCAATAGTACTTAAAACAGCATGGTACTGGCACAGCAACAGGCTGGTTGATCAGTGGAATCGAATCGAAGACCCAGATATGAATCCACACACATATGGTCACTTGATTTTTGACAAAGAAGCCAAATCCATTCAATGGAAAAAGGATAGCATCTTCAACAAATGGTGCTGGTCTAACTGGAGGTCTATGTGTAAAAAAATGAAACTGGACCCATATTTGTCACCTTGCACAAAACTCAAATCCAAGTGGATTAAAGACCTCAACATAAAACCAGAGACACTAACTCACTTAGAAGAAAAAGTGGGAAAGAGCCTGGAACATATTGGCACAGGAGACAACTTCCTGAACAGAACACCAACGGCCCAGGCCTTAATGTCAACCATTAATAAATGGGACCTCATGAGGCTGAGAAGCTTCTGTAAGGCAGGAGACACTGTCAAGAGAACAAAGCGACAGCCTACAGACTGGGAAAAAATCTTCACCAACCCTACATCTGACAAAGGTCTAATATCCAAAATATATAAAGAACTCAAGAAATTAAACACCACCAAACCGAATAACCCAATTGAGAAATGGGGCTTGGAACTAAACAGAGAATTCTCAACAGAGGAGTATCAAATGGCTGAGAAACACTTAAAGAAATGCTCAACCTCCTTAGTCATCAGGGAAATGCAAATCAAAACAACTCTGAGATTCCATCTTACACCCATCAGAATGGCTAAGATCAAAAATTCAAGCGACACCACATGCTGGCGAGGATGTGGGGAGAGAGGAACACTCCTTCATTGCTGGTGGGAATGCAAACTAGTACAGCCACTTTGGAAATCTATCTGGTGCTATCTCAGAAAAATGGGAATAGGGCTTCCTCAAGACCCAGCTATTCCACTCCTTGGAATATACCCAGAAGATGCTCCAGCACACAACAAGAAAATTTGCTCAACCATGTTCATAGCAGCCTTATTCATAATAGCCAGAACATGGAAACAGCCTAAGTGTCCCTCAGTAGAAGAGTGGATAAAGAAACTGTGGTACATATACACTATGGAATACTACTCAGCTATTAAAAACAAGGAATTCCCGAAATTTGTGGATAAATGGATTGAGCTAGAAATGATCATAATGAGTGAGTTAACCCAGAAGCAGAAAGAATCAAATGGTATATACTCACTTATATCTGCATACTAGCCCAAGGGGCATGTCCCACGAAAGCCTTCACTTACCAGGAAACTGGGACAGAGGGGAAGGCATCCTATTGGGACTCTAAATGAGAGACGCATGGGAGAACAGCAAAATAAAAGGATCCAGAGGGTCCTAGAAATCTACAAGTAGAACAATATGATAGGCAGATTTGGGCCCAGGGGTCCCGCTCAAACTAAGGCACCAGCCAAGGACAATACAGGAGGTAAACTTTAAACCCCTTCCCAGATCTAGCCAATGGTCAGAATATTCTCCACAGTTGAGTGGAGAGTGTGATACGACTTTCTCACATACTCTGGTGCCTCACATTTGACCATGTCCCCTGGAGGGGGAGACCTGGTGGCACTCAGAGGAAGGACAGCAAGTAGCCAAGAAGAGACTTGATACCCTATGAGAATATATAGGGGGACGTAATCCCCCTCAGGAACAGTCATAGGGGAGGGGAATAATGGGAAAATGGGGAGGGGAGGAATGGGAGGATACAAGGGATGGGATAAACATTGAGATGTAACAAGAATAAATTAATAAAAAAAAAAAAAAAAAAAAAAAAAAAAAAAAAAAAAAAAAAAAAAAAAAGACCTGTATGCTTCTAGAACCGTGAACCAAATAAGTCCCTTTTCTTTCAATGACTTTTGATCCTGGCATTTTGACATAGCAGTAGAAAAATCATGAATACCACATTGTTCAGCCAATTGTTGTTTAAAGAAAAAAAAAAGTGAGTAGTGTATACAAATAAAAATCCAGATTTCACGTCAGTGGAGAAGTTGCTATACATTGTGGCTGCCATCCTCTCACGCTGCCAGGCTGCTGTCTGAGGCTTTGCCATGCTAGCACTGTGGGTTGCAGGTGCCTGGTGCTTCCTTTCAAAACAAACATTGCCACCCAGGAAATGTGGGGGCTGTAATGGCAAGGTAACAGCATACTACCAAAAGTTGTTCTTTTTTGAAAATGGCTATATTCTGCTTTGGACAGTAGTTACAGAGGGGATCTTTTGGAAGGCTACTGGGCAATTCATGAGATCAGTGGGAAAATAAGGGTTTCAAAACAACCCAGAGCTAAGATATAGGAGGAAGTCAGGCATGCACCTTATGTTAGTTACTTTCATTGTGACAAAATGACCTACCAGAAGAAGTTTAAGGAAGGGTTCATTCTGGCTCACGGTTTGAGTGGATACAGTCTACTATGTCAGGGAAGGGACAGTGGCAGGAGTGGAAGCCTGGTTGCTCAGGAAACTGAGAATGAACAGAAAGTCAGGCCATCCTACAAATGCTCAGAGCCTACTCTCAGAGAACCATGTCTTCCTGCAAATCTCTGCCCTGTAAAGTTTCTACAGTTTTCCCTAAAGGAGCTGTCATCAGGGGACCAAGTATCCAAACACATGAGCCTATGGGGAGCATTTCACAGTCAAACTACAACCTCCCTCTCTCATCCCTGGATGGACTGGTAATTATACCAATCCCTTAATTCTTTCCCACATATGTACCAAACCATAAGATGCTTTCCAGAAACTGCAGGTGACAGTGCTTGCCTATTTATTCATGTGGAACACTACAGTAAGTGGCATGTACGTGGTGCCTCCTCAGATGTTTGCACATGTGACATTAGCACACTGAAGCTATCCTTACTATGGATGAGTGTGTTATCTTTTAAGGGACTACATCTTATTCAGGAGTACATGGTTGTCTAAATCTTGTGTCCACCTTGATCAAGGATTCCTCTCCTATATCCTGTTACCTAGTGTTTTGGCATTCTCCAAATATGGAAAAGGCAGACTGGAGATGTGGTTCAGCTGTTAAGAGCATCTATTTTGATTGCACCCAATTGGCATGACTCATGACTACCTGTAACTCCAGTTCCAAGGAATCCAATGCCCTCTTCTGGCCTCTGTGATCCCCGATTTCAAGAGCACATGTGTTATACACAGACAAGCATACACAGACATGATTTTCATCTTTTCAAAGTATATAGAAAGGAGTTAGCAAGATGGCTTAGTGGTTAAGAGCATATATTGTTCTTGCAAAAGACCTGGGTTCTATTCCCAGGACCCACATGCTGGTTCACAACCATTCATAATTCCAGGTCCACTGAATCCAGTCCCATCTTCTGACCTTTGCTGGCATCAGGTTAAGCTATTTATTTTGCGCAGGCTAAGGACAGGCCTTTCACAATGGCAAAATCTTCTGCGGTTTGTGGTCACATTATATTCATTTTATGTTTACAAAGTGGCTCATGTGTATTGGATATTACTCCCGGTGCCAGGTGGAAAGGAAAGATAGTGTTCAACTTCCCATAATGTCAACTTACTAGGAAGCAGAGGTCAAGGAGGCTCAAACTTAAGCCTCTGTCCCTGAAGTTCAGAGCATTCTAAAATTCAGAACATCATTAGCAGAGTAAAATTTAGTACCGCTCATGTAGGAAGATAAAGAGGGAAGTTACTAGCTTTAGCTTAACAAAGCCTCTGCAAGCTCATTTTCTGGCTTCTTTGCTTGGAGGGAAGCAGCTCATTTTCCCAGCAGGCTGGACGCCATCTTAACAGATGGTCCTGTGCTGTGTGGTGTGTGCCAGTCATGGAGAATTTGCCTGGTGTGTCTGCAGGTGGCCTTGTTCTTGTCCAAGCAGCAGGCTTTGGCTAGAGACTACTTTCCCTGGCTCTCCAATGGAGGATGGGGAGGGAGGAACCACTGACAGGAGAGAATCCAGCAGTGGTTTTCTTTCATTTAGGGTTTTCGGTAAGCAGGCTTACTGGCTGGCACACTGAACAGAGAGATGTAGGCATGGGCAGAAGTTGAGAAACACACACCATTCAGAGAGCCCAGAATCTATCAGAGACTGCTAGGTGTTCACTGGCACCTGATTTTTGGCTGCCTCTGTATCCATGGCACATGGTTTACCTGAGGTCTGATAAAATACTGACATCCAAAAGCCCTGGTCATTGGCTTGGTCTGTTTTCTTTGGGGCTAGGCAGCTTTCCTCCTGGCCACGAGACTTTTGCTAGAAGACTTGCCTTAATAATAAATTCAACAACTCTTTTAGCAACATTTACTACTTGGATCTAGATTCTCGGGCTGATCGTTGTAATTGATCTTTTCTCTTCCATGTTCACATCTGTATAATTGAGGCGGGGGGACATTTTTCTTCAAGTATGCAAAAGGTTGAAATTAAGAATTTGTAAAAATCGCATTAGTTTTCACAGTTCCTGTTATCGTTATCATTAATCAGGCAGATCCTATTTAAAAATTATAGATGGTATAGCTAAAATGAACATAGGACTCTGAGTAGTGTTACAGTTTAGGTTGTGCTGGTTAACCTTTGTTATTGTAGCAAAACACCTGAGGTAATCAACTTTGAAAGAGGAGAGGTTTCCTTTGGCTCAGAGGTTTGAAGATTTCAGTCTATGGCCAGTTGGTTCCAAAGCTTTTGTTCCTGTGGTCAGGCAGCTCTTCATGGCAGAAGCATGTGGTGGGAGAAAATGCCCAGCGTATGCTCCTAGGAAGTGGCAGAGGTATAAAGGGGCTCGATTTCTGTTATCTTATTCAAGGACACATCCCCAGTGGCCCAAGAAGAATGACTAAGTCTCACCTCTTACAGGTTCTACTGCCCCCAAGTAGTTCCTAAACCATTAGCTGTCTTATAGAGATGGCAATACTGAGAATGTAGATTCATAGGAAGGTACAACTCATGTGAAATCTGTCCTCTTATCACTCTCCAAGCCTTTGCTCTCTCACTTCTTGTTATTGAAAGTACTAAACAATATTATTTACCAAAAGTGTCCGGTCTGAGGTAAGCATTTCATATGTTTCTTCTTTGGTATTATTTATTAGGGAAAATCCATTTCCTGATCATTCATGAGAGAAGTGATGACTTTTATTCCCACTTCAGTCTTTCCTGAATGTGAAAGAAAGGGTCTTCTTTAGGAAGTTGGTGATTAATGGCATCTCTGTTGTTACTGGATTTTGCCTAGACACAATCTTGAAAGAGACAGCATGTAAGTGAGCAGCAACAATGCCAATTGGCCATGTGACTGTCACTGTTCAATGTTTCCTTTTGTACTCTTACCAATTAATTGACCTTCTAATGTGCTGATGCTTTTGGAGTCTAATCATTGCCTTCTTCCTGAGATCAGTTGTGTCCATTTGGGAAACGATGCCAAAATTGGCCCTTGAACTGTAGGCATTCCATCCTAAAAAGAGGCATGGGGACATTGGCCCCCTCAACCAGGTGTAGTCCCATTCCTATAAGCCATTTGTACAAAATTTTGTCCTAATTCCATGTGGCCTTGGGGTCTCAGAGGAAGGTGGTCATGGATAAGCCACAATCCATGGTGAGGAAGGACTTTACACATGGCTGCTTTGAGGTCACATGCACTCCTCCTAGTAACTCTTTACCCATGCTTTGTAAGTAAGACCAACAAACCCATTGGTTTCCTGGGATGAACTGTGGTAGTTCACTGCTGGGGCTCTATGAAGTGGAAGCAAACAACATTCAGGTCTTCAAGGAAGGAATGATCACAACTATAAATTACCATGGCATCTCTGTGCAGTTTTCTGATATATTTGTGATGACTAGATCCTTCAACAGATCCCGTATAACCAAGGCTCATCTCACTTATCTTTGGGTTGCCATGGACACTTTCTTTCTCTTATATAAACAAACATAAGGCAGTTGAAAGACTCTTCCTGTCACATCTGAGAATAAGCTACATGTGCACCACGTAGTGTTGCAGATTGCTGACAGCTTCCAAGCAGACTGTCCTTGAACATTTTTTTTCCTGCTTATAGACCATAATAGATAACAAGCCACAGCAGGAAATCAATGTGGCTACCTCACTAGCATCAAGGCCATAGATCCCACTTCATTACTGCAGATGTTCCAATAATGTTCTTTACAGCCAAGGCACCCAACACAGAGTCTGGCACATGTTACCTACAGTTGCCAATCCTCTAAGTCCCCTTCAATTCACAGGCTATGCAGCCTTTCTGTGATGGTTTTGAGGGCCCCGGGAGGTGATGGGGACATGTCTCAGTGGTTAAGAGCGTGTACTCCCCCTGCAGAGAAAGGACTGCAGCTACTATAGCCCACATCAAGTCACTCAAAACCATCTTTCATTCCAGACCCAGGGGATCTGATGCTCTATCCTGCCTTCTGTGGGATCCTGCACTTAGGTGCACATAAACATATGCACACACACACACACACACACACACACACACACACACACACACACACACACACAAACACAATTTAAAATTTTTAAATATTTACTTTTAAAGGGGCCTGAAAAATTTGGAAGTTTAAGTTTGCCTGACTATTTTTTTTTTTCTTGATTTCACTCAGACTCTGTTTGGCAGGAGTATCTCACAGATAACAGGAATTTTTTAGATGTGCCTCTTAGCCAATGGTGCATAACGTCACAGTGGTCTCTCCTAGTGACATTCCCTGGGATGCCCTAAGGTTAGACTTGCAAAGTTTCTTTACCGTAAGGTGGTTTTTCACTTGAGTGTCTGATCACGATGTTGAATGAAAACACATCGAGTCTCTAAACAACCTGCTTTCCATTAGCTCGTCTTCAAGGTTGGCTTCGTTTTTCCTACTGGTAGCAATCATTTCTCAACTTGTTGACATTCTCTTAGCAAGTGTTTTGGATTTTTGTTTATTTTCCTTGGTCTTGTGGATTTCTATTTTGTTTTCAGTTGCTCCATCACCATCCTTTCTGTTGAATCTCAGTGTGTCACAGACTTGGTTCCTAAGCACCACTGTTCAGATCGCCCCAGGCCTTCTGACTGCCCCTTCATCCCTTGACCCCTGCCCTCTATCACTGTTACACTGCAGAACTATTTGTCCTTTCCCCGCATCAGTCTCCCTGTCAGTCCTATAATCAACCATTTCTCTTGGAAACACTGCCTCTTTTAGCTAAAAAGTGACTTTCCCAGATATCTAGCTACAATGTGTAATTACTGCTCTTGGGCACAATGATGGCCTTGGAGCCCTGTCTTCTTTGTGTATGGAACTGAGGGTTGGCAAATACGTAAACATGGGGAACAGTTACATTTAATTCTATTTCCCTCTATGTAAATTAATCAGTTTCCTTGACTCTAATTGCTGTTTACTTCTAATGTGCTTATGTAATTTCTGTCTCTTCAATTTAGTAACTTTTTTCTTCAACATTGAGAACTCTTGGCTCCCTGGTCCTCTGCCCTCTCTTATGTCCTGTATAGTATTGCTTGTGTGTGAGTACATGTATATGTGCATATATGTGTATGTGTGTGTGTGTGTGTGCATGTGTGCACATGTGTGTGCATGTGCCTATGGAGGCCAGAAGAATGCATCAGATCTCCTGGAGTGGGAGTGACAGATGACTGTCTAGCCAATGCGGATTCTGAAAAATAAAACCTGGGCCTTTTGCAAGAATATCCAGCCATTGAATAATAAGACATCTTTTAACCCCTCTCCTATGGGTTGTAGTTTTGGGGGCATTGTTTTGTTTTATTGTTGTTTTGTTTTTTTAAGTCAGGGTCTTTACATGTAATCATAGTTGCCTGGAAACTTACTATATATACAGGGCTGGCCTTGAATTCATAGAGACCTGACCTACCTCTACTTCCCAAGAGCTGAGATTAAGATCATCAAGATGGTTTTTTTTTCTTTTTGAAACAGGGTTTCTCTATGTATCTCTGACTGTCCTGGAACTGGCCATGTAGACCAGGCTGGCCTAGAACTCATAGAGATCTACCTGTCTCTGCTCCCAAGTACTAGGATTAAAGCATGTGCCTCATCACTCAGTATTTTGTTATTTAATTATGTGCATGTGTATATGGAGGTTAGAGGGTATCTCTAGTCCCCTGGAGTTGGAGTTATAGGTTTTGTGAATTTCCTGATGTATGTGCTCAGGTCCTCTTCAAGAATAGAATAAATGCTCTTAACTGCTAAGCCATCTCTCCATCCCCTCACTCCTATGCTTTAACTTGCTCAGTCATCCTTCTTGGAAACCAGCCCCCAACAATCTCCATCTAGGGAGGCACTTCTGCTTACCATGTACACTTTCTTCCACAGACTGATAACATTTGAAGGGAAGGAAAGGCTAGGCTGACTCAGTGGCTTCTAACAGTTTCAAGAACCGGCCTTTCAAAACACAGTAGCACTGTGGGCTTGACTGACTGTGCACACCTGCCTTGCTCCTGTTCTTTTCAGTCCTGTGCTGTGGTTGGGAGCATAGGGAGCTCCTTAAAGTGCCTTCTCCTTTGCTTCTAGTCAATGGTCCTTGAGTTTATTCCAGTTGTAAGCATTTCTTGGGAATTCAGCCTCAGACATGCTTTCTTGCATTCACCTGTGTTGCATTGCTTTACTTCCCTGAAGCTTCAGCAATGGTTCTAATTATAAATGTTGATTAGCTAGAACCATAGCTATATGGTTCAAAATACACATGTTGATTTGCACTGTCCATGTTAACATAACACAAAATACCCAAAGACCCTGACTGAAACACCAAGAGTAAGATTTGAGACTGTGTTATGAAAGCTTCCTCTTGACCTTCTCAGCATATAGATAATTATTATTTCTTAGGATTGCATTGTGGTAGAATATCTTATTTTTAAATGACTATTTGAGTTGTTGACTTGAGCTTTACTAAATAATTGTTAAATTAATTTTATCTCTGAATTAGGACAGGATTTCCAACAATTTATGAACCACCCTAAATACGTTTGGCTTTATTCTAAGTGTTAAGAGAAGTGGTGTGGTTTTGATGACTCTACAGTATACCAATCAACTCTGAGAAATGTTTAAGGTGCTCTTTGTTCCATAGTATCCAATAGATTTCAAGTATAATTATCTCACTAATAGGCTTTTTTGCTTTCCTCTTCAATAAACGGTAATGATGTCTACCAAATAATCATTCTAAGATATATTCCTTTATAATTTATTAACAGTAAATATTTGATGTTAGTTTACTGTGTCCATCTATATAGTCAGTATCATATACACATTTCTTAGGCAGAAAGGATACATGAGTGGAACAGATAATTTCTGATTTTGTTACAGATATGATAGTTCTCTGTCCTCTGTGAACCACTCTTTGATTTCTCACAGCAGGGTTTTCATTTTTTTTTTCAATCTTTTCATTTATTTGATTTGGAAGAAGATGGTCCTTTCCAGACAATGGTGTAGGTTAAGGGCTGGGATAAGCCAAAGGTTCTTTTTTAAAACAAATCTGGTTTCCATTTTGTAAAATGAAGGATCTTTGAGCACACATCTGCATTAAAGTTAGTCATTAGCTGTGTGTAACTGTAATAATTCACAACTGGATTACACACAGTCTGAATGTGTTTCTTCTGCTCATTTGGTGTTTGATTTGGTGGCTGTTGGTGGGTGTTGGTTGGTGAGTGTTTTGAGGGTCTCACTGTGTTTCTCAGGCTGGTCTTGATCTCCTCTACTAAAATGATATTCTTGTCTTGGGCTGCTGGGTGACTGGGTCTGCCGGCACAAACTACCATATTAAAGTCTCTGTTTGTAATAGGGTATTTATCTCAACGCTCACAAACCTACCAACCTAAGCAAAGCTAGCACCCTAATTGTATTTACCTCATGAACATTGTGCCACTGTATCTAAACCATAACCAATTATATAATTTTCTATGCCAGATCTCATTCACCAATCCTTTGCCTCATACATCCTAACTTTGATGGCCTTGTGTGCTTTTTTGAAGGACGCACATATTTAAATAGCTTTTAGTTTTTTTGAAATGTATATGCTTTCACTCATTATGCTAAGTTATTAAGGTTTGCAAAGTGTTAGTTAGTTGTTAGTTAGTTAGTTAGTTAGTTAGTTAGTTAGTTAGTTTAGTCAGCTTCTAGTTGCTGTGATAGAAAATCTGGCATGAGCACTTTAATGAAGGAATGGTTTGTTTGGCCTTACAGTTCAAGGCTATTGTGGTAGGGAAGTCATGGTGGCAGAAGAAGAAGGCAGTTACACTGCACTCACAGTCAGGAAGCCAAGAGCAATGAATACTTGGCTTTTGGCTTGCAGTCCACTCCTTTTTCAGTCCAGGACCCCAGTCAATTGAATGGTGCTGCTCATATTGAGGGTGTGTCTTCTCTTCTCTCTTCACCCAATCCATTTAATCCACTACAGATATGCCCAGAGATTTGTTTCCATGGTGATTCCAAGTTCCATCAAGTTGACAGTCAAGAACCATCACAAGGAGTGAGGCAGGGGAGGGCCTTTAGGTGCCTCTTTCTCTTCTGCATGGCTGTGGAAATACTCGGCAGAGATAGCACAGTAGGAGAGATGAATGTTTGTTCTTGGATGTATTCACACAGAGAGATAAAAAAATGGCCCCTGCCTGTGCTTTAACTATAGCAAAGGGGCTCCTTCCCCTTCTCTGGTATCTATGGCAATAATGTAGAAAGGAAGGAGCATATATGTCCAGAGGGTTTCTTTTCTAAAATTTTGTTTTAATATCTGTGTGTGTGTGTATGTATGTGTGTGTGTGTGTGTGTGTGTGTGTGTGTGTGTTGCAATGTATGAGACATGACACACATATGGAGGTCAGAGGACAATTTGTCACAGTCAGTTCTCTCCTTCCACCATGAATGTCCTAACTTAGCTTCTCAGGCTTGGTGGCAAGCGCCTGTACTCACTGAGCAACCAGGTCCATACGATTTCTAACATGTTTTGTCTGTAATTCTCCATGCAGTGCTGACAAGTAACTGAAAGGAATAAGAATGAGCTCACTGTCTATGCAAACCCTTTTCTAAGTACCAAAGAGAGGCCCTACAACCTGCATCGCTGTGGTGTTCCCGAAGGTTTAATGCTGACTTCATAAGAGCTAAGTATCTGTCACTGCCTTGACAAGACCCTCCTCCCAAGCACACCTAAGTTTCTCAGGTGACTATTAAGCCAGTGCCTAACACTGGGACAATTAAGTACATATAAAGATATGAAAGCAGAAGGAAAGAGCCTCTGAAATGAAGTCATCAGCAACAAGAGAGAGGTATTTGAAAGTTACTGAAGCATAAACCTAAATTAAGTAGCTAACTGCCGGGTCTTTTTTATGTGAACTGATGCAGAGATTGCTATTTAGACCTTAATTCCTAAACAAAGGGCCGCCTTCAAGGTCTAGAGATAAATAGCATATGTTCAGAGGTAAAAGGAAACCCCAAATTAGGCAAATTTAAATAATGGAGCATGCTCAGGGAACACATAAATATGCATTTGTCTGGTTCTCCGGAAGTGAGATGGATGCTGCCCAGCTCCCAAGCACACTGCTGACAGTCTCCATCCATCCACCTTGCTCCCTGCAGGGTTCCTCTTTCCATCTGTTGATCGCCTCACTAACGTCCGTTTGAATTCATCTCGTCAGAGGTAAATATACAAGGAGGCATGGTCTGCAAATAATTTGGGGAGTGAAAAACTCTCCCCATGAGAAAAACAGTCTAGGAATAATATACTTTGTAAGTCCTTAAGTTTCCATATAATCTACCCTCCCTTGATTTTTCCCTTCTTATCTCATCTGTTAGTTTTTCACATTTTAATTTTGATAACACTGTGTTGCTTGCTTGATTCTTCTGTAGGTAGCAGCAGACTTCTTAATGTATATGCATTTCTATTTTCTCTGTTACTGTTTTATTTAATCACTTTACGTCATGATCCCAGGCCCCTACCTCCTCTCCTCAGCCTCCACATCCCTCCACATCTCTGCATCTCCTTCTTCTCAGAGAAGGGAAGGCCTCCAAGGGGTACCAACCCACCCTGGCACCTCAAGTCACAGCAGGACTAAACATATCTTCCCCCACTGAGACCACACAAGACAGCCCAGCTAAGGGAAAGGGATCCAAAGGCTGGCAACAGAGTCAGAGATAGCCCCTATTCCTGTTGCTAAGGAACCCACATGATGGCCATGTGCACATCTGTTACATATGTGGAGGGGGTTTAGGTCTGGCCCATGCATCCTCTTTGGTTGGTGTTTCAGTCTCTGTGAGCCCCCATACGTCCAGGTTAGGTTACTCTGTAGATCTTCTTGTGGTGTCAGTGACCCCTCCAGCTCCCAAAATCCTTCCACCCACTCTTTCACAAAACTTCCCTAGCTCGATCTATTGTTTGGCTCTTGTTCTTGGTATCTGTTTCCATCAGCTGCCCAAAGGCTTCTCAGAAAACAGTTATGTTAGGCCCTTGTGCAAAAATCATAGCAGAGTATCATTTTAATTGATAAAATTTTATATACCTTTTAGGGAAAATGTGTGGGTGTATATTGTATGTAATGATCAAACTAAAAAGAAGTAGGTTTCAGACCCTCAAATAATTATCATATCTTTGTATCAAGAGAATTCAAATATTCTTTAATTCCTTGTAAGTAAACAATGCATTTGGAGGGGTTATTGGAAATTGAACCCAGGGCCTCCTGAATGTTAAGTGTGTGCTTTTCCGATGATTCCCCTCATACTCAGCTCTAAATGTACTGTCACTTCCTAACTACCATCACCATACCGGCCTAAGTAATGCCACTCCTCCTGTCCCCCTGTGTTTTGTAAACAGTAGCCAATCTCTCTATCTTCTCCTCTTCCCCATCCTTCTAGCCTCTAAAAACCCCTATTGTATCTTCTGCTACAAAAATAAAGATGTTTTAGTTCCCACTTAGGAGCAAGAATGTTTGGGCTGTCTTTCTATGTTTCGTTAATGAACATATCTTAATATATCCTAGTTATATCTATTGCTGAAAATTATAGGATTTAATTTTTATGGCTTAGTACCATTCACCTGAGTATATCTATTTGTAATCTATATCTATACCTATATAATCTATATCTATATATCCATCTATCTTCTATCTACACACACATACTTTTACTGATCATGCATTAGTTATGAATCTGTTTCTTGAATAGTTATTTTGAAAATATAGAATATTGCATCCCATTCATTGCCACAGTTTTTAAAAATTTTTTTTTAGTTTTTCATTTTTTATTTTTAAATAATTTATTCAGATCACATCCTGATTGTTATCATCTCTCTTGTATCTTCCCCTTCCCCCTCCCTCCGTCTTTCATCCTATTCCTTTCCCCAGACCTGTGAAAGAAGAGCACCACAGTTCATATATATATACATACACATACATACACACATGTATATATATAATTTATATATATAATTTATTTGTATTACATCTCAATTGTTATCCCATCCCTTGTTTCCTCCCATTCCTCTCACCCTCCTGCTTTCACCCTATTCCCTTCCCCTATGTCTGTGACTGAGGGGGACCTCCTCCCCCTCTATATAATCATAGGGTATCAAGTCTCTTGTAGATAGCCTGTTGCCCTTCCTCTGAGTGCCTCTGGGCCTCCCCATCAAGGGGACATGGACAAATATGAGGCACCAGAGGTCGTGTGAAAATCAGTCCTCACTCTCCACTCAACTGTGGAGAATGTCCTGTTCATTGGCTAGATCTGGGTAGGGGTTCGATATTTACTGCACATATTTTCATTGGTTGGTGCCATAGTTTGAGCAGAACATCTGGGCCCAGATATGCCCATCATAATGTTCTTCTTATAGGTTTCTAGGAACCTTTGGATACTTCTATTTCCCCTTTCTCCCATATTTGTCTCACCTACAGTTGCAGAAGGATGTACTCGCATCTATCTCAATTTCCTGGTAAGTAAAGATTTCCATAGGACATGCTGCTTGGGCTAGTGTCCAGACATAAGTATATACCATTTGACTCTTTCTGTATCTGGGTCAACTCAATCATTATGATCCTTTCTAGTTCCATTCATTTGTCCACACATTTTGGGAATTCCTTGTTTTTAATAGCTGAGTAGTATCCCATAGTGTAAATGTACCACAGTTTCTTTATCCATTCTTCTACTGAGGGACACTTAGGCTGTTTCCATGTTCTGGCTATTATGAATAAGGCCGCTATGAATATGGTTGAGCATATGCCCTTGTTGTGTGGTGGAGCATCTTCTGGGTATATTCCAAGGAGTAGAGTAGTTGGGTCTTGAGGAAGCCCTATTGCAAGTTTTCTGAGATAGCGCCAGATAGATTTCCAAAGTGGTTGTACTAGTTTGCATTCCCACCAGCAATGAAGGAGTGTTCCTCTCTCCCCACATCCTTGCCAGCATGTGGTGTCACTTGAGTTTTTGATCTTAGCCATTCTGATCAGTGTAAGATGGAATCTCAGAGTCGTTTTGATTTGCATTTCTCTGATGACTGAGGATGTTGAGCATTTCTTTAAGTGTTTCTCATCCATTTGATATTCCTCTGTTGAGAACTCTCTGTTTAGTTCTGAGCCCCATTTCTCAATTGGGTTATTTGGTTTGGTGGTGTTTAATTTCTTGAGTTCTTTATATATTTTGGATATTAGACCTTTGTCAGATGTAGGGTTGGTGAAAATATTTTCCCAGCCTGTAGGCTGTCACTTTGCTCTGTTGACAGTGTCTCCTGCCTTACAGAAGCTTCTCAGGCTCATGAGGGGGACCACAGTTTGTATGTATTCACTTGTGGTGGATGGGTGTTAGCTGCCATAGCCACCCAAACCCCTATTTTACCATCTCTTATTTCAAGGCAGATTGTGATGACTGTCAGCTAAACTCTGGGTAGTGAGGCAAAGTCTGTGTCTTGAAAGTGTTTAAGAATGTGCTTACAAAAAACTTCTGCTTCTTATACTTTTTAATGTTAAAATTTAAAAAATTTGATGCTTATGATTGTTTTGCCTGGATGCATATATGTGTACTGTGTGCATATTTAGTGCTTCTGAGGCCAGAGAGGGCATTGAAATCCCTAGGACTGGAGCTAGAATCTCTTCAGAACCAAAGTGTGGGTGCTTGAAATTAAACCTGGGTCCTCCTGATGAGCAGTGAGTGCTCTTACCCACTGATCTATCTCTTTATCCCCAATAACCTCTACCACTGACAGAGCAGGAAGACCATTATCACAGAGAACTAGGTAGTGTACAGAAGTTGCAGTAGGACCAGGAATCAATTGAGACCTATGTCATCAAGAACACGCAGCCAACAGAGAAACCCAAATATCATCCAGAATATTCTGAACATATGGTATTGTGAAGTGCACATTTTGGCCTTTCCCCTAAATCCAGGCATGCCAGGTCGAACATCTTTGGGATCTTCACAAGAGTATCTGTTTTCCCGAAAAGATGATCAAAAAATTTTAAAAAAGAGAGAGAAAGAAAAGAAAGAACCTCAGTGTTATTGAATTTTGAAAAGGAACTGACTTTTAGCTAGTTCTAAATATATCAGATTTTACCCTGAGGTATTGGCCATGCATTCATTTAAAAACTATTTGTGAGGTTCTGCCAGGAAGCCATATTAGACATGTGCAATGAACATAGTATGGCGATGTCCCCATATAAGAAAGTGTGTCACACGGAAGAAGGGGAAGCAGGCTATCTCGATGAGACCTGATAGACTGTGATCATATGGCGAGGGAAGAGGTCTCCTCTGTCAGAAGTCTATGGGAGGGCAATAGGGCAAAGAGGAAAGGAGGGTGGGAATGGGTGAGGGGATAACAATGGAGATGTAATCTGAATGAATTAAAAAGAGAAAGAAAAAGGAAAGGAATTGTATCCTTGTCAAAGCCATGCCAAGCCTGCTGGCATGGCAATGAGCAGGGGATGGAGCATGTGCAGGTGCCAGGTGCAGAGAAGGCTTCCAGAGCCTGCTGGAATTTGTTACGAAATTGACCAGAAGTTAAGCAAAGATGACCTCTGTATTACTGCTCTTGTCTAGACTCTTCTCCCAGGGAGTAGAAGTGATTGCCTCAAGGGGTTACAGAATAATGTACGAGGTGAAGTGACTCCAAGAAGCCACAGAAGGTGCTTGTGGGAAGGACCAGGAGCTCCATGAAGGGTAGGTATAATGTAGGCCAGGTTTCCAAGAAATGAGCTCATGGGAAATCTTGCATTGAGCAATAAGTTCACATTCTGAAAAGTATTTAGCCTCTCCCAAAGCTAACTATTATTTAGAATGTTCTCTGCACTCTTGGCTTTGCAAAAAGCAAACCACAAGGAGAAATTTACTTAAGGTGTGTGATTATTAAGAGATTGGAATCTGAGGAGGGTGTTTACACAACAAGCTTTGAGGGTCAAACTGGGATTTGAGATCTCTAATGACTTGGTCACCTTTACGTTCCCCCATAGCCCACAGGTCTCTACTGTTCTAAATCTGTTGCTTTATCCTATTTGGCTTCTTGATAAACACGGCATTTCTTTACAGTCAGGAGCCTTGTGGAGTGAGAACTTGTTTATCTGTTTTAATCCCAGGGAAGTCCCGGTAAACTGATCTGGAGCCACATGTTTGGTTTAGTCACTGTCACCAGAGAATATCCACCCTATCACCACACCTGGGAATGTGCATTTTCTGGAATGTGAGGGTACAGTCCTTTTGAAAGACTTCTCCATTAAAACCATAGATTTTCTCCCTGTGGGCAACATAATGGCTCTTTCTTCTGTTTTAATTTTCTTATGGCATGCAATCCCTAGCAGAAACATTAATCAAGTACACATACCTGTCAAAAACATCAACTATGAAAACACTATACACTACCTGAATCATTGGCCTCTGTCCTTATCATTTTATTTGTAACCAATTTTGAACAAGAAATAAACCATGGTTGGAGCAGACAAATAAGCTTTGGGTGTATGTTATAGCAATATTACTGAGCCTAAGTTGTCCAATACTGACTCCTTTTTTTCCAAGCATTTGCATCCTAATCTAATGAAATAATTCTTTTCGCTCTGTTGTCCAGAGTTTGAACAAACCCTGACATTGGAAATGAGCAGAGATAGAATCAGCCAGTTAAGGATCCATATGCATTCTCTTGTCCAATGAGGAAAGACAGTGATTGTAGATGGCATGGGAACGGGCAAACTGCTGAAGCATGGGCTGGCATGCCACTCAAGAGGAAGGAAAACACAGGTTGTTAAGAGCCTCATTCTGTCCACTAAAGCTTTGCCTTTCCCCATTGTCAAAATTCTAGAAACATCCTTGACTTCTCAGAGTGGCTAGCTCCAGCTGCTATTCACGGGAGGTTTATGGACAGGACATATTGAAAAGTATTTCTAAGAGTGTAAAGTATGTTTGGAGTCAGTCAGTTCTGCATTGAGGGGCCAAGAGTTAATTTCCCATTAGTGTTTGAGGAGATCTAGCTATTTTGCGGCTTCTTTTGATTTACACAAAAACGAAGCCACGGTTCCTATTATTTTTTAGAGAGAGCTCACCATTCTGCTACATTAGCTCTGTAAAACTTATATTAGAGATAAAGAGCTCTTTCAAAATAGAAGCAAAGCCTGGCCCTTCATGTACAGGAGGTAGCAGGGCCTGGCCATTTTTGTTTTTAAAATTACATGTATTATCTGTAGGCCCGGCTAGCAATCAATTAAGACACAAACACTTGTTATATTTTAAGATAGCCTTATTTAACCTGGGGCAGGGCAGATATCAATCCTCTAAACTACCTCCCATAATGGGACAGGCATGGGATCCCTGCCATCTGCTTCCAATAACTTCTATCAAGTTGCCTCCCATCCACAATCCCATCTACTTGCTAATTTTCTTCATCTGAGCTGGATTCTCCATCCATGCCGCCAGCCATGTACTTGTCCTCCAGCTATCCCATGGCAGCCTTCCTCTTTTCATTTTACGTCTCTCTCCTTTCTCTGTGGCTGTGGTGGTCCTTCTTCTTCCCAGAATTCCTCTCTCTCTAAGCCACACCTCTCTCCTGCTCTGCCCATCTGGGATGGCTTTTTATTAAGCAAAAAAAACCCTAGAACATCTGAAAAAAATCCTAAACAATAAAAGAACTTCTGGAGGTATCTCTATCTCTGACTTCAAGCTATAGTATAGAGAAAAATAATAAAAGCTGCATGGTAGGCATGCAAATAGAGGTTGATAATATAGTTGAATTGAAGTTCCAGAAACAAACTCACACATATTCAGACAGTGGATTTTTGACAAAAAGCCAAAATCATAGAATGAAAAAAAAAAAAAAAAATAAAACATCTTCAACAAAGGTTGCAGCTCTAACTGCCTGACTTTATGGGGAGAGTGTGATACGACTTTCTCACGTACTCTGGTGCCTCACATTTGACCATGTCCCCTGGAGGGGGAGACCTGGTGGCACTCAGAGGAAGGACAGCAGGTAGCCAAGAAGAGACTTGATACCCTATGAGAATATATAGGGGGACGTAATCCCCCTCAGGAACAGTCATAGGGGAGGGGAATAATGGGAAAATGGGGGGGGAGGAATGGGAGGATACAAGGGATGGGATAAACATGGAGATGTAACAAGAATAAATTAATTAAAAAAAAAAAAAAGATGGATCAGACAGCAAGCAGTAATTAGTATAAAAATACATCAGATTATCCCAACAGGCCACTGTTCCCAGTTGACTTCTAACTTGGGAAGGACAATGCTGGGGGTTGTTACAGGATATTTTTCTTACCATCTTGCCTCTCCAGCAAACATTCCCCTTACCACCTACACCTTTGAGAATCCTGCCAGATTGATTCAAGACCTCTGGTTTGCACTGATGTTTGTGGTCAGGGAGAAATTGTATGCTAAATCTATTGAAAAGACCATTTTTAATTAAAATCTGGGCCCCAGTGACACCAGACTCAATGAACACCATTTATTACTTTTTACAGATGGAATATAAGTCAAAGCAACGGACCTTGTGAGCCACATTTGGGATTTTAAATCTGAATTGAGTTGTTGATAAAGTATAAATTGAGAATCTTTCTCCCTGCATTTTGTCTCTGTCTACAAGATATGTCTGTTTACGTAAAAGAACCAAACATAGGTGATGAAGTACAGAGTCCTTACTGTGGTTTTATATCCACTCAGGAAATGGGTCCCCTGACTTCTAACAGAAGGACAGGGATGAAGCAGCAGTTGAAATAAGAGGTTGTGACCCTCTGTCCCTGCTGAAGATCTGGTTCAACCATATGGGAACTGAAACTTCCCTTGGACTGTATTTCAACAGATTTAATTTGCCTTGGAGAGATGAAACATGGTGAACAGAGATTGTACCAGTGCTTCATGGGAGGCAGCCCAATAAGGCTACATACTTTATTTTCCACATGGGAAAAAATGGAGGTCATTAAAAAAGAATCACAGAGCTGTGACTTAGGACTAGGGGAGCTGGATAAAGATCCTGTATCCGTTCCTATTTGTTTTGCCACACCAAATATCTACAAATATGGGATTCTTAATAATCCCTGTGGTGGCTTCAGAGTCTTGTCTGCTGGAGGAGGAGAGACCCCCCCCCTTTCAATATCTTTTAGCAAGTTGGAAAGAGATGATCTTGATTGTCTATCTCATTTTCTACCTCTGAGTATTTTCTCATCTCTGTGTATCACAGCGGCGATTGGCTTCATTCAATTTTGGTAGATTTAATAATGTGGCTTTGATTCTATTGGATTTATCTTCAGTGAAGGGAGTGATGCAGCTTTATAATTTTTATCAGAAGCTATGGAGATATTATTTGAGAGAAAATTTTTAAATAAAACAAGTTGAAAAAAGTAATATTAAGTAAAATGTAAAAGTAGCATGAAGGTAGATTTCCCTAGGACTCAAGTTTGGGAAGTACAAGTCACACTGCATTGCTTTTCAAATAGACTTCAGTGTAAGGAAGGGTTAGGCAAATGGTGGTCATATTTAGAACTTCTGCCTGATCACCCTGAAGTTCTCAGAATGCTTTCTCAGACCTCCAGGAACAGAGACATGTTGACCTGTCATGGTGTCTGCCCCAGGAAGATTTCTTTTTTTGTGTATGTACGTATGTACGTATGTATTATGTATTTATCCTATGACTGCGTGTTGACACACATACATGCCGGGGAAAGCACGCACATGTGTGTATATACCTGTGTATGCCTAAAATTATTGCTGAGGGTCTTTGACTCTTCTCTACTTTATTTAGAAGCTTTGTGAGTTGACTATTTGTATAGTCAACTTTTGTCTCTGCCTCCCTAGTGATGAAATTACAGGTTGCCGCTATGATTACCTAGGTTTTTTTTTTTTATTAATTTATTCTTTTTACATCTCAATGTTTATCCCATCCCTTGTATCCTCCCATTCCTCCCCCCCCCCATTTTCCCATTATTCCCCTCCCCTATGACTGTTCCTGAGGGGGATTACGTCCCCCTATATATTCTCATAGGGTATCAAGTCTCTTCTTGGCTACTTGCTGTCCTTCCTCTGAGTGCCACCAGGTCTCCCCCTCCAGGGGACATGGTCAAAAGTGAGGCACCAGAGTACGTGAGAAAGTCGTATCACACTCTCCACTCAACTGTGGAGAATATTCTGACCATTGGCTAGATCTGGGAAGGGGTTTAAAGTTACCTAGGTTTTTATCTAGGTTCTGGAGAGTCAAAATCTAGGCCTCTCCTGTTACCAGCAAGCCCTCTAGGCTACAGCTCCTAATATCTCCATGTTAAAGCCCATTTCTGAGTCTCTTTTTGGTTACTATACTATGTACTGAATCATTTTCAGACTTGTTTTTTTGCATAATTCTCATCCTGTTTGAGAGGGTGAATTTGAATAGTCCTATATTCTTTCCTTATTTTACAAGAATCATGCTGCCGTATTTAGACCATGTCTATAGCCATTCCATTTTATTCTGAGAGGTTACTCATCAACCACATGTTGATTTTCACTAGATGAATGATTTAGCATGTTCTTCCTGTAGACATAGAGTTAATAGAGAGCCAGGAATCCAAAGCCAGTGAATTCCTATTGACCCCAGATACAGGTAGGTGACAGGTCATCATGACATGTAAGAGAACGATGAGGTGAAGTCAAAAGTAGCTTCACCCTCACTTTCACAGACTATGGCACATGTCTTGCAGCCCTGCCTGATACTGGTAATGGCTAGAACATTTTTTGAATGTGGCCTACTTGGATGTCAACCACTAGAGGCAGGGCACATTATTTACCCCACTTAACTATGGCAAAGCCAGGGAGATGGCTCAGTGGGTCTGGTAACTTGACCTTGATCCCCAAAAGCTGTGTAAAAGACAGATACAGGCTCAGTGACAGAAACTAGAGAGACTGCTTCAACAAAATGTAAGTTGGGAAATGACTCTTGAAACTTGGCCTCTGCCCTCAACATGTACACCGGGACTCACACATGTTTCTTACACACACACACAGACACGCACACACGCGCACGCGCGCATGCACCTACTATGGTATGATAGTAAAGTCTGGAAATTTGATGCCCTCAAAAGGCCAGTGTATTAAAGGTTTAGGGCAGGCTGATGCTGTTTAGAGAACATGGAATCTTCAGTGAAAGGTCTAACCTAACTCTGTTTTAAAGCAGGGTCAGAAAAATGATAGGACCTAAGAAATTCCACCCTGCAGAGATAACAGTTTTAGCTTGCACAAACAGGAACTTACCCCACTTGCCCCCACCCCAAGGCAACTACCTCTGGGCTGAGACATAGTTTTAGAACCACCCAATAGAATTAAAGGTAATGTTATATTGTTACAAATCTACCTTCAAAAAAGTCTAAAAACTCAGTACTTTGGTTACCTGGGGTCTTTTCTCCTTCAGGTGCAGGTGGACCCTGTTGCTTCAGACCAATAAACTTCCTCTTGCATTTGCATCGAACCAGCCTCTGCCTCTCATTTGGTCACTTTCTGGAATAGACTCTCCCAATCAGTCTCACATCAGGAGGTGTGGCTTATTGGAAAACAGTAAGTCATGGGAGGGGCTTTGGACTTCTGATGATGGAGTCCTTGGCTTCTTCTCTTTTTTCTTTGCTTTCCTGGCCATGAGGTAAATGGGTTGTTCAATCAAACATTCTTGTTCTTTACAATTGCTATGTGATACTCTCACTAAAATTCTGACAATAGTACTTCTACCCACTCATGATTGGAACCTATAAAATCATGAGTCAAAAAAAACTAAACATTTCCTCTTTATAAGTTGATTTCTCAGAACTTTTGTTACAATGGAAAAGTTCACATACTTAGATATTCAGATATTTCATTTTCAAAATAGGAAAGTGATCAGTGAAAAGAACAGTTTAAAGGTGCCATTTCAGAGAGGAGATACAACTGAGTAACAGCAAGAAGATAAATATTATGACACTAGGTATCTATCGATATAATTGAATGTGCCATGCCTGGAGTCCTACATGGAGGTACATGGAAGGGTGCTGTGCTCAAAAAAATGTCCTAATTAATTCATCTGGCCTTGGGTAAAAGACAACAAGAAAAATGTGCATGGCAGAATCACAAGGAGCAAATGATCCTGTGAAATCTAAAGAATGAAGCCTTCTTTGAACTGCATCCTGTTTCAACTTTACCTTTTCTTGCCTACCACACTCTAAATTGTTTAACAAGTCCTCTTGCCACCACCTTTTTCTTCAAGTCATTTCTATGTTTCTATCATCTTTCAGAAGCACCTTCTTTCAACCACAACCTAGACCTGAAACTTGTGATAACAATCTGTTATCCTCTTTGCTTCCATTATTCCATACCCTTCCCACAAGTCCCAAGATCATTGGTCACCATAGAAACCTAAAATAGAATGCCCTTTTGAAGAACTATTATCTCTAGGGTATATGCCAAGGAATGAAATAGATGGATCTTGAGGAAGCATTATTACCATTTATCTGAGATGGCACCAGGTTGATTTCCAAAGTGGTTGTACAAGTTTGCACTCCCACCATCAATAGAGGAGTGTTCCTTTTTCTCCACATCCTCACCAGCATCTAGAAACAACCTAGATGTCCTAGATGTCCCCCAGTGAAAGAATGGATAACGAAACTGTAGTACATTTACACAGTGGAATACTATTCAGCTATTAAAAACAGGAAAATCTTGAAATTTGCAGGCAAATGGATGGAACTATAGATGATCATCCTGAGTGACCCAGATCCAGAAACACACAATGGTATATATTCACTTATAAGTGGATATTATCCATGATGGATGCCCTCTGAGAGTATCTATTCAGTGTGGCATTGGGACAAATACTAGGACTCTCTACTTGATTTCAGGTGAGGGTGGTATGGAATAATGGGGAAATACAAGGACCCAGAGGGTCCAGAAGTCCCATAGGGAGACCATCAAGGCAGGCAGATCTAGACCCAGGGGGACATGCACAAACTGATGTACCAACCAAGGTCAGTGCATGCAGTAAATCTAGATCCCCTGTTCAGATCTAGCCAATGGACAGCTCATTCTTCATGGTTGTGGAGAAAGGGGAAATAGCCTCTGACATGAACTCTAATGTCCCCTATTTGACCTCTTCCCCTTGGTGAGGAGGCCAGGCAGCACTAAGAAGAAGGGGAAGCAGGCTATCTGAATGAGACCTGATAGGCTGTGATCATATGGTAGGGGAGGAGGTTCCTTTATGTCAGAGGATTAAGGGAGAGGAATAGAGTGAAAGAAAGAGGGGGGAATGAGAAGACACAAATCAAGGGATAACAATTGTGATATAATCTGGATAAATTAATTTTTTAAAAAGAAAAAAGTTTAACAGATAGATACTATTCTATAGATAAATAAGGTGAAATAGTTAGATAAGGTCTTCAGAATCCTCAGAGACCTACAGAAAATGGCATTTAAAGATGTTTTTATTATAGTTTAATATCCTAAGCTATTACTAATATATTAACATACTTAAAACCCTCTTCTTTAAGACATTTTTATAAATGTTTCTATTTATACTCCATTTGACCCTTTCTGTTATAAATTCTACAAACTTAAAAAAAAGATATTTTTATTATTTAAAGATTCTTTGACAAGACAGGCTAACACTTAGCAACACCAAGCCTATCTCAAAGAAGATGATGAGCATCAAAGAGCCTCCTTATGGAGAAGACTTCAAATGTAGCAAAGAAGCCACTGGGCAAAATGTCCTCATTTCTACCACAGATAGAATTCTGCCTAAAAATGGTCAAGCTTGGATGCAGGCAGAGTCAATGGCCAAACACTAAAAAGACAGGGTAAGAAAGTTCTCAATAATTCTTGTCTCACAAATATGGGCCAGGCAGCTGAAAATGATGCCCTAAAGTTATATAGAATTTTGGATAACTGCTCAGTCAGGAAAGTGACTCTGTCCTTTTTTCATTTTGGAAGCTGTTAACCCACACTTCGAGGTTGCTCAGGTAATCAAGTTTTTTTCTTCTCAAGTTCCTGATGGGGTTAGAGACCAGATAGTTTAGTTTTACAATTAAGCTTATTTGTTTAGAAGTTATGATGCTTTAAAGCCTAGATAGATGTTTTAAGTTGATAGAGATGAGATATGACAAATACTGATTTGCATTCAGAATTTTAGACTTATTTAATAGGAAAGATGTTTTCTTTAAGGTTGCCAAGTTCAAATAGCCAAAACATTATGAATGTAACATTTTTATAATTCCTGGTTGTTTCATGGTTCTTCTTTCTGTTTGTTATTTATTGCATTTATGTGTAATAATATAAATATGTATGTCGGAAAGAAAAAATAATAATAAAAAGAAAAGCCGTTATTTCATTTTTCTTATTACTAAGTAAGAGCTTTGGTAGTACATGACCTTGACTTGATAAGCATCAGCATCTAGGATTCAATTTCTTCCCATTTTATGCTTGCATTTTCTCAAAGGTGATATCTATAATGTTGGAAATTAATTCCCATACATTATAAAAATATATGAGCCATACCCTTCTGACTAATACGCACTTTGTTAACAAAATGAGCTTCTTATTTAGGGGGAGTCTTTGGCTGTCCTACTCTACCAGGTATTGGTAAATCTTTCTAATTCAAGACATAATCTATGATTAAACTCATATTTTCCAAGAAGATTTCTTGCTTAGTTGATATTCTCTATCAATGTTCTTGATCTTTATGTTTACTGTCTATTTATTTTAAATTTATGTAATTGGATGATTTGCCTACATGTATGTATACCACAAGTTGCAGTCCCTTGGAATTTAGAAGAGGTTACTATATAATCTGGGGCTGGAAGTATAGGCAGATTTATACTGCCATGTAGATACTGGAAACTGAACCTGGGTCCTCTGGAAGTGCCCTTAACCAGGGAGGTATCTCTCCAGCCACTAGGTCTTCATTCCTATTTTATTACTTCTATCATCATGTGTTTGCTTTTCCTTAGTTTCTTTGGTTGTTTATTTTATGCTCTTAAACATATAGTGAATGATCCTTTAAACTCCTCACAACTTCTTTTCTGCTGACTTAGTGAAGACTAGGACAACCAAGATGTTGAAAGCAAAAGCATTGGTATTTTTCTAATTCCTTTGACTGCTTCTTGCTGTGCCTCTAGCAATGGATGATTTAGGTTGCAAGTTATTCTTTTTAGTGTTTGGTAGACTCATAAAGGTCTAGTTTCATTTCTGTTTCCACTAAAGGCAATACTTTCCTGCACACCTTCTCTTTTATTTTGGATTGTTATCGCTTCCGAGGTCTGTTCATTCAGGTCTACAAAGCACTGTTGTAGCTAATTTCCTATGTTCAGCTGTTGGACATTGTTTTTTGCATAGATTTTTGATGAACACAATCCCACATATATGGGCAGGAAAATGGACTATGGACATTTTATTGACCACCTGTGTCTCTTCTAGCACACACTCCTCAACCCAGATCTCTTTGAAATGACCTTATTGACTAGCTTGAGTTATAATCCATGTCTCACATCCTAAGTGTGCTGGGAGAAATTCATTGGCTTAATAACAATCTAAACATAATCATCTACCTATAAAAATACAAAAAAGCAGTGGGGATAATTTGTTTACATTCACTGAGGACCATGTAAATCTCTACCTCATTTTTTTAAATCTGGGAAACTTATGAAAGAAGTTTTCAGGGCTTGGCAGGAGGACTAGAGAAAGAACCGTATGGAATTTCAACCACATGAGAGCGAAAATATTGCTCCTCTTACTCATGGCCATGATCTTGGGAACTAGAACTCTGTCATATGATGAATGTTTTAGATATCAAGTGCCATCAAGTGGAACCATGCAGTCCTTTTAACTACCTGGCATTCCAGTGATCTGTATTCAGTTCTCAAAGACCAAAATTAGGCTTTGATGAAGGCATAGAGGAGAAAAGGAAGAATTCAAGGGAAAGATTTTTGGAACATCAATCATTCAGAGCATCAATCAGATCCACCATGATGAAGTTGGTTACCATGGTCCTGTTTAATTAAGGGGGCTTGTTTTAGCATATGGTCACTCCAGAAATGAGGTGCTAATTTTTTATTATTAATTTATTCATATTACATCTCAATTGTTATCCCATCCCTTGTATCCTCCCATTCCTCCCTCCCTCCCATTTTCCCCCTACTCCCTTCCCCTATGTCTGTGACTGAGGGGGACTTCCTCCCCCTTTATATGCTCATAGGGTATCAAGTCTCTTCTTGATAGCCTGCTATCCTTCCTCTGAGTGCCACCAGGCCTCCCCATCCAGGGGTCGTGGTCAAATATGAGGCACCAGAATATGTGTGAAAGTCAGACCCCACTTGAGGTGCTTATTTTTGTGAGGCACAGAATTCATATCAGCTTAAAAACTACTCATAAGAAGGCTGGGGAGATGAGTCGCTAGTTAAAGTGAGTGCAGTACAAGCATGAGTTTGGACTTCCAGAACCCAAATAAAACATGGCGAGTGACAACACTAATTATAACCCAAGCACCACAGGACAGAGCTGGGCTGACCTTGAGGCTTCCTGGCCAGGCTCAGATGCTGAGATCCATGTCCAGTGAGAGATACTGTCTCGATGGCCACGCCATTGAGGAAGACATCCTAAATTGGACTCCTTGCCTCTGTCCACACATATGCACACACACATATAAATACACACACACACACACACACACACACACACACACACACACACACACACACACACACAGCCTTCATAAAAATGTAACACAATTAACAAGATAAGGAAAAATACTCATTTCATTTTAAATGCCAAGTCAACAGAATATAGATTATCGATACATCAAAATTAAAAGTGAAAGGCAGAGACCACCAGTTCAAGGTTAACACCTTTCAAAGGGTGTCCCGTTGCTTCTGATGTTTCAATTTATTCTTTCAAGGTCATATCTAGAGTTTTCTCCTCTTTTATTGAATTTAAATTTTGGCAGCAAAGTGACTGAAGGAGAGTAAGTGTGGAAAAGCTCTGCAGTGAAGTGCATATGTATATATACTAATGTACTGTATATGTATATTGTGAATATGTATATGCATGCAGGACTGGCTTCTCTTTTACAGGTTCAGAACTTGAGCATTTTAAAAGTTAAATGTTTTTTAAGTGAAAATACAAAAGGATAAGGTGAGGATTTTTCCTTTAGACATAGACAAGGTTATTACAGCGTTCTTCCCTTTTGAAGACTTTTTGTGAGGTCCTTGGAGAAAGGGAAGTGCGTCTGCTCTTCTGTCCTGTCACTATAGCCCTCAAGTGGCTCCCCATGGTTCCTGCCTGTGTCTGTGGATAACCACCACCCTTATGTTTCCATAATGTGATTTCAGCCTCAATTCTGATGGATTGAAATCCAACCTGTAGTGCTTATTAGGTACTTTGAAAGTCATATCTAGAATGACTTTTAGAAAACCATAGTAAATGATAATGGGAAGGCAGAAAGCTTACCTCTGCATGGTCTTTTCATGTTAGCAGTTTTGCATTGATTGGTGTTTAAAGATTACATTTCCTGAGTTAACAGGTTGAAACTTTGATCTCTATGGTGGTAGAGTTTGTAAGGGTTAACTAGGGTTAAATAAGAGCACAGGGATAGGGTCCTTAATCAGTAGTATTGGTGTCTTTATGAGTCCAGGGAGAGGTAATAGAAGCATATGCACATAGCAGCATTTCTAACGTGAGGACACAGAGAAGGCAGTCATCTACCAGCTGGAAAGAGAGGCCTCACCAGAAATCAGTACTGCCAAACTTTGGCCAAGGGACTTTCAGCCTTTAAAACCTGAAGTACATTTCATTTCTGGTTCTTAAAGCCAATCCATCATCTGTATTCTATTTCAGCATCTCTAGCACATGAATAATTGTAGTGAGGAATATGAATAATGCAGACATTCTTATGATAAAGAAGGTGTGCTGGTTTGTTTGTCAACTTGACATAAACTAGAGTCCTCTGTAAAAAGGAAACCTTGATTGGGAAGAAGCCTCCATCAGACAAGCCTGTAGGCAAGTCTGTGGGCCACTTTATTGAGTAATTATTGAAGTGGAAGGGTCCAGAACTCTGAGAATGGTTACATCCTTAGAGAAGCAGTAATGGGTGGTGTAAGAAAGCAGACAGAGCAAGCCCGTACTAGCAATGTTTCTCTATGGTTTCTGGTTTTGTTCCTGCCTTGTTTTCTTGCTATGCCTTTCTGTGGTGGACTGTGACCCTGGATATGTAAGTCGAGTAAACCCTTTCCTCCATAAGTTGCTTTTGGTTGTTGTCTTTATTGCAACAATATAAACTAAATTGGCATAGAAGTGGTGTTCACGAAAGCCAGTAGACTTATGTGCCTTGAGATTGCAAAGGTCTTGCCATTGTTTTGCGCCATCTAATCCTCCAAAGGGCCGGAATGTGAGATGCCAGATGATGGACCAAAACTTTCTTTGGGGAGTAGAGAGTATTCTTTATCCTTTCTGCCTGCATCCTCCATAGGTGACAAAACCAGGGCTTATAAAAAATGTTTTGTGACAGAAAGATGAATGCCGCGACATTCTACTGGAGAGGGCAGGGGTATCCTTCATCCTTTCATAGCTCTTTAACCTATATTTTAAATCAAATTCCTGGAAATCTGAGATGTCTTTTTGATGTTTCACACCAATTTGGTTTTTATAAATATCTGATGACAGTGGGCAATTTTAACATCTGCCCTGATGGAGTTGCTAAGGTCTATTCTGCTCATGTAAATGAAATAATAAGGACTGCATCAAAATACATACATTGACACATATACATCTATATCTATGCCATCTATATTTATGTTTGTGCCCGTCTCCATCCATATCTATATCATCTATATCTATTTTTATCTATATCTATAATTTACACATTTATAGTGTGAGCATTTTCATTTTTTCCTGAGCTAGTTCCAAATTGAATCAGTTTCTTGGCTTTCAATGGACAGTAAATATCCTGAACATTTAAAAAAATTATTTTAATTCCTAGTCATTCACTCCCCATAAAGAAGCATATTCTTCATAGAAGAGCTTTTAAAATCATCCCAAGACACCATTTAAGAAATGACATGGATACATTTCTCCATAGGCACAAGATCATAGCTCCTCATAATTTAATCAGGAACCACCAAATGCTCCCAATGGCTGGGTGATGTTCTTTAACCCTGAGGCTTTTAAAAACTAACAAATGAACTACACTTCAGGGGCTGACTACTTCCTTGGGAGTCAACTATGCCATGTGTTATGAAATTAAAATTATTTATACTTTCAATAAACAATACATTTAAAAGGTCTTCCTCACTAAGAAGCCATAGAAAGCTTTGGCTGAGAACCTTCAGGAAGATAGGTGCTATGTAGATGCCTCTGTCTTCATTGTTGATTCTTTCACTCCTGCCCTGCTAATCATTTTGCTCCTGACTGTCTGGTAAATCTTCACATATCCAATGTGGCTGTACTAGTTTGCATTCCCACCAGCAATGAAGGAGTGTTCCTCTCTCCCCACATCCTTGCCAGCATGTGGTGTCACTTGAATTTTTGATCTTAGACATTCTGATGAGTGTAAGATGGAATCTCTGAGTTGTTTTGATTTGCATTTCCCTGATGACTAAGGAGGTTGAGCATTTCTCTAAGTGTTTCTCAGCCATTTGATAGTCCTCTGTTGAGAATTCTCTGTTTAGTTCCAAGCCCCATTTCTCAATTGGGTTATTCGGTTTGGTGGTGTTTAATTTCTTGAGTTCTTTATATATTTTAGATATTAGACCTTTGTCAGATGTAGGGTTGGTGAAGATCTATTCCCAGTCTGTAGGCTGTCACTTTGTTCTCTTGAGAGTGTCTCCTGCCTTACAGAAGCTTCTCAGCCTCATGAGGTCCTATTTATTAATTGTTGACCTTAAGGCCTGGGCTGTTGGTGTTGTGTTCAGGAAGTTGTCTCCTGTGCTAATAAGTTCCAGGCTCTTCCCCACTTTTTCTTCTAAGTGACTTAGTGTCTCTGGTTTTATGTTGAGGTCTTTAATCCACTTGGATTTGAGTTTTGTGCAAGGTGACAAATATGGGTGCAGTTACATTTTTTTACACATAGACCTCCAGTTAGACCAGCACCATTTGTTGAAGATGCTACCTTTTTTCCATTGAATGGATTTGGCTTTTTTGTCAAAAATCAAGTGATCATATGTGTGTGGATTCATATCTGAGTCTTTGATTCGATTCCGCTTGGAAATCTATCTGGTACTATCTCAGAAAACTGGGAATGAGGCTTCCTCATAACCCAGCTATTCCATTCCTTGGAATATACCCAAAAGATGCTCCAGCACACAGCAAGAAAATTTTCTCAACCATGTTCATAGCAGCCTTATTCGTAATAGTCAGAACATGGAAACAGCCTAAATGTCCCTCAGTAGAAGAATGGATAAAGAAACTGTGGTACATATACACTATGGAATACTACTCAGGTATTAAAAACAAAGAATTCCTGAACTTTGTGGACAAATGGATTGAGCTAGAAATGATCATAATGAGTGAGTTAACCCAGAAGCAGAAAGACTCAAATGGTATATACTCACTTATATCTGCATACTAGCCCAAGGGGCATGTCCCACGAAAGCCTTCACTTACTAGGAAACTGGGACAGAGGGGAGGACATCCTATTGGGACTCTAGATGAGAAATAATGGGAGAATAGCAAAGTAGAAGGATCCAGGGAGTCCTAGAAACCAACAAGTAGAACATTATGAAAGGTAGATTTGGGCCCAGGGGTTCCACTCAAACTAAGGCACCAGCCAAGGACCATACAGGCGGTAAACTTTAAACCCCTACCCAGATCTAGCCAGTGGACAGAACATTCTCCACAGTTGAGTGGAGAGTGGGGTATGACTTTCTCACGTACTCTGGTGCCTCATATTTGACCGTGTCCCCTGGAGGCGGAGACCTGGTGGCACTCAGAGGACGGACAGCAGGTTAACAAGAAGAGACTTGATACCCTATGAACATATACAGGGGGAGGTAATCCCCCTCAGGAAAGGTCATGGGGAGGGGAATAAGGGGAGAATGTGAGGGAGGGAAGAATGGGAGGATACAAGGGATGGGATAACCATTGAGATGTAACAAGAATAAATTAATTTTTAAAAAAAGAAAGAAAAAAAGTCTTCATATATCATATGTTTCCTTAACAAGCCCCTTCTTATCATCACTGGTTTGTTTTCTTCAAGCTCATCTTAAAGACATATTCTGCTTAATCATATAGATATTGATAGAAAGGTTTAGGATTTTTTTGTGGTTATGTTCTAGGAATTCTCTATTGCTAAGCACATACTTTGTGGAATTAGCTTGTTTCAATTTTTAGCTTGAATTTTATAATTTAGATTATATATTATATTAAAATTTAACATAGCCAAATAAGTAGATAAATACAATAATAAATATTAATTTTAATAAATTTAGTATATCTAAGGTATATTAAGCATATTAAGGTATCTGACACAATGTCTTGCCATATATATCCTAGATCTAATTACTACAGTCAAGCAAATGAGCAAACCCATTTTCTTGCATGGCTCTCTTTGAGTGTTGGGGAGAGGACCTAAGGCATAGTTATAACAAACTTCTGCCCAGTGCGTTCACTGCAGACTTCAAGCACTATGCTCTAGGTTTACTAACTCTACCCGACGCTGATTTTGTCCTCTTCAGTATCTTTTCACTGTCCTCCATGGATTGTGCCTAATAGTTACATCAGCAATATGGTTATTTGCTCATTTTCATGGTGGAAAGAGTCATAATTAAAAGTGTAAGTGTAGCCAGGTATGGTGGCACATGCCTGTAATCCAGGTACACAGGAAGGCAGAGACAGGCAGGTCTCTGTGAGTTCAAGGCCCGGTCTACAAAGCAAGTCCATGACATCCAAGGCTACTCAGAGAAACCTTGTCTTGAAACAAAACAAACAAACAAAAAACCCTGTAAATGTGTCTTCCTCACTAGGCAAAAGGGTGAAGAACAAAAAAATAGAATATATTATATTACCGTGGGGCAAAATTTCACCATAGCCATTGCAAATTTTTGCCTATTACCATGTCCATTCAAACCTACAAGTAGTACTGGGATGATAGTGCCATCTAGGGTTGCCACCCAGCAATCATATCTTTTACTCACATGACATCTATACCCATCACACACACACACACACACACACACACACACACACACACACACACACACATGTATATGCTTACAACATTCAAATACATACATATACACATGCAAATACATACATTACATACACACATATACATAAACCTATACACACACGCACATACTTTCTGATATTTATATCTCCTCTGTTAGGATGATTATAAAAAGTTGGTCATTCTACCATACATGAGCATTATATCTATAAAGTGTCTTGTAGGTACCTGACACTGCCATGGGTGCTAGAACCAGGACGGCATACATAAGGCCTTGATTCATGGAACTTGTAGTAACATGGCTTACGTGAAGCTCATGAGACTACTGACTCTGGTTTCACTGAAAATGGATGAGTCAACGTGTGTAACACCAATGTAAAGAGGACTTGTTGAGCCTGAGAGATAGTTTTGAGCAGGTAAAGGCACCTGATGCCAAGTCGGAGTGTGATCCCCGTGACCCACATCTAAAAAGGAGCGAACTCATCCCTGTAAGTTGTCCTGTTATCCCCACCCATGTACCGTGGCGTACATAGCGTACACCAAACACACACACATACACACACACCTACACACACATATGCAAAAACGTAATTTAAAAAACAATACAAAAAGATTTGGCGTAATGAGCTGAACTGATTCTTTGGAGAAACACTTGAATGATGGCTCATCAGAAATTCTTTATTTAAAAATAAATATTAATAACATCTGCAAATATTGATATTCAAAAAAATTTGGTTCAACATCGGTTGAGATTAGGAGCTGAGTGTGACAGCTGTCCTCTGTCCTCTGTCTCTGCATCTCTCTCTTGACCAATGGAAAATATTTGTTTTGGCATGCTGCCATGAAGCCAGCTTTTGCTTTCTTACTTCAGGTACGTTGCAGCTGCAGGAAGAGGTCTGTTTTAATTGCTGGTGCATCAATTAGTTTTGGGGGTTGTTGTTCCTGGAAATCCTGTGGTAAAATTAATTTAAGTTTAAATCAGAGTAATAGAAAAACAAAAACTGATATGAATGTAAGAGAAAAAGAAATCAGCCCATTCTTTTGGAACGGAATGTGTTGTCTGGGACATGGATGAAAGAAGTATTCAAGGCAGATATTAACTGTGAAGCATGTTTAACTTACAGCTATCAGTATTAAAATAGGATCCAAATTGTATGGTTTTCCCTGTTAAATCCAATGTCTAAGGAATTCCAAGCAGGAAAACGATGTAGTTGACCTTCTTCTCCTGTACTGGATAGTATTTCGGGTACTTGGAAATGACTGTCCACTCTGCACAATGTCACACTGAACACCAAACACATAGCACATAGCCTCCATTGCTTTTACTTGTCTGTGCAAGACAACCTGCTGTTAACTGAGGTCACTAGAGATCATCTATTGAAAGAATGATGTCTAGCTGTCCTGAGCCACATTGATATTAATATCTGTCTGGAATAGTCTTGTCTTGGTAATAGTGATGTTATTAATAATAAATTTAACCTTTTCCAGTCTCATCCTGGTCACATTTTCATAGATTTATAGATAGAAGCCAGGCTTGGAATGTTGAACACTTGAGACTGATACATTGACCCTGAAAGTGAATAAATGGGGTGTAAGTGGGGATTTGACTTCAAATCTCCAGGGTCCACACTGAGTGAAAATGACGGACAGCTTCACACCACACTGCTTAGAGATAATTCACTGTGTACCCATTTTTTCTTCCTTCCATCCCCTCCTATCTCCTTCCTCTCTCCCTTCATCATTGCTTTTCCTCTTTCTCCCCTCCTTCTCCCTCTGTTCCCATCCTTTCTTCTCTTCTGCTCTCCCTTCTCTTTAATTTCGCTCCCTTCATCCTTTCCTTTCTTCTCTCTCCTCCTCCTTCTCCCTCTTTGTCTCCATCCCTTCTTTGTCCCTCTCTTCCTCCTCCCTCCATCCATCCCTCCCTCTCTTCATCTCTCCCTTCCTTCCTTTCTTCTTCTTGTTCTTTAAACAAAGTCTTGCTCTACAGCCCAGGCTGTCTTCAAATTAATGATCCTTCTATGTCAGTCTCTTGGATTCTGGGATTACCACTGTGCCCTGCTACTTCTAGTGCCATACACATTGCTTTAGGAAACATAACAACCTTTTTAAAAATTATGTATTTTATATACTAACCCACCCCAGATTTAACAGAGCAGTTAGATAACATTGTCATGAAGGTAAAAATAACTGCAGCCAAGCAGTTTCTAAACTTCTCTGTGCATGTGAGTTCTCAGGATTGAACAAAAGTTACATGGACTACAGTCCGTGAAGATGGGAAATTTGGGAATCCCAATTCACACTCAGTTGAATGTAATGTCTTACTGTAGGGACATGTGGTGATTAGCACTGATGGTCAACTTGATGGGATTTTGAGTCTCCCTGGGTACACTCCTCTGGATATGTTTGTGATGCTGTTTCCTGCAGTGCTTAATGAAGCTGGAGCACCCGCCCTGAATGTGGCCACCACCTTCCCATAAGCTGGGATCCAAAACTAAACACAAAGGAAGATTCCACCTGAATACTAGCTTCCATCTCTCCCTGCTTTCTGATAGTAGAGTCCATGTAACTTGTCACTTCATCCTCCTGCTCCCAGGCTGTCACTACCATAAAAGACCATGTCACCTGAAACTGTGAGCCAAAGTAACCCCTTCTATATTAAATTGCTTTTGTCACTCACTGTGCTTCAGTAACTAACACAGAACGGTTCTGTTGGAGACCCTAAGTGGGTGATCTCGGCTGTGGCTCACACAGAACAAAGGACCTTAGGCTTCCCAATGCACTGGGAACCTTCTAAAGTGTGCACTCTGGAATCCAATAGGGGTATGTTTCTAGGAAGCTGCTTTGGCTGATTCCATGCTTTATTTACCTGGATTTTATTTCTTTACTGGGGGTGGGCAGGGTTTTATATATCAGAGCTACATATTACCAGAGCAATATTATCAGAGATTGACTTTGAGCTCCTTACCCTCCTACCTTACTATGATGATTTCTGGGATTAGAGACAAGTACTACCATACCTGTTTCTACTCAGATTTATTTTCAAAACATACGTACATACATACATACATACATATATAATGTTGGAAGTGTATGCATGTGCCAGAGCACACATGTGGTAGCCAGAGGACAACTTTGGAAGTCAGCTTTTCTCCTTGCACCATGTGAATGCCATGTTGTCAGGTTTGCCAGTAGGCACCTTAACTTTATGAGCCATCCTGTTGACCTTTTCATGGATATGTTCAGAAAGTCAGGAAAAGTTGGAGAATAAGTGGATGGATGTCCATCCTATTCTTCTATTCTCTCTCTTCTAGGTCTGTCTGTGTATGTGCTCATGCACTGACCCACTATTTTATCTACTCAGTTAAGGAACTGCTCTCATTGTGGGGACATAAAAAGACTCTAAAATAAACTAAGGGTACTTAGCCTCATCCTGACGATATTTTGGGACTTTGTATGGCAGTGTGGAGGTTGGATACTGCTGTGGGGGAGGGGTTTTCTAAGAAGGTTAAGGTTTTCTCTTTTAACTTGGACTGGGGAGACCATTGTGAAAAACAGAATTGACAGCAGAACTTCGAGAGATGTATAGGCCCAGAGGAAAAGCCACAGAGATGTCTCTGTGCTTTCCTGGTGCTCAATAAGCATTTTAAGGGCCAGGTAATGATATCTAAAGCTGACAAAGGTCCAGATCTTGCTCAGTAGTGCAGACGAGAAGCCATCATTTTCCCAGCCATCTAGGCTTAGCAGAAAAGTGAAGTGGCCTACCCATGTGACTCGGGCCATAGACTCTCAGTTCCTGTTAGCTGCTGAGAGGAGCTTAGCAAGTAGAAGATGCAACGATGGTGACTCTGCTCTGTTCAAGTCACTGAAACTTGATTATAAAGATGGCAGGACAATGGTTGTCAGGACCAGCAGACCACACATCTGCCAGCCAGCCAACAAGAACTCTGTCCCTACAACTGGGGAAGGACATGTACATTAACTTTAGAGTGTTTGCCCACTGAGAGCTCAGTGCCAGTGAACTTGAAAGACTAGGAAGCTTGCAGATGACCACACACTTGGAACTTGTCTTTAGTCTGTTCGCTTGAGCTTCAGATCTAGTGAAACCTGTGCAAGCCTCAGCTTTTGATTCAAAGCTATTTGACAGTCCATTACACTACAGTTTAAATGACTTTTGGAGTTATTAAAGTCTAAATGAAAAGCACATAGACAGTTGTGACCGATATCTTATTAGGTTCTTGGGAGCCTTGGAGTGAATACAGCAGAGGCCCTTGTTACATGAATCATTTCATTACTCTCCTGCTTGTAGAAATCAGTAGTTCACAAACTAGAACCTCAGAGTCAAATCCAGTTAGCTGCCTTTTCTTACAGTTAAAGCCTACTGTGACATAACATAAGCATTCACTTACCTATTTTAAAGCGTTTGCCTCTAAAACGCAACAGAACTGAATTTCTATGACAGAAGCCACGTAGCCTGCAGATCCTAAAGTATTTAACCTCTAGCAGAAAGGGCTTGCCAACTCTTACCCAAACTTTCAAGAGTTATGATCACCCTTCTGGAAGCCAGAGCAGTGTGTTGGATGTGTGTCTCTATATCTCTCCACTTGAGTGCTTTGAGGCATGGTCTCTCACTGGGCCACTAATAATAATAATAATAATAATAATAATAATAATAATAATAATAATTATTATTATTATTATCATCATCATCATCATCATCATCCTCATCTTCTTCTTCTTGACTGTCTGGCCATCAAGCCCACAGAATCCACCTGTCTAGGAGCCCCACTACTGCGGCTGTAGATGTATACATGCCTGGCAGATTTTTAGGGTTGCTGGGTATTCAAATTTGGGTCCTCAGGCTTCTAGAACAAGCACTATGACTCACCAAGGCAGCTCCCAGAACTGGAATTCATTTTAAATTAGACTCACAGGTGTGTGCCTGTAGAGACATTCTCAAATATGCAGACCTCTGCTACAATACTCTTTCACCTGCGTGTCTGGGTCCCCCTCTGTACCTTTCCTGTCTATGTTAGGCACACCTTAGAAGCCCCACCTACACCCCTTAGCAGGTGGATCCCTATCCACCTACTTCATCTTCTCTTCTGGTACTGCCTTGTTTGTTGAGGTACTTATACAACCTTCATTCTCATTTATTTTTCACTTCTATTCTTTCAGACATTTAGTTTTTAGAGACTAGGTTTTACATTGTAGTCTAGTGTGGCAACAAGCTACAGTGATCCTCTTGCCTTGTTCTGAGCATTGGTATCACAGGCATGTACCCCTCAAAAGCCGCATATCTGCACCTTCCTTCTTTCTCTTAAGCTTCATGGCTGTGCTCCCACTTACCTACTTCAGAGCATCTTTGTTTAAATCTGTCCTGTCTGAGACCACATTCATCATGGTTCTTCTTGAAACTGGCTCAGCCTGTGGCCTTTCCAATTCTCTGTTATTGGTAGCATCCGTCTTCCACATTGTGATCTTGGTCATTAATAATCATGAGCATAATTTGCTCACTTCTGGTCCTGAAAACCAGATTGAGTTTAAATGAGGAATTAAAGAGAAATAAGGTAAAGTCGAGGTCTGCAGTAAGCTCACAATGCACATGGCATCTTAGATATTCTATATTTCATAAGAACAAACAAACAAACAAAACAGGGAGCAGAATAAATGATCCTTGCCTGAGAATCCAGCAACCACAATGTGTCAGCTCTGGACCAACCACTTTACACAGTGTGCATAGACCTCCCAGGAACACTTTGAGTGTCACATAATGAGAAATTGTCAAATTAGAGATTCAATTACACAAGCATGGCCCTGGTGTGTGCATTTGTGTATCGCTGCCCATCTTCTTTTGGGGTATCAAAACCAGCTTAGAAGTCTTGAAAATACTCTGGATCTTGTTAAAACATTGATGCTGTGTTTGCTGAATGTTCTATTTTGAATTATGTGTCAATCAGAACTGATTAAAGTATATCTAGTTTAGAGTAGTCATGGAATCCAATGTCCCTCTTCCTCAATGGATCAATAAAAAAATACTTGTGATAATCATAATACTACGATTCAGTGGGTGGTGTATGGTATAGACAACCTAGCCTGGAGTACATGCTGTTTCAATACCTTTATCTGTCTTTAGCTTTATCATTTGCAGTAGTTGTCTCCTTGCTGTGATAAAATAACTTAAGGAATTGTCAGTTTGTCTTGTTTCATTGTTTTCAGGGGTACAGTTGGTTAGAGCAGGGAGGGAATAGTCACAAGAGTGTGAGGAAGCTAGTCACATTGCATACGCAGTCACAAGGTAGAGAGATGAATGCTAGTGTTCAGCTTATTTTCTCTTTTTCATTTAGACCCTGACCCAAGTTCATGGGACAGTGTCCACAAGTACACTATGTATTTTCCATCCTCTGTTCAACCCCCCTGGAAACACCCTCCCCATAAAGCCAGAGGCATGGTTTACCTTCATTGACAATTTTAATGACATTTGGAATCACCTAGGAGACATAGCTCCTAGGAGACGCATCTTCTAGGCAATTCCAAAGCCAATCAAGTAAATAATAAAAAAAATTAACCATCATATCAAATAAACTAAGATAACTGTTCTGTGTTTGCAAGCTAACACTTCAGAGGAGAAGGCTTTTTGACTTTTACCATTGGCTGTGATATCTCCAATGTGACTGACTGAAGTATGGTGTGTATGTAACGTGATTGAGACCTGGTTGGCTGGAAAGCTTGAGACTCGGCTCTTGTGATACTACACTAACTCTCTCCAAATAGTAGCTGACATCAGATTTGGATGTCCTTGTGAAATGTACTACCTTTGTTAATAGCTCATTGTTCAGCAACCTTAACATGGCAGCTTGGTTGTGCCTTTGTGTTTCATGAATGGCGTTGAGCAGCACTGATGGTTCCCAAATTGGTTAAGTCTCAAAATGCAAAGTGGGACTTGACCACAAGGTCCTGTATGATGGGAAATATTAAAAGAACTTGAAAGGCGGTTCTAGGTTCAGTGTTGTGAGAATATATGGGCTTCTTAGGGAGCAATGAGAGTATACTGATAGAACTAGAGGGCAGCCTGAGAGAAGAGTGCAGAAAAAGGTCCACTTAACAGAAGGAATGGCTATGCTGTCTATGTTGAATGGGTTGTTGATTTCTTCAGCTTGGTGGGCTGGGCTGAGGACTGGAGGTGATGCTGCCCATTCAGAGTGGGCAGTCCTTCATCATTTCTCCATAGACCCCTTTGTCTGCTCCAAGTCATAACATGCTTCCCATTGAAGTCCTCACTCCAGTGCATTGCTGTTGATGTCGATATATGTGAGGCATATTTAAACTAATTTAAAAACAAAACACAATTAAAGAATCTCAGTTTCTCCAAATCATAATAAGACAAATTTGAGATTTTCTTGGTGCAATTTCACACTTGTCAGGCTATTGAAAATGTATGCTGTATTAACTTTACAGTGTTATAGATATACGCTGAATCATGGAAGAGGCAATAATTTATTTTACTATGCTGGGATTATGTGCACCATCCTTTGGGTGATGTATCAGGTAATATGATATCTCTGTGATAACAACATTGATTGTCCTGGCCTCTATGAGATGCAGTCACAGTATTATTCACATAACAGTGACACCATTAACAGATAGAAAAACATCCATGGCCTTACAAGTGGTCTGCAAGTGACATTTGGTGAACCAGTCATAATAGTACCTGCTGTTACACACGGAGTAAAAATCAATGATAAAGGGCCACTAAGATGGCTCAGTATATAAAGGTCCTTGCTGCCAAATCTGATGATGTGTTTGACCTTGGAAAAACATATGAAGGAAAAAGAGAATCAACTCCTGAAAGTTGTCTTCTGACCTCCACATGCTTGCACCTGTGCACACACACACTCACACACACACACACTCACACAAAATAACAATAAAAAGTTGGTGTGTGGTGGTACACACAAAGGTAAGTGAATCTCTGTGAATTTGAGCACAGTTTCATCACAATAGTGAGTTAGTAATGAACCAGGCTAGCTACATAGTGAGATTTTGTATTGGTGTCATCATCACCATTAATCATCATTATCCCAAAGAAATTTTTAAATACATCAGGTCTAGGGGAGAGGAATAGAGCAGAAGAGGGAGGGAGGGTGAGAATTGAAAGATAAGAGTGGAGATAAGAGCGGGATATAATGTGAATAAATTATAATAAAAATAATTAATTAAAATAATAAAATAAATGATGTTGTAAGAATAAGTAAGGAACAGCAATTTTTGAAGTTGAGAAAAATACTAATTAGATTTCTGCTGTATGAAAATGTATTCACATCCTATTTTAATTATTCAGTGCTACAGTTAAGGAAGGAATTTGAATTAGAGAAGTAGTTTGTGAAGAGTCGTAGGACCACATAGTTCTTGCTGTGTACATCACAGTGTCAGTAGCAGGGATCCCCTGCCAGCAGGAAGTAGGCATCTGCTTCTCAGCAGAGATATTGCCATCTTGTCCAGGCTAGATTTTTATTTTAAAATATTCATTTGTTTTTATTTTATGTGTATGAGTGTGTTGCCTGCATGTGTGTACGGACACCACATGCATGCCTGATGCCTGGGGAAGTCAGAAGTGGGCGTGGAATTCTTTGAAACTAGAGTTATGAAAGGTTGTGAAAGATCATATAAGTGTGAGGAATTGAACTTGGTTGCCTACAGAAGCAAAAAAATACTTTTTCCCCTAAAGATTTTATACATAAAAAATTACATACAGCAAGAAGAACCTCAAAACAATCAAGAATTATATAAATGTTACATTCATGGTGTTCTGGCTAATTGTATCTGGCAACCTTGTAGAAAATGTCTTTTCTATCTTGGTGAGTTTAAAATTCTGAAAATCAATATATGTATATCATATCTCATCTCTGTCGATTTAAAACATCTATCTAGACCTAAAAACCTCTTAACCCCTAAACAACTAAGCTTAATTCTAAGACTAAACTATCTGGTCTTCAACCCCATCAGAGGCTTGAGAAGGAATAAAACTTAATTACCTGAATGAAACGGAAGTGCAGATTAGCCGCTTCCAAAATGGGAAAAAAAATGACACAGACAGTTTACTGCTTGAACAGTCAGCCCCCCACAAAATGCTTTCAACCACTGAGCCACCTCTCCAGCCTTTCCAGCATGCCTTTCTGCAAGCTTACTTGAAAGACTAGTTAAACACTTGGCTCTGCCGTCCTTGAGCATGATGGAAATGTCTGTAAGCTGCCCATTCATTTTCTCCTGAAGAATCTTCTTTGTTTACTTCATCAAATGTGGGATTGTCAAGACAGGAGATAGATGGTTCTCTTCCCAGGACTCTATGCTAACCCACTCAGTGCTGCTGCATGCTGGGAGGAGACCCACAGACAGACGGACTCAGAAGGACAGTCTCTCTTTGTGGAAATTCTTGGTTTTCTTTGGTTTTTAAGGGTCCATTGTCTCAACTTGTTGAGAGATTAAAAAAAAAAAAATCCAGAAAAGTATCATTGTCCCAACCTGGTAGGGGTCCTAACTTCCTTGAGGGCAGAGTAATAGTCACTTATGTCTGTCCTAGAATTCAGTTGAAATTTAGATTTCCACACACCAAGATTACTTCTTTGTGTGTGTGTGTGTGTGTGTGTGTGTGTGTGTGTGTGTGTGTGTGTGTGTGTGTGAGTACATGTTCAGTTTATGTGCTCACATGTGCAGGTGACATGTACATGTACTTACATGCATGTGAAATCCAGGAGCTAATATCCTGTCTCTTCTACCATTACTTCTACCCTATTTTTTGAGAAATCTCTCACTGAAACTGAAACTTAATGGTCCTGTTGAATTGGCTAGCCAGAAAGCCCCAGCAATCCTCTTGTCTCTGCCTCCCTGGTGACAAGATTAGAGGGGCACACACCATCACTGCCTTCTTCTGTGGGTGTTGGGAACCCAAAGACAGGACCTCATTGTTGGTGACAGCCATTTTACTGATTGAAATAAATCCCCAGACCCTCTAGTACATTTTATTCCCAGTAAATGGTTGCTTACTCCTTTAATTTAAATAGATTCTTTAATAAATCTCTTAATGTGAAGATGCTTATTAGTCAAAAAATTGACTCATACACACATGGAGTACTACATTACTGTCTAACCTGTGGGAAAATGGACCAGTTGTTCTTGTGCAAAGGAAGGTTGGAAGGCTTCATATTGAGAAAGGCACCAGCCAAGGACAATACAGGCCATAAACTTCAAACCCCTACCCAGATCTAGCCAATGGACAGGACATTCTCCACAGTTGAGTGGAGAGTGGGGTCTGACTTTCACACGTACTCTGGGGCCTCATATTTGACCACGTTCCCTGGATGGGGAGACCTGGTGGCACTCAGAGGAAGGACAGCAGGTTACCGAGAAGAGACTTGATACCCTATGAGCATATACAGGGGGAGGAAATCCCCCTCAGGAACAGTCATAGGGGAGGGGAGTAAGGGGAAAATGGGAAGGAGGGAAGAATGGGAGGATACAAGGGATGGGATAACCATTGAGATGTAATATGAATAAATTAATAAAATAAAATATTAAAAAAAAAGAGAAAGAGAAAGGAAAAATATTCTCTCCAAGGTTGTCTTGTAGAACCGTAGGACTCCATCTTTCCAACACTTGCCTGTATGAGGAAAACTCAGGAAGCATAGTAACCAACACTACAGAGGGCATGGACAAAGCAGATTTTTTTTTTTTTGACAAATTGAAACAACGGGCTTTCTCTTGGTAGCGTAGAGTTGATGTATCTATTTTGTGTGTGTTCTTGTTTGCTTTCGATTGCTGTAGTAAACACCATGAGGAGGAAAGAGTTCATTATGTTTGTGTGGAGGATAAAGGTCCATCACTGAAGGAATCTAAGACAGAAATTTAACTGGAGCAAAGGCAGGATGATGAATGAATGCTGCTCACTAGCCTTCTTCCATGTTCACCCTGAGATAACTTGGGTATAGAGCCAAGACCCACTTGTCTACGGATGGTGCTGCCCTCAGGGGCCTTGCCCTACTACCACTTCCTTCATACATCTAAACAGTCTTTCACAAATATAGTCAAAGGCCAGTGGGTTTTTTTTATTTTTTATTATTAATTTATTCTTGTTACATCTCAATGGTTATCCCATCCCTTGTGTCCTCCCATTCTTCCCTCCCTCCCATTTTCCCCTTATTCCCCTCCCCTATGACTGTTCCTGAGGGGGATTACCTCCCCCTGCATATGCTCATAGGGTATCAAGTCTCTTCTTGGTAACCTGCTGTCTCAAAGGCCAGTCTTATTGAACCAATTCTTGAGTCGAGGTTCCCTTCTCCCAAGTGACTCAAGGTTATACCAAGTTGATGAAAATTAAACAGGACAGTAGGATAAATTTGTCCTCAGAATATGGAAGCTTTCATGCCAGCTTTATGTAGAGGAAACTGAGTGAGGACAGGGTGTGGTGACCAAAGCTTCCAAAGAGCTTCTTCAAGAGCGACAGGAGAAGCAGACTGCTGGATCACTAGGGAGCAGCGTGTCAACAAACTGCTTGGCTGTTTTGTGGACGTAAGATTGGCCAACGACATGGAGTGTGTGTGGAAAAACGCTAGTGTATCTCCCTGAGACTGAGACCATACTCTCTGCAGTTAAGTAGGTCAGCACAATACTGCCTAAGTGTGCACCCCACCAGGCAGAAGCTTAGGTTGTGTTTGGAATTTGGATTAGTAATTCTCATGAGAATGCTATGTGAAGCAAACACCCCCAAGCCACCATTTTATAAAAGAAGAATTGAAGGCTTACAGTCATCAGATGAAAACTATCAGACAGACAAAGGAGAGTATAAAGAGAAATAATGGTGTGGTGTGGTGTGGTGTCTGTGTGTGTGTGTGTGTGTGTGTGTGTGTGTGTGTGTGTGTGTGTGTGTGCGTGTGTTACCAAAGCCCAAGGTATAGAGTACTATTCTCTGTAACTTTCCTCTACATTGTTTGAGGTGTAGAATGTTGACAAAGACAGATATCTCAGCACAGCGCTTGTGTGCAGGAGTGGAATGTTGATGTCACCAAAGCTTCTTTCTCATTTCTCCCTTTGATCTTCTGCCATGATATAAGGGCACAGGAGTAGACCTTTGTCCAACATAGGACCATTCCTTCCCAGACTTTGCATTCAGAACTTGTTTAAGTCAGATTTTTCATTGCCTCCTCCAAGAAAGGTTTTCAGTAGCACACATCAGAGGATAATCCCACAAGAAATAATGGCTTTTGGAATTCGGTAGCAGAGGTACGGGTTGAATTGCGGGCAGTAGTGACAGTCTTCAAAGGAGATGGAAGTAGCTCAGAGCGGGAGGTAGGCACTCCTTCCTGGTTGAAATAGGTGCCATGACTCCACTCAGACATCTGCCAGGACTGCTTTGTCAAAAGAAGCCTGGTGGGACTGGAGGTCAGACTATATTGTCAGCCCTCTATTTCCAGGGAAGGCAGGATTTTTCTCTGGTGCTCGCTCATGTGTCAGAAAAATTACAGCTCAGGGCTTACTTTGGTTTCTGACTCCACAGCACTGACCATTTAGGGCAAGGAGGGGGGCCAGCTGTGCAGCCATATTTATTTGGTCACTGAGAAGACCTGGACCCACTTGGCACCATGAATTTACTCCAGTACCAGGGTGTAGCCTCCTCTTGTGGACCCCATGCACATTCTATATACTCAAAACTTTATAGATAAACTAGACTTTACGCCCATTGGAAGACTACAAATTCCAGAACTTCACAGGTCAAAACTGAAAAACAAACTACCAAACACTATTCTTCTTAGGCATGAAAAAAAATCCTTCTTCTAAAGCATATACCCAGAAAATAGTTTTGAGTAATGATACCATGTAAATACAAATTGAAAGCAAACAAGATAATTTAAAAAACAAACAAACAAAAAAAGCAAAAAAACAAATCAAACTATGCTTTTATATGTATCATAAAAGTCTGGTGGGTATGACGTGATCTCAGTGTTTAGTTTAATTATTGTTGAGTTGACCCATGTTCTACATATGTATACATGAACCTTGAATAATTACAACCCTCAGCCTTAACCAGAGAAGCCTCTCTTTCCAGTGAGCTGTGATGAAGGTAGAGTCTTAAAGATAAACAAGGTACTGAGAATAAGTGATAGTTGACTGCATGGCCATTAAAAAAGAAAAGGGATTATACTATGCACTCCAAAGTTGAGGAAAACATGGTGGAAGAAGGGGAAGAAATATTATAAGATGCAGAATAGAGAGAAGGATTGTGTGTCATTTTTAGCAAAATCTCAATTGTTTGATTTTACCAATGAAGACTCGGGAGGCAGATGCTGGTGTGAAAGCCTACTAGCTGAGAGAGACAGAGAAAAACCCCTGTCTGACCTTCTTCAACTGATGTCCTGGAAGGAAGGGATCTTTCTCTACATCATCACAAAAAAGACCCTCAAACTGAGTGTCCCTCGCTTCTACTTCCTGTGTGTCTCTCTATCCATCGTCCTGATTTCCTCTTACTCTCTATGGTATTTTTCTTAATAATATTATGTTCACTTCCTTTCAACTGGTTGCTTGCTCCACCTCTTGAACTATGGTTGATTTTATGTAATTCAAGCAGAAGCTCTTAGATTAAAGGTATGTACTAGGGATGAGCCACACCACAATAGAAACTTGATTTTCCAGTAAGTAACACAATCTTATGGTACACAGTGTGATTAAATATCCTGCAACAGTTGTGTAATGTCCTGTTCTTGGCAGTGCACATCCATTACAAACATGAACTCTCAACAGCTATGGAAAACTACATTGTGTCTGTTTGAGACTAGGTCAATCAACAGCCATGGAAGAATGGAAGGTGGGCTTGGGGCCTTACTATTTCCTATCATTAAATCCTTAGGGGAAACTATCATCTTTAGCTGTGTAGCCACTGGTGACCCACCAGGCTCCAGTGGACAGTTACAACCAATGTCACAAAGATGTCCCTAAAGGGCCATACAAGAGTAGACGTCATGAATCTGACAAAGGAGCAGATAGAGAGAGGGAGGGAATTAGTGGAACAGGGATTGATGCATTTGGGAGGGAGATGGGAGAGAGTGGAGGGAGAGAGAATCAGAATGCATTGTATATATGTATAATATTGTCAAAGAACAAACTCAACATTTATAAAGTATAAGAAGGAAAACAGCAAGCTGACAGTCATGATTTTTGTTGTATTCAGAGATTGTAAATATTGCAATTTCCCCTTATTTTTATATTTCATATATTTTATGTAACAGACAGAGTTGCCTTAATAATCAGAGAATACATATATGTTTCAAAACTAGAATAAAATGCAAGAATAAAATGATAAGCTGGGGTATGGGTATATGTAAGGACAAATGAAGTGGTCATACAGACTCATAGAAACCAGGCTTCTGCTTTCCCCACTCTCTGATTCATTGGTCTCATCCAGTAATGAACAAGTCACTAGGAAGAAGCCTTGGAGGGTGTGTGTATGATATCAACTGGCAAATGAGGGATTAGAGGCTAGAGATATAGATTGGTGACAGAGGTTAAAAAACTCTGACTTAACAAACACATACAGACACACACACACACATGAGAGAGAGAGAGAGAGAGAGAGAGAGAGAGAGAGAGAGAGAGAGAGAGAGAGAGAGAGAGAGAGAGAGAGAGAGATTCTATTTATTTATTATTTATGTACTTATAGGGAAAATCAGAGGAAAATTTGGAAGAGTCAGCTCTTTCCTTCCACTATTGTCCTGGGGACTTGGCTCAGGTTGTCAGCCTTGCTGATAACAGACTACACTCAACTAACCATCTCTCAGACACAAGTCATGAAATCTATAAAGCTAGGAAACTAAGAAATGCTTTAAAGAAGAGATTCCATGAGATTCAGTTGGCTTTTTCTACCTCTACTTTTATATGGGGTATGGCATTGAGAAGAAAGTTACCTAAGGGCATGATGAAATCTGTGTATATATGTAGCCTTCAGTTTTCTTACATGTGAGTTGAAATCTATACCATTATCTTTTTGTCTATTTTTTATATTTTATTAATTTATTCATATTACATGTCAATGGTTATCCCATCCCTTGTATCCTCCCATTCCTCCCTCCCTCCCATTTTCCTCCTACTCCCCTTTCCTATGACTGTGACTGAGGGGGACCTCCTCCCCCTGTATATGCTCACAGGGTATCAAGTCTCTTCTTGGTAGCCTGCTATCTTTTCTCTGAGTGCTACGAGGCCTCCCCATCCAGGGGACGTGGTCAAATATGGAGCACCACAGTCCGTGTGAAAGTCATACCCCACTCTCCACTCAACTGTGGAGAATGTCCTGTCCATTGGCTTATTGTCTCTTTTTAATACCTCTTTGTGTAATACATTTGTGTATGTTTCCACATGGGTGTAGTGAAAATTTAGGTTTCTTAAAAAACTGAGTTATGATATGTGACTATGTTTTTGTTTTAATTCTAGTTGTGGGAAATAGTGCTGCTTTAGTTAGAACATAGCCTATAGCTGTGATTGTCTTGTACTCTAGGAGGGTTACAATTTTTGTCAGCTGCATATAGTTTAATTCTGGGGATGCTGGAGAGGGTATAAATGAGAGAGTCCCAAGAGGGCCTATAGTGACTGCTGCTGCCCCCACTGCTTCTGGTCCCTGCTTCTGCTGGTTCCTGCTGTTGTGTTTACTATTGCTAGTTGGCTGGTTTGCTGGATATGGTAAGGATAAAGATTGGATGTGCCCTTAGGAACCCAACACCCCAAATCAACAGGAAGTACTCTAAAAAGGTACATGCCCCCCCTTTCCCTCTAACTTTCTTTTTTTCCTACCTAGTGTTGGAGGGTTGGAAAGGATTAGAGTGGAATAAGAGATGGAAGGGTGCTAGATGTAAGAACTCAATAAAGTAGCCCCCAAAGTACACCCACAGCAGGCTACCTGTGTGGAAGCCAGAGGACATCCAAGGGTGGGTTGTGAGGTTTGAAATCAGATTGTTAAGCTTGTCAACAAGCTCCTTTAGCTGCTGACTGCCATTGACTAAGTTTTTCTATGAAACTGGATGTTCAGAACACTGAAGCACACTGTGATGTTATCTTAAATTATCCTACAGCGTCCCTAATTGCTTCCTTGGAAAGACTGAGCTCGAAGCTGCTGGATATTCAGGATCTTAATACTGTCAAGCTCTTATCCAGCAGATCAGGCTTTGATCCCCAATGCTGGAGTTGGCAAAAAGAGTTGCACTCTAATTGGAAGACTTGGCTCATTTTCAGTTTGATTTTCTAGTTACCTGTTTGTGGCCATTGGTGTTGGTTTTCCGATCAGAGCAATGCTATAAAGGACTTGTTTGAGAAAATTACAGTAGTGAGGTGATTTATAAAGACATATTGAGTTAACAATTTTGCTTAATACATAGGATCCATGAATGAATAAAGATTAATAAACTAACATAAGAAATGTAAGGACCATTCAGGGGTTGTTTTCTCTCATTCTGAGAGTCCACCTTCTTCAACCCTGTATAGCACGTATCACCTACAATAGTTCTCAGTCTTCACACTACTGCTCGTAAAGTCATTAGACATGAATGTGTTTGTGTGTGTACATACAGAAACTCTCTTTTTCTTATGAAGGCTGCCTTCTCCACTCAGGGTATAGAAATTGCCTGCAGAGGTCTCATAAGCAGATGTAAATAATGATCTCTGTCTCGTCACTCCCTACCTCACTCTTGGGGCTTAGTGTTGTCAAGGATGGTGGGAATGGCTCCAAGGTAGATCCTTTATATAGGAAACACAGACTTTGGATTCAAGTCCCAGCACTGCTGAAACTAAATCCATAAAGTTAAACTATTCTTTGAGCTGGGCTTGGGGACACAGAAGTCAGAGGATAACTTCAAATTCAAAGCCAGCCTAATGGACACAGTGAGTTTTGAACCTGATATGGTTGTGTGTCTAGACTTGTCTCAAATAGGGGCTGTGAGGCTGTATAGATGGCTTAGTAGTTAGGAGTCTGTACTGCTGTTTCATCAGACCCAAGTCCAGTTCCCAGGATCCATGTAAAGTGGTTCACAACCAAATATACCTCCAGCTCCAGGGACTCTGCCACCCTATTTTAGACTTTATGGGAACCCATGAACACACATGCACATACACACACACAGAGATGATACACAGAATTGAGGATTGTTGTCAAATGCTCAGGCAATGATGTGTGTGTGTGTGTGTGTGTGTGTGTGTGTGTGTGTGTGTGTGTGAACACAGAGTATACCAATACATAAGCACCATCTTTTTAAAAATGAGATTTTGGATGGTACTACTGATAGGCCAATTTATGAAGTTGTGTCTTTGACAGTGTCACAGCTGACCTGTCATTCCACCAGCATTTGTTTTGATTTATATGAAATCTGATTTATATTAAATCTTGAGCCTTGCAGATCTTTAAATGGTTCATTAATCAGAATGTTGGACTCCCAAAATCAGGACTAGATAAATAACAAAACAAGGATGCAAGTGACTTTCCATAGTCATGAGCAAGAAAACAGTAATGTAGAAACATTACACGGTGCATTTAAGACTACACAACTAATACGAACAAGTGAAGCAGAAAGTTTGTGGCTCTCTCTGTGCTCAACATGCCGTTCTCTCTATCCATGGGATTTGCTCTTGTTGCACAGACTTCCTTGTGTGTTAGTACACTCCCACTTTCACTTATGCTTTATGATGAGTTCGGTTTGTTTTCATTTATTTTCATCCTGTTACTGAGTGTGTTGCTTTTCGGGTTGTATTCGCAGAAGCATTAAAATGAGCACCATAGAGCACAGGCCTGCTGGATAGCTCAGTGAGTACAGATACTTGTTGCCAAACTTGATGGCTTATTTTCTATCTCCAGAATCTACAGGGTGGAAACAGAACCAACTGGTTCTCAGATCAGCTGAGCTTCCTAGAAGTAGAGCCCAACCTCACTGCTTAAGAAAGACACTCTCCTTCCTGTCAAGTCGCCTACCATCTATTCAGTGCATTCCACGTTTCTGTATTTCATGAGCTGTCACATTGGTGATACAGCTGTCTGAGTCTCTTTTGCTTCTTCAGTAACCCCTCACTCATACTCCTGTAAGTAACCCTACTAAAACTTATTTGTTCATAAGTTAGATTTTGGTAGCACCCATACTTTACTCTGTCATCCATTTCCTATGTGGAATGAGTAGACATTGTCACACAACAGTCATCCAAAGGTTCAGAAATCCCATTACTTAGTAGCTTGCTGTCCAACCTAAACTTTCATATTTCTTTTACTGTCACTCTCTCATGATAACTAAAATATAGTGCTTTCCATTTTTACATTTCTAAGGTTTCCAAAATTATCTTATAGGGAGATCTGTAACCTAATAGCAGGTGCTCTCAGTTTGGAAGAGGAATTTGACTGTCACGGCAGAGCAGAGTTAACTGATAAAAAGAGAGTATCTTAGTGTATGGGAGCAGCAACTATTACATGCTTAAGTTGACCACAGATGCCATCAAGTTGCAAGCCAAAGACCCCTAGGTCTCAGGAACCCAGTGACCTTCCCTTTCCAGGTCATGGACCAGTGTATGACCCTGGAGTGAGTTGTTCAACCTCACAGTCATGGTCTCTCTGCTCTACATTTGACAGGGTGGCTTTGTGGCTGAGAGTTCCCCTTCCAGCTTTAATATTCCATGAACATATGAATATGCACTGATTTCCCCTGAGCTGTGTGACAGATGGTGCTGCTCCAGGGGATGGTGAAGGCTTGGGCTCTAACTCTTTCAAAGTGGTCAATTAGGGGTCAGTGCCTCCATGTTCATATTTTAG